>NC_056743.1:157052785-157330285 GCF_019279795.1 Protopterus annectens | reverse complement strand
CTTTGAGCCGATCAGCATAGGACATTGTGGAAACTTTGTGGATGTTCCAGTAGCTGCATGTGTCTGGTCAGGTACACGCTGAAAGGGGCATTATACTCTATGATGGGTCTGATGATGGCCAAGTAAAGTGACCTCTCTGGACCTAGATGTCATACCTTGCTTCTAAGTTGAGCAACATAGAAGGATTTTCTTGCTACCCTGGACACATGCTGTCGAAGGCGAGGATACTATCTACATGAGTTCCCAGATTCCTGACTAGTAAATCAACTTTTAAGGCTGTTTTATTGATGACACAGTTACCTGGGATGACAGAATTACCAAAATCTATTACAATGCATTTCTCTGTATTGATTTTTAAGCCAAGCTTTAGCAACAGGTATTTGTCTGTATTAGACCTTCTTGAAAGGTGTTCTCATTTTGGGGTGGGTGTTAGTGACTGCTTCCAATTCGCAATCATCTGCAAACTTGGTCAATCAAAGGCCTTTGACATTGATTTTGACATCCGAGAAGTAGATACCAAAGAGGAATGGGCCCAGCACAGAGCCCTGAGATACTCCACTGGTGACCAGCCTCTTTGGTGGAGGTGGTCTCACTGATTCTAACCTCCTGGTTCCTATCAGAGAGCCAGCTGGCTATCTAGCATGTTATAAAGGAGTTTATACATAGTTCCATAAGTTTGTTGAAAATGCTCGAGTGGGGTATTGTATCAAATGCTTTAGCCAGACCTAGGTAGGCACCATTTCCCCTCATCCATTGCCTTAGCGACCATTTCAAAGAAGTCCACCACATTCAGTAAGTATGACCATCCTTTGACAAAGCTAAACTGTAATGGATCCAGTGGCTGGAGGTGTCCTATGACCTTGTTGATAATTTCCATGATAATTCTTTCCATAGCTTTGCAAATAAGTGTAGTTTCCATGATCTGTTGAAGGTCCTTCCTTATGAAGTGGGATGTCTGTTGCAGTCCATCATTCATGTGGCACAAAGCATGTTTTACAACCTTAGTTTAATAATGACTCCAGGTGTCTTGATAAGTCATATTTCTGACTATACATTTGGCATTCTTGGATGTTATCGGGGTCCAATAAGGCCATGTTCTTTGCTTTAGTGAGTGCAGCTAGTACATGTTCCACTGGAGGGTTATGTCTGAGGTTATTTTTGAGGAGATGGTGGAGGGGGTGAGAGTGGGTTAAAGTTGGAAATTAATTTGTATGATAACAGGTTTGCTATATCGCCAGGCTCAGTGAATATGGCACCATTAACCACCAGTTCAGCACATTGCTGTGCACTGCCCTTGAGGTTTCTGACATAGCTGTACAAGGTCTTTGGAGGCTGCCTTAACCTCAAAGTTGCTTTTGCTTAACCTAATTAGCCCTCTTAGTTTCCTATTTACTTTGATGAGACAGTTTCTCTATTTATGGAAATTACCTTCCTGATTTTTGCCACATTTTTTTTTCTTTTGTTGTATATCCTGTTTAGTTTGGGATGCCACTAGGGGGTTTGTTTCTAGGGCTAGTCCTGGGCTTACTTTTATTAGGTACAGCAGCCTCTATGCAGGCATTGACATGGTTGTGCAGAGTTTCTGAGAACAATTCATTACAGGCTGCTGTGTTCTCTGGGTTTGGAGAGGCATTACATTTTGACAGTCCATCATTTTATAAGGGTAATTTGCCTTGGAATAGTTCCTAAGCATTACTGGTTTTAATGGGATTGCAGAGTTGATTTTGAAGAGACAGCTTTATGGTTGGAGGATGAGACATGGGATGGTGGGGTGCAGCATTCTCTTGTATTTGTAAGAATGAGGTCCAGCATTCTCAAGAACATGCTCAGCCAAGCACAGTTGGATGATACTTTCCATCCCCCCAAAACATCCCTCCACTAGAAAACCTCCTCAGCTGGTCTACCCACCATCTCCCCCAAGAAACTATCATTTTAGGTGATTTCAATATTGACTGGCAATCCTGTTCTGGCAACCATCCAACCCATCATGTAAACCTTCATGGCTTCACCCAACTAGTCCAGTCACCAACCAGGATAAATAAAACCTCCAGCAAGCACACTACCCTGGATTGGATACTAGTCAGTAAGAGCCCCCAGTCATATATAACAGGCTGCTTATCAGATAGCCTCAGTGATCACTCCCCAACATTCTTACTCAAAAAATAACTATACCAAGCTAAACCTGTCATCTACCGTCAAATACGTAAAAAACTAAACTTTAACCCATTCACATTCATCTCATCCCTCAAAGAATGTAACTGGCATCCTCTAAAGTACCTCAGTCTTGATGACGCAGTTGAATTTTTTAATACTACCTTCCTGAGCATCCTTAATTACCTTGCCCCCATAAGACTTTCCAGAGTCAAAGCACAACCCTCCCCATGGCTACAGAAAACCACTAAGTCAGAAATGAAAAACAGGGATAAAGCCTGGGAGCACTGGTGCAAAACCAAAACCCCCTCAACTAGACAGAAATTCCTAGAACTACGCAATAGAGTAATTCTAGGAATTTCTGTCTAGAACTACGCAATAGAGTCAAAAAGCTAATAAAATTCCAATACTACCAGTCTGCCCTAGACTCCTCCCAACACAGCCCCAAACAATTCTGGTCCTCCAAAAACTCCATCCTCTACCCAGGTAAAGTCAGTACCCCTCCTCCTAACATCCTTCACTCCTCAGAAAATATTGCTACCTCATTCAACACACACTTCACACAAACCATACTATCACTAGCTAAACAACACAACCCCCCTCCCCTCCAACCCACACCTTCAACTAGTAATCTCACCACTGCCTTCTCTTTTTCTCCTGTACCTACCTCCAACATAAAAAGACTCTTAACTAAACTTAAGCCCACCAAATTAGCAGCAGACAACCTCCCAAGTGAATACCTACAAATCGCAGCTGATGCTCTGGCCTACCCAGTATCCATCTTGATTAACCGATCTCTGTCAGAAAGTTAAGTTCCCACACTGTGGAAAGTATCACATATAATTCCCCTCCTCAAAGGCGGACCCACCACAGAACTAACCAATTACCACCCCATAGCTATTCTCTCTCCACTCTCCAAAATACTAGAGAGATGCATACACTCTCAGGTCTCAGGCTACCTCCTTAGTAACAACCTAATTCCAATACTCAGCATGGTTTCCGACCAAACCATAGCACCACCACTGCCTTACTCTCCTTTACTAACACTATCCTTCAGCATAAAAACAATGGCTATCTCTCCTCTGCTACTTTCCTAGACCTATCTAAAGCATTTGACATGGTCCCACATAAACAACTTATCTCTGTCCTCAATAACCTATCCTTCTCACAATCAGTCACCAACTAGTTTCAGAGTTACCTGGCTGACCACCAACAATCTGTTGTATGGCAGAATGACATATCTCCCCAACTACCTGTCTCCATAGGGGTTCCCCAAGGATCCATCCTTGGACCCCTACTCTTCTCTGTTTTCACCAATAATCTAGCCTCTGCCACCAAACATGGCACACTCATACAATACGCAGATGACTCAACCATCATCTGCTCAGCCAGTCCCTACCCAAACTGCAAAAAGTCACACAGGAAGCCTTTTCCTCTGTTGAAACTTGGTTATCCGATGCCCAGTTAATACTCAACCCAAACTAAACTACTCATCTTCCAACCCACCAAACATACTCAAAACAACTCTCACTTTAACATCACAGCAAAAGACAACACCACTATATACCCAACTGAACACACCAAATTACTAGGAGTGGAAATAGACAATAAACTAAAATTTGACATTCACATATCCATGACCATAAAAAAAGTCCACAAAAAACTAGGAACATTATACAGAAATAAGCAACTTCTCACCAAAGCAGCAAAGATTTCAGTAGCAAATTCCCACCTTATCTCCACCCTACTTTATGCCTTTCCAATATATACTAACCTAAGGCAATGCGATCTAAACAAGCTAGAGACCTGCTACAACAAAATCAACAAAATTGCCAAATTCGCCATAGGGGCATCCTACCATAGTCACCACTGTCTCTCACTTGCTGAACTAGGCTGGCTTGAACTCCCTCACCTCCTTCAATGGTATCAACTCTCACTCGCCCACAAACTAGTAAACCATCCACTAAATGTCCCATCCCTCCAGAATCTACTCCAACCCTATCGCACCACCAGACCACTAAGATCCAGCAACAAAAATCACTTGCAGATCACTAAATCCAATAACTCTGCTGGTGAAGCACTATTCTCTTGTACCATAGCCAAATTATGGAACGCCCTCCCACCCACAATTACCTCCATACTATCATGCACCCACTTCAAAACTTTACTAAAAGAGCACCTAGAAACATGCTGGCTATGCCCTTGCAACTCCCACTCTAATATCACCCACCCCATCCAACCACTACCTTTCTTTCCACTCCACTAACTACCTTGATTATAGCAAGCTCAAATGCTCATAAGCCTAGTACTTATTATACAGCAGGAACTTCTTATTGTAACATTTGTTAATATCTGTTATGTACTTCACAGATAAAGATTCTAGTTATCTACTGATGTACTATGTTCTTCATCTGTAAATATGTTGTAAGTAACTGCTATGTAAATTGTTAATCACTATGTAATACAATGTAACGACTGTTTGTTTATTTTAACTGTGGAACTTTTCTCCCCGGGCCTCCGCTGAAAATGGACCTACATCCAGTCGGACACTCCCGGTCAACAAATATAAATAAATAAATAAATAAATTATAATACTTTAAGAACTGAAATTGACAGGAACTATCCACAATATAATTCCTTATTGCATACCATTAGCCTCCACCCAAAACGTGTGAATCTGAACATCCCGAAATCATAGTTTCTGAGGATCAGACATGTATGTTCAGGGGATGACACATTTAATAAATATAAGGAAGATCTTGTTTGTAGATTTCATAACAGAGGGTACAGATCAGGCAATATCACCATGGCCAGTAGTTGGGCGAGCACACAACTGAGGGAACAGCTATTACAATACAAGCCAAAAACAACAGAGGGCCACAATGTTTTAAGAATGGTTACCACTTACAGTCGGAATACTGGTGGAGTCATGAATATAGTAAACAAACACTGGAATATGTTGTTGGCGGACAACAGATTAACTTCAATAATTGGGGATAAATGCCACTTTTCTTTTTGCAGGGGACAAACTTTAGGCTCCCATTTAAGCCATTATAAACACTCTTACAGACCTTCCAATACAGTTTGGCAAAGTACCATGACTAGGGAGAGACTAATGGGGTTTTATCCTTGTGGGCATTGTACTCATTGCCCTAGAGTCTTTAAAACCAAACAATTTACCAGCAAAAATACAGCGCACGTATTTGATATTAAGTTTTTGGTGAACTGCGGTTCAGACTGGGTTGTTTACCTTGCCTCCTGCTAATGTTCAGCTTTCTATGTAGGGCAAACTTCTAGGCCATTGAGAATCAGAATTTCTGAACATATGAGCGATGTCAGGAATCACAAATTGACCAATGCATTATACAAACATACCTTGCACCATCCGACAGCCTCTTTTCATTTCACTGTTATTGATAAAATTGGTGGGGATAGGACCTGTAAAGGGGGTTGGCATTCTATATCAAATTCCAAGGAGAAGAAATGGCTAACTAAATTAGGTGGGCTTTTTAGCCCCAGTTTGAATGAGCATTTGTAAATTCTCAGTTATATCTTAATTGATTAATTGTGTTGTCTTTATATACAACTTTGGCTCTGCCTTTATTTATTAGCTTTTTTGCACTGAGGAAGGCTAGGTTAGCCGAAACCGGTTTGCTGTTTATTCTGTGTAATTTGTGCATTCACAGGGGGTTTTACTAGCCCTAGTGATGTTTTGAACAGTTTTTAATAAACTGCTGCTTGAAAAACACCTCACAGTGCTGGCTTTGTTTTTTGGATAAAAGACCCATAATCACAGCTATCAGGCACCGACTACATCCCTAACATGCTCACAGATGCTATCTGATGGATCTGACCTTGGCATACCAAATAATTTAAGGTTTCACCAGGCATGTTTGTAGCACCATGGCAGATGGGTACAAACTGCACCTTAACTGGCACCTTGTTACTATCCATCCTGTCAGAGTACAGAGCACGTTTCCCTTGCAGGCCACACTTTGTGATGAACTGAACGGAGACACAGTCATTCCTGCCCATGGGGCTGTAATAGATGATCCAGGCACAGTAAATGCAATGAATGTGTGTATTGCAGCCAGGTATGCCACCTTGCTGAAGGAGAGGGCAGTCGACACATTGATAAAGTTAAGCATCGTCTACTACAGGCCTACTCTGGAATACATGCTACATGCCACTGCCTCATGTCCATCCTGGGAGAGAACATGCATGATCTGCACATAGATGGAGGTGCATGCAGTCCTGCATACCTGATGGCACTAGTGGTACCAACTTTATGACTGACATGACCTGTTTGTGAGTGCCTCTGTTAATATCCTGTGATGATGGTATATTGCTGCAGTGTTTTCTTTCTTTCTTACTTTTTTTTGTAAATAAATGTTTTGTCTGGTGCACAATGTATATATTTAGTTTGTTTGCTGGGTAGTACACTGATCACAACAGACCATTTGCAGACACAGCCCAAGTAAAGAAATTCTAAAAAAAAAAAAAATCAGAACAAATTCACAAGCATGGAGTAACCACAGAATGTAGAGCATCCCACAAACAATTGAAACAATATGCAAATATTAACAGAGTATAAACACAAATTCAGATTCATTTTAGTAGTAAATATGAGAGGGAAGAAGCAGATGAGAAAAGGTTTTCAAAGTAGAGTTGATGTATGTAATGAGGGAGTTAGGTGATGTGTTCAGTGGAAAAGCACTTGCAGTCAGACTTTTGGTGGATATATCTTTTGAGTTGTGCTATGAAAGTGGGGAAAGATGCAACTAAATAAAGGTGAGTGGATAAAGATTGCCAGAATTTGAGTACAAGAATGGAGAAGGAATGCTCTGCACAGTGCAGTTTGATTTGATTTGGGTGTATGGAATGACAGAGTTAATAGGGAGAGGTTCCAGAGGTTGTAGGGGTGCTTTTATCATGGAGTTTGGCAGCAAGAGGCTGAAAGGCACCTGACTGAAGTGGTTTGAGTAGAAGAGACCCTTGGAGGAGCTCAATTTTGTGGGGAAACTGGTAGCCATTTGGCTTTGGAGAGGGTGTTGCAGTGGTGTTTTTTTTGGGGGGGGGGGTGATATGATGTCATGTTTTGTCTGCGATGCACTCTAGACTAGATTAATTTTTTTTTTTTTTTTTTTTTTTTTTTTTTTACAGACTGTTGCTATGAATGGGAGCCCATATTCAAGTTGAGCAATGAGGAATCCTTTATCTGTTACAGGTATAAACTGGACTGGAGAGAAAAGGAAATATTTTCAGGGATGAGCATGAAAGAGAACCAATGTTTTTCCAGGTGTTTTTAATGTGGCTTTGGAAGTTAAGTGACAGGTCAAGCCATAAACCCAAGTACTTAAAGGATGTAGTTGCTTCTTTTTGGAAACCAATGAGATCAGTGATGCTGAGATTTTTAGTTGTTTTCCCCCAAGCTTTTGTGAGGTTCAAAATACTATACTTTCTGTTCTGGAGGGGGTTTAGTAGTAGCTAATGGTTGTTTAGCCAAGAATTAAGGGAGAGGAGGTCAGGTCAAAGCTCTGTTTAAATAGCTGAATCTGAGGGACTGGACTGAACAACAACCATTTCATCTGCATAAAAAATGATAGGAAGTTTATGGAGGTGCAAGGGTAGTTTGTTAATAAAGACTGAAAAAAAACAGTGGGGCAAGTATGAAACTCTGGGGTATTACTCTGGTAAGGAGTGTTGGAGGTGATAGGAATAAGCTATTTTGACTCTACTTATTAGTTAAGAAATGCTGGCGCCAGGTGACTGTGATGGGCCTAACCCCAATTTCTTGGAGGGAAGAGAAGGAACAGAAGGTGGTCAATAAGATCAAAAGCTTTGGTAAGGTCAGTGGATAATGCTCCTAAAAGTTTTCCTTCATCCATGTTGAGAAGAATCTCATCTGTAAGTGACCATAGTTCAGTCACTGTGCTCTGGCCAGCCAAGAATCTATGCTGTTTTACGGGGATGAGTTAGAATTTTTTTATGTAAGTGGATAGTTGGCTATAGATTATTTTTTCAATTATTTTCCCAAGTGTAGGGAGGATGGAGATAGGATGGAAGTCGGAGGCATTGCTTGGCTAAGACTGTTTAGGAAGGGGTTGACAAGAGCAGGTTTACATGTGACTGGCACTGTATTTTGACTTAAGCAGAGGTTATAAATATGGAGAAGAGGCGTGACAAGGAACTCTTTGTAGAGTGACATAAACCAACAGAGTAGTCTGTACGCAGCAGGGCTCTTATCCTCAGGTATGTTTTCTTGTTGAGCATCAAGGTCTTTATGAAAACTTTTTTTAAAGTAGTAGAGGGGGATTCATAGGTTCATAGATTAGTACTAAGCTAACTGCCCTTGCAAGCCATTTTAAGCTTAGCCAGTTATCCCTTGTGAGACTCAAACCCTGCACCTCATGTTTGTAAGGCAAACACCTTAACCATTAGGCCACCCTCCCAACCCAGTCCTTATAAAGGATAAGGACTGAGTGAGCTGGAAATGAGCAGAGGCTGCAGTACTATGGAGGTGGCTGCAATCCTTAAGAAAGCCAGAGGTTGACAGTAGGCCTTGAGAAATCTGTATGGTGATAGAAGAGGTGGTAGGATCTGTGGATTTTTAGCTTGAGAAAATATTTACTTCTTGTCAAAAGTATTTGGGTTGGACTAGCGGAGCAAGTTATTTGGGTTTGAAATAGTTGGTTTTATGTGTGTGTATGGCTTGTTTAGTCCAAAATACTAGAGAGATGCATACACTCTCAGGTCTCAGACTACCTCCTTAGTAACAACCTAATTCCAATACTCAGCATGGTTTCCGACCAAACCATAGCGCCACCACTGCCTTACTCTCCTTTACTAACACTATCCTTCAGAATAAAAACAATGGCTATCTCTCCTCTGCTACTTTCCTAGACCTATCTAAAGCATTTGACATGGTCCCACATAAACAACTTATCTCTGTCCTCAATAACCTATCCTTCTCACAATCAGTCACCAACTAGTTTCAGAGTTACCTGGCTGACCACCAACAATCCGTTGTATGGCAGAATGACATATCTCCCCAACTACCTGTCTCCATAGGGGTTCCCCAAGGATCCATCCTTGGACCCCTACTCTTCTCTGTTTTCACCAATAATCTAGCCTCTGCCACCAAACATGGCACACTCGCCTGTCGCAGATGACTCAACCATCATCTGCTCAGCCAGTCCCTACCCAAACTGCAAAAAGTCACACAGGAAGCCTTTTCCTCTGTTGAAACTTGGTTATCCGATGCCCAGTTAATACTCAACCCAAACTAAACTACTCATCTTCCAACCCACCAAACATACTCAAAACAACTCTCACTTTAACATCACAGCAAAAGACAACACCACTATATACCCAACTGAACACACCAAATTACTAGGAGTGGAAATAGACAATAAACTAAAATTTGACATTCACATATCCATGACCATAAAAAAAGTCCACAAAAAACTAGGAACGTTATACAGAAATAAGCAACTTCTCACCAAAGCAGCAAAGATTTCAGTAGCAAATTCTCACCTTATCTCCACCCTACTTTATGCCTTTCCAATATATACCAACCTAAGGCAATGCGATCTAAACAAGCTAGAGACCTGCTACAACAAAATCAACAAAATCGCCAAATTCGCCATAGGGGCATCCTACCATAGTCACCACTGTCTCTCACTTGCTGAACTAGGCTGGCTTGAACTCCCTCACCTCCTTCAATGGTATCAACTCTCACTAAGCCCACAAACTAGTAAACCATCCACTAAATGTCCCATCCCTCCAGAATCTACTCCAACCCTATCGCACCACCAGACCACTAAGATCCAGCAACAAAAATCACTTGCAGATCACTAAATCCAATAACTCTGCTGGTGAAGCACTATTCTCTTGTACCATAGCCAAATTATGGAACGCCCTCCCACCCACAATTACCTCCATACTATCATGCACCCACTTCAAAACTTTACTAAAAGAGCACCTAGAAACATGCTGGCTATGCCCTTGCAACTCCCACTCTAATATCACCCACCCCATCCAACCACTATCTTTCTTTCCACTCCACTAACTACCTTGATTATAGCAAGCTCAAATGCTCATAAGCCTAGTACTTATTATACAGCAGGAACTTCTTATTGTAACATTTGTTAATATCTGTTATGTACTTCACAGATAAAGATTCTAGTTATCTACTGATGTACTATGTTCTTCATCTGTAAATATGTTGTAAGTAACTGCTATGTAAATTGTTAATCACTATGTAATACAATGTAACGACTGTTTGTTTATTTTAACTGTGGAACTTTTCTCCCCGGGCCTCCGCTGAAAATGGACCTACATCCAGTCGGACACTCCCGGTCAACAAATATAAATAAATAAATAAATAAATTATAATACTTTAAGAACTGAAATTGACAGGAACTATCCACAATATAATTCCTTATTGCATACCATTAGCCTCCACCCAAAACGTGTGAATCTGAACATCCCGAAATCATAGTTTCTGAGGATCAGACATGTATGTTCAGGGGATGACACATTTAATAAATATAAGGAAGATCTTGTTTGTAGATTTCATAACAGAGGGTACAGATCAGGCAATATCACCATGGCCAGTAGTTGGGCGAGCACACAACTGAGGGAACAGCTATTACAATACAAGCCAAAAACAACAGAGGGCCACAATGTTTTAAGAATGGTTACCACTTACAGTCGGAATACTGGTGGAGTCATGAATATAGTAAACAAACACTGGAATATGTTGTTGGCGGACAACAGATTAACTTCAATAATTGGGGATAAATGCCACTTTTCTTTTTGCAGGGGACAAACTTTAGGCTCCCATTTAAGCCATTATAAACACTCTTACAGACCTTCCAATACAGTTTGGCAAAGTACCATGACTAGGGAGAGACTAATGGGGTTTTATCCTTGTGGGCATTGTACTCATTGCCCTAGAGTCTTTAAAACCAAACAATTTACCAGCAAAAATACAGCGCACGTATTTGATATTAAGTTTTTGGTGAACTGCGGTTCAGACTGGGTTGTTTGCCTTGCCTCCTGCTAATGTTCAGCTTTCTATGTAGGGCAAACTTCTAGGCCATTGAGAATCAGAATTTCTGAACATATGAGTGATGTCAGGAATCACAAATTGACCAATGCATTATACAAACATACCTTGCACCATCCGACAGCCTCTTTTCATTTCACTGTTATTGATAAAATTGGTGGGGATAGGACCTGTAAAGGGGGTTGGCATTCTATATCAAATTCCAAGGAGAAGAAATGGCTAACTAAATTAGGTGGGCTTTTTAGCCCCGGTTTGAATGAGCATTTGTAAATTCTCAGTTATATCTTAATTGATTAATTGTGTTGTCTTTATATACAACTTTGGCTCTGCCTTTATTTATTAGCTTTTTTGCACTGAGGAAGGCTAGGTTAGCCGAAACCGGTTTGCTGTTTATTCTGTGTAATTTGTGCATTCACAGGGGGTTTTACTAGCCCTAGTGATGTTTTGAACAGTTTTTAATAAACTGCTGCTTGAAAAACACCTCACAGTGCTGGCTTTGTTTTTGGATAAAAGACCCATAATCACAGCTATCAGGCACCGACTACATCCCTAACATGCTCACAGATGCTATCTGATGGATCTGACCTTGGCATACCAAATAATTTAAGGTTTCACCAGGCATGTTTGTAGCACCATGGCAGATGGGTACAAACTGCACCTTAACTGACACCTTGTTACTATCCATCCTGTCAGAGTACAGAGCACGTTTCCCTTGCAGGCCACACTTTGTGATGAACTGAACGGAGACACAGCCATTCCTGCCCATGGGGCTGTAATAGATGATCCAGGCACAGTAAATGCAATGAATGTGTGTATTGCAGCCAGGTATGCCACCTTGCTGAAGGAGAGGGCAGTCGACACATTGATAAAGCTAAGCATCGTCTACTACAGGCCTACTCTGGAATACATGCTACATGCCACTGCCTCATGTCCATCCTGGGCGAGAACATGCATGGTCTGCACATAGATGGAGGTGCATGCAGTCCTGCATACCTGATGGCACTAGTGGTACCAACTTTATGACTGACATGACCTGTTTTTGAGTGCCTCTGTTAATATCTTGTGATGATGGTATATTGCTGCAGTGTTTTCTTTCTTTCTTACTTTTTTTTGTAAATAAATGTTTTGTCTGGTGCACAATGTATATATTTAGTTTGTTTGCTGGGTAGTACACTGATCACAACAGACCATTTGCAGACACAGCCCAAGTAAAGAAATTCTAAAAAAAAAAATCAGAACAAATTCACAAGCATGGAGTAACCACAGAATGTAGAGCATCCCACAAACAATTGAAACAATATTCAAATATTAACTGAGTATAAACACAAATTCAGATTCATTTTAGTAGTAAATATGAGAGGGAAGAAGCAGATGAGAAAAAGTTTTCAAAGTAGAATTGATGTATGTAATGAGGGAGTTGGGTGATGTGTTCAGTGGAAAAGCACTTGCAGTCAGACTTTTGGTGGATATATCTTTTGAGTTGTGCTATGAAAGTGGGGAAAGATGCAACTAAATAAAGGTGAGTGGATAAAGATTGCCAGAATTTGAGTACAAGAATGGAGAAGGAATGCTCTGCACAGTGCAGTTTGATTTGATTTGGGTGTATGGAATGACAGAGTTAATAGGGAAAGGTTCCAGAGGTTGTAGGGGTGCTTTTATCATGGAGTTTGGCAGCAAGAGGTTGGAAGGCACCTGACTGAAGTGGTTTGAGTAGAAGAGACCCTTGGAGGAGCTCAATTTTGTGGGGAAACTGGTAGCCATTTGGCTTTGGAGAGGGTGTTGCAGTGGTGTTTTTTTTGGGGGGGGGGGGGTGATATGATGTCATGTTTTGTCTGCGATGCACTCTAGACTAGATTAATTTTTTTTTTTTACAGACTGTTGCTATGAATGGGAGCCCATATTCAAGTTGAGCAGTGAGGAATCCTTTATCTGTTACAGGTATAAACTGGACTGGAGAGAAAAGGAAATATTTTCAGGGATGAGCATGAAAGAGAACCAATGTTTTTCCAGGTGTTTTTAATGTGGCTTTGGAAGTTAAGTGACAGGTCAAGCCATAAACCCAAGTACTTAAAGGATGTAGTTGCTTCTTTTTGTAAACCAATGAGATCAGTGATGCTGAGATTTTTAGTTTTCCCCCAAGCTTTTGTGAGGTTCAAACTACTATACTTTCTGTTCTGGAGGGGGTTTAGTAGTAGCTAATGGTTGTTTAGCCAAGAATTAAGGGAGAGGAGGTCAGGTCAAAGCTGTGTTTAAATAGCTGAATCTGAGGGACTGGACTGAACAACCATTTCATCTGCATAAAAAGTGATAGGAAGTTTATGGAGGTGCAAGGATAGTTTGTTAATAAAGACTGAAAAAAACAGTGGGGCAAGTATGAAACTCTGGGGTATTACTCTGATAAGGAATGCTGGAGGTGATAGGAATAAGCTATTTTGACTCTACTTACTAGATAAGAAATGCTGGAGCCAGGTGACTGTGATGGGCCTAACCCCAATTTCTTGGAAGGAAGAGAAGGAACAGAAGGTGGTCAATAAGATCAAAAGCTTTGGTAAGGTCAGTGGATAATGCTCCTAAAAGTTTTCCTTTATCCATGTTGAGAAGAATCTCATCTGTAAGTGACCATAGTTCGGTCACTGTGCTCTGGCCAGCCAAGAATCTATGCTGTTTTATGGGGAAGAGTTAGAATTTTTTTATGTAAGTGGATAGTTGGCTATAGATTATTTTTTCAATTATTTTCCCAAGTGTAGGGAGGATGGAGATAGGATGGAAGTCAGAGGCATTGCTTGTCTAAGACTGTTTAGGAAGGGGTTGACAAGAGCAGATTTACATGTGACTGGCACTGTATTTTGACTTAAGCAGAGGTTATAAATATGGAGAAAGAGGCGTGACAAGGAACTCTTTGTAGAGTGACATAAACCAACAGAGTAGTCTATACGCAGCAGGGCCTGCGCATCCTCAGGTATGTTTTCTTGTTGAGCATCAAGGTCTTTATGAAAACTTTTTTTAAAGTAGTAGAGGGGGATTCATAGGTTCATATATTAGTACTAAGCTAACTGCCCTTGCAAGCCATTTTAAGCTTAGCCAGTTATCCCTTGTGAGACTCAAACCCTGCACCTCGTGTTTGTAAGGCAAACACCTTAACCATTAGGCCACCCTCCCAACTCAGTCCTTATAAAAGGATAAGGACTGAGTGAGCTGGAAATGAGCAGAGGCTGCAGTACTATGGAGGTGGCTGCAATCCTTAAGAAAGCCAGAGGTTGACAGTAGGCCTTGAGAAATCTGTATGGTGATAGAAGAGGTGGTAGAATCTGTGGATTTTCAGCTTGAGAAAATATTTACTTCTTGTCAGAAGTATTTGAGTTGGACTAGCGGAGCAAGTTATTTGGGTTTGAAATAGTTGGTTTTATGTGTGTGTATGGCTTGTTTAGATAGGTTATGTGGAGAGATAGCGGTGGTACAGTTTTCTGGTGAGGTTGTTTTGTTTCTGTGAAGACCACACATCATCCCTAAGTTTGAACAGAGCAATCAGTTATATGGTCTGTAGACAGGGTTGCCAGACATCCCTATTTGGGCGGGACTGTCCCGAGATCAGCAGCCTGATCCCGAGTCCCGCCCTGCCGGTTTAAATCCTGGCCAGCCTCCGCTTTGTTTGATTTTTTTTTTTTTGATTGTCCCATATACCTGGCATACGGGCCAATCAAAAATTGCTAAACACGGAGCTTCTTGTGTTCCGCATTAAACACAAGAAGCTCCGTGTTTAGCGATTTTTGATTGGCCCATATGCCGGTATATGCCGGTATATGCCAGGAGGGGCTAACACAAACAAATGACTGGTGCCAAAGCCACGGTCTAAAACTAAATGCAAAAAAGTGAACTATTATCCCATTTAGCAAAGCAGAGCTCCTCACTAATTACAATATTGGCAGCACTCCTCTAAGTTCAAACCCAGTTGTGTCAGATTTGGGAACAGAGGTCGACAGCAAACTGAACTTTGACCCCTAGGTTTCCACAATGGTAAGGGAAACCTTCTACATTGCACATTGCATACGTAAAGCCATCACATCCAAGTCTAAAGGATGCTATAACCTCACTTTCCTTGACCCTAATCAGACCATTAATAGATTACAATGCTCCCTTCTGCGTGTATCTCACCAGACATCCTCAGCAACTAGAAAGATCACAGAAATTTTGCACTAAGATGATACAGGGCCTCCAAACCATGACCTATGTCTTTAGACTGAAAGCCCTGTCACTGTACTCTGTATCTTATAGGCTACTGAGAGATGACTTGTACCTGGCCTACAGGGCAGTCTTTGACCCAAACCTGATGGAAATGCTGCACATCCAGAAATCAAATGGCACTAGAGTCACTCATTATAAAGATCTCATCCTTGCCGGTGACATTAACAGAATATGATTGAACAGACAGATATGTCTCCCAGAGATTGCCGCTGCTCTGGAATAAATTTGCAATTCATGTGAAGCAGAGCTCCTCTATGACCCTATTCTAGCACATCTTGGACAAATGGATGGGTGACTGCAAATTCACCCCAGGTGTAGCACGCATGTCCCTCATGGACAGTGGTAGTCGGTGCTTATCTGTAAAGCACGTCCATCTAACCAAGGACAATTGGGGCAACCCATGATTAACATGGCTAGGCTTATAAAGGCTCGAGGGCCACTAGCCTAGTAACCTCTTATGAACCCATATTACATACAATGCTAACAGAAGGACTACCAAAGTTTGCTTGGCACACCCCTGGCATGCAGTTCTCCTTGAGTACTATAAGCCATTGATAACACATACCGATATGTCCTTTCAACATTACTTTATTGGAGGACTGTCATTGTCAAGGTTGCTCTGTGTTCTGTCTGCTAGGTTTCCTGTTGTCAGATAGCTGAATATTGCTGTATCATGGAAAAATGAGGAACAGTCTGTCAGCCTGTTTTGTGTTATTGTGTATGTTGCCATCAGCAGTATCCATACATTTGAGACACTCCTTCAGGAAATCAAATATTATCTCTATCACCACCAATGTTAGACTGTATTATAAAGTTCAGATAGGTTTAAGGACAGTGGATTGAAGTAATTAGCCATGGGTGTACTTGATGGACAACATCACCTGCATATGAGAAACATATATGCATAGAATATAACATGTATATTTCCATCAAAATGTCAAGTTTTGATTCCACGGAAATACCTCTGCCAAGGCCAGCTTTACTTAAAACAGTGCCCTAGGTGAAAGGGTACCATGGCACCCTCACCACACACTGCCCAACCCATCCTGGCCTACTCGCACTATTCAAATTACTTTTTTTATTACTCTTCATTTTTTCTTGCAGTAATTCATTTATTAATTCATTCAATATATTCTATCTAAGCATGACTGCACCTGACAGCTGTATAGATAACTTTCATTAAATCGGGGGTCTGGAAGTGTCTGATTTTTATTAAGCAACCTTTTTCATCCAGAGATTGCCTGAACAAAAACAATGATCAAAGAAATAAATTTAGCTCAATATTCAGCTTTGCTTTTACCTGCTTTCTTTCAGCTTAGCCTGACAACACTGCTCTATAATAACTGCAGTGGAAATGAGTGTATTAAGCTAGGGATCTGTGGACTGCTAGGCCCACAGAAGCTATGAGGTGTCTATATGTTCTCAGATGGATTCTAGAGTTTTTTAAATACCTTTTCATTCTATGATGGCCTGAACAAATACCACAATTAAAGAAAGAAATTTGGTCTTCCTCTTCAACTCTGCTTTTTCCTGCATCCTTTTAACACATCCTCACTGACTAAGGCTGTCCTACATTAAAGAAATTAAGATAGGGATCTGGAGGCTGTTAAACACCCAAAAGCCAAGGGGTTACAGACTTTCTGAGATGTGTTTTACAGTTTTTTTTTCCAACCATTTGATCCAATCACAGCTAGAACAAAAAGCATGTGTAGGGGAAAAAAATAGTGATTGTTTACATTAGGACACACCGTTACAAGTTGTGCAGATGTGAGTGGTGCTAACTTTATTGCCATCCTAATAGGATTTCAGCTGTGTGTGTATGCTGGTGAGACAATCTGTCAATCTACTTTTTACATTAAGGTATCCTAAAGTAAACAATCACTGACTATTACTCGTCAACCAGGGGAGCTGCCAACCCCCAGCTGTACATAATTATAATGACTTGTAGTCCTACTGTGGGGAGTGCTGGAGGCAGAAGCTCTGTCAATGTACATTACTCTGTCTGTCTGTCTTTTTAATCTATTATCTCCTAAAGCACAAACAATAAATAACTAGCTAACTAAATAATAAAAATAATAATTCTCTGAATAAACATGCCTTTAAGTGGACAGCGATCAGCCTGAATCCTGGCGGCCTTTCTTGGTCCACATCATACAGGGAGCTGCTCTTGTTGCTGCATATCCTGGTGTGTCACAAAGTTAAACAATCACCAGAAATTCAATCTGACCTTTTATTTCAAGGAAGAAATAGTTGTATCCAACTTTTAATGCTCAAAGCTGACCAAATACCAGTTCACAATAAACTGAGAAGACAAATGCTTGTGAGGAAACATAAATCATATCTGTGAAAAGCACCTGCCCTCAGCCCCACACCTGAAAATAGGTAGTCACTTTCTGTGTATCCCCCTCTGATGTTAAACTGGGATTAAAATTAAGATACAAATACCCACGTCATATTTCAAACTGCTGCTGTTATATTTATATGAAGCATGCCTCCTCACCCCTTAACCCCAAAAGATAGCCACCTTCTGTGTACCCTTTAGATGTCATACTGAGACAAACATGAAAAAAAAACAACTAGAACATAAGATATTTATGTCAAACATATAGAAACAGCATGATTATTTACTTGCCTGCAAAAGATATCCATTCTATATGTATCAGATGTTTGATTGTGAGGAAAATGAAAAAAAATCAAATAAAGATTACAGTAATGTTTACAACTTGTTACTTCTAAAGACAGTGCAGTACTCCTATAAAAGCTATAGTGACCCTCCATGTACCTCTCTGATGTTTGTGAGGAAAGTTAAGAAATAATGACCACATTGTCAAAAGCCCAACAGAAGATACAGAGACCTCTGAAGTTTTGCCAGGAATGTTAAAGAAATAATGGCATTGTTCCTAGTCCCCCACACAGGTAAAGCAACCTTCTGTGTACCCTTGTGAGCAGGTCTGGTTTTAGACTAGATGGGGTTCAGGGAAGAGGTGATTACTAAGCACGAGTCAAAATGCACTTATACAGTGGGGGGCCATCAGCGCCCAGAAGTTCAAAAGGTCTGGGTATTCTGTAATGCATTTATCCCCTTTGTATTACTGTTAAACTGAGCAAGTGACAACAGGGTAAGTTAGTTTCATGCAGGCAACCCCCACCAAACAGTTATAACCACTTCTATGCACAGTTTAGATGTCTGGCTGGGATCAGAGGATGATAGTGTAGTGTATTTCACCTTTGTTACATACAAACAGTTGGCACACATTACAGTATTGCACATTGCCTCACAATCACATTAGTTCTAGAAAGTCAAAATAATAAGCAAACAGAAGGAAGCAGCTAAGTCATTTCCCTTCAAAGAGGATATCTACAGCAATTACATCTAATCTGTCTATGCATATCATGTATCAGTTAAGTAGTGCATCTTACATGTTAGAAATGCAAACTAATCTTGCAAAGCTTGATAGTGACTGTTTCAAACTGAGCAAATAGTAAAGACAGTATGTTACATTCATTCAGGTCCATGTTAAAGAAATGTTCCTTTCCTTAAGAAATCCAACCTCAACTCCAACAGAGCAGTTATAGCATGACATCTGATGGCTATGTAATATTATTTCACCCTGACAGCCCACATAAACAAGTTACCACACATAAAGGTATTCCAATACAATAAGCCAGAAATATTGCAAAAAATATCTGTTTGATCACTGCCAGCAATATTTAAATAGCAATAACCTTTATCTCATCATCATGCCACTCCTCTCATCTCAATTATCTACACAAAGCCAGAAATATTGTCAAAAAGTATCCGATTGATCACTGCAAATGTTATTTTAAAATATTAGTATTACTAACTCATTGTGTCATTCCTCGAACTATGTAGATATTTCTGCAGAATGTCCCTGATTTTTTTTCATGTATATAAATACAAAAAAACACAAAAAAAAAACGCACAACACATCCTTCAGGTGTGCTTTTTGGATCCCTGTCAGTTGATCAAGTTTTCAGAAACTCAGAATTCATATCAGTGAGAAGATATGATCGAATTTCTGAAAACTCTAAGCTTTTGAATGGAGATAGCAGTACAGTGAGGATCAGGAAATTTACTATTTTTCTCAATGTCGTGCAATCTCGGAGTTGGTTTATATAATTTGCAAGGGTATGGGGGAGCAGGATCGCCTGTCTCCCTGCAAAAATGTAAAAAAGATTTTTGTGTTTTTTTTTTTTTTTTAATGTTTGAGTTTTCGGAAATTTGGTTATATCTTCTCACTGATATGAATTTCAAGTTTCTGAAAACTCGATCAACTGACATAGATCACGCCCTTCATGCCTATATTTAAATGCTGCAAAGTGTTTACTTCCATGACCTTGCAACATTTAAACAATGTGATTACATGAAGTCAAGTGAAGCAGCGGCCCCTGGATCACTCGATATTGGTGGGCATAACTTGTCCAAACAGTCAAAACTAATAACAAATCTGGACACTCACTATTTGTAAATGCTGTTGGTAAAATATGGAACTCCCTCCCTGACCACCTAACTCTTACCACCTCATTAGCCCAATTTAAGAAAAGACTCAGACTTCATTTCAGATCACACTGGTTATGTCCATGTGCAAGCCCTGATTAAATGCCTTCCACTAATTTCTAACTACTCCTCGAGTTAGATCCAAACACAAGTGCACCAAACACCCGGACTTATCCACAGCAAAATAAATTTATTGTGAAGCGCTTTTCGTCATTGTGATACAGTGACTTCATCAGATATGTTTAAAAGCAGTTAGTTCATTTTAAATAACATTTAAAATTTACCCCATGGTACAAACCTTCCAATCAACTCACTGTGACAATTAATTCAAACACCTTGAGTAATTAAACACTGTTACAAACAAGTTATTAAAGGTGTATATATGAATAGTTAAAAAGTATATAAATTGTTAAAAGATATGTAAATATAATAAAATAAAAACAACAAGTATATAAAAAATAATACATGACATTCTATATAACCTACCCATTGGTGGGTAAACATGGTTAGATACTAACTAGTGAATATTAACATTGGGCACTATTTATCTAACCAAGCTCTTAAGCTTGAGTAGGCCCAGGGTTAAAAAATGCATTAAGGTGCATCTGCCAAATTAATTCTCGTTCCTCCAATAAAAGAGCTGTCGGACCCTCTCTAATTTCAGGATGTATCTGGTCAATTATCTTAAACTTGAATCTGTGCCCCCCCCATTTAATAACACATGTTTCGCTAAGGAATTGGTCGTTTTTTCTTTTTCAATATTGTAAATGTGTTCATAAACTCTGTCACAGAAATGGCGATCCGTCTTTCCAATATAAAACTCTGTGCATATTATGCACGACGCCAGATATACCACTGATTGAGTATTACAATCAAATTTGAAATGAAGACTAACTTCCATCCTCTGATTATAAAAGTCTTTCCTACATCCATAAATTTACAGTACCTACAGGCACCACAAGTACTTATACCTGTGTTCCTGTCAAACTTCAATACACTTTTCCTTTCCGATAAATTCTTGAGGTTAAGACCTCTCCTGAAAATCACGTTTGGGTAGGTACCTAGTTTCTCAATGGGAAAGACATCATTGCTGATGAACTCCCAGTTTTTATATAAGATAGATCTTATTTTAGAACTGTCCTTGCTGTATGTTGTTATAAAACTGCAGTTATAATTTGGGCTTGAGTAATCAACACTCACATCAGAATTCTGAACAGCATCTTGTAGTACTTGGCTACAGGGGGTATTCAGTGTGTTGGTCAATAAACTCACCCCCCTTAATATAGGTTTAATCACACCATTAGTTCTTTTTATTTTAACTTCATCAACTAATGAGGCAATCAACTCAGTGGGGTACCCCCGATGTTGAAACATCTCCGTAAGTAACTGACATTCGTCGGAGAAATCATTATCAAGTGAAACCATCCTAGCTGCTCTAATTAACTGTCCTTGACAATGGAGCATTTTTGTAGAAAGGGGTGGTTACTTGTGAAATGTAGGAAAGAATTACACTAAGTGTTTTCTTTCTAAATATATTAGAAACAAGTCTACCATTCATTGTATCTTTGGTCAGCTTGATATCAAGATAGTCGATAACCTCACTGTTAAATTTAAATATAAATTCAAGTTGGTAGTATGGTTCAAGTAGTTATCAAATTCACCAGCTTGTTGTGCATCACCCCTAAAGATGATAAAAATATAATCTAAGAAACGGGTATAATATGTAAGCTGAGTCAACTGTTGAGGATTGTTAAAAATAAATTCCTTTTCCCAATAGACCATGACTACATTTGCAAAACTGGCACCAACTGGTGAACCCATAGCAACCCCTATTTTTTGGAGGTAGAATTTTCCATCCAAAGAAAAAAAGTTATTGGTAAGAATAATGTCTAAAGTTGCTTCAATTAGGTCAATCTCATGTGTTGTTGCCCCTTTACGTCTAAGGATAGAGCTCACCCATTCAACACCTTCAAGGTGGGGGATACATGTTCTCCTTGAGTTACCTGTCTCCTAATTTTGAATGCCTACTCTGTACACAACACTTGTTCTCAGACTGTAAAAGTTGCCTTTGTCACAAAGTATACCATTTTTTTTAACTGAAGTATGTCATATGGAATCTCAACAGGAGGAAATGTTTTTATACACTTATTTTCTAAGCCAGCATTTTCTTTTTGTTGTTGGTTTTTACCTGTATCACTAGCTGGCATAACCTTATCTGGCACAAATTAAGTTTTTTAATGTAAAGCACACTACATGTTATTATTACCTTGTAGACTTCTGCTTATGAATGTTTCTATGTAAATATTGCTACATGTTTTTTATTACCTTTTCTGACTGTATATTTTTTGACTGAGCTATTCTGACTGTATTGTGTTTATGGAGCTTTTCTCCCTGGGCCTCCACTGAAAATGGATATGTATCCAGTCAGACTATGTTGGTCAACAAATGTAAAATAAATAAATAAAATAATAAAAATGTTTCCTTTGTGGTACTTTATTCATTTTTAGAGCAAAGAAACATTGCTCTAAAAATAGATTAAACAGGGAAAGAGTACCCTTACATGTGCAGCACCCTAAGCAATCATGTAGTTCACCTTTGTGTAAAGCCGGCCCTGACTTCTGCTCATGATGTGTGCCTCTGTGTACTTGAATCAGTCAATAGTGCTGCCTTGTCTGAGTCTGTATTGTCATAAGAAATGTCATTCTGATGCCGGTCACGCAAGTAAATGCCTGGCAGTTTACTCATCTGTTACATGTGCACATCCACTGAACGGACTTCCACAAACTACATGTCACCAAGGGCATCTTTTTAACCCATACATCTAAAAGTCACATTCAGAATCGGGAAGGGGTACTTACTTTAAGGGACAATTTCTATCTTTATAAAGGAACAGTGACCACAGAGTTAATTACACTAATTCGTGAGGTGAATATTCATATCACATTACATGGTGGTAGGTCACTCATAAAAACACAACTAAAAATGGTCAAATGGTTTTTATTAAAACTCACATTAGCAGTTCTGTGGATGGCCTGTATGGCAGCACAATATTCCTGAAGAATATCAGGGGACATTATGTATTGGTTCACATGCTGCAGTAGTAAGGAGAGGGCTGCATCGGACACATTGCAGTCATATGACTCAGCAATGACCGTGATAAGTTTCTGAAAAAAAATATGCCCAAGACGCTGAGTGATATGTGCACTTTGCTGTCTTATAGAAGAAACAATCTGTTGCCACCTTAGTGGGTGACAGATGTAACGTGTGCTTCGGAGTGCCCTTGTACTGATGATCAAAGTATACCTGATGGCTTAGAATAACAAATCTCTGCCGTCAGACATTCACGTGGCCTGTCAGGACACTACTACTTGATATATTATTCTTCTGTATTTTAACCAGCCAGGTTATCATAAAAGCTCTGCCATTCAATATACCACTAATTCAGCTTGGCGTACTCGTGAAACTTAGTGCAAGCTGTGCCATTTTAGTACATTTTATTATGCATATTCACAGTGCATACAGATAAGGCACAAGACTGTGGCATGTTGTTTTGCAGTGCACCATTATTTCTTGTATCCCTCCAGCTACTCTGCACTGCCTTGGAAACACTGTGGATCACCTTTGCATATTGTTTCATAAATGTTTTTGAATCATTAACTGTTTGTGGTAGTTTCTTTCAGCATTATCGACGATGCAGTCTGCCCTGTGTCACACTGGTTCTTCTAAGTTGATGACACTGAAAAACTTTGAACATTTTGATGTATGCACAAAAATCTGGCTCATGGCTGAAGCTTTAGTGTTTATGGTTGTTTGCGTTGTTCTAAACAACATTTCATAAACACAATCAATGTACATTAAACTGTAACATACAGAACTAGCATTGTCCATGTACTGAAGTCATTTACAAATAAACAAAATTGTGGGATCAAATATTTTTTTCCTTCCAAGAAATTCTCAGTTATAATGACTATGCATTTTCAACAAAGATCACTTATCAGATTTGCAGGCACATTTGCTGGATATTACAAAATTCCAGTTAATCAACATGTGCCCCAGGAATAACCCAAATTAGCTCAGTCCATTTACATTTGTAAGCAGGATGTTGTGTCATTAAAATGAAACAGCTGGTTCATTTCTGAAGAGTTCCATTCATTAAAGTTGCATCATTATAAGCATTTTACATAACAGACACTTTTTTTGAGAGTTTCTCTCAACGCTATAAATCAACAGAAGCTTCATAGTTTCAAGCAAGGGTCACCTTTCATTTTCTTTTTATCGAAATGTTAGGTTTCTTTTAGTAAAAATGGTCTATGATAGAAAATTAAAACAGAAATAAATGCTAAGATCAAAGGCAAAAGATGATGGATTATTCAGTTACAGGGAAACATTGCCATTGCTATTTCCAACACAACACACACACACACACACACACACACACACACACACACACACACACACACACACACACACACACACACACACACACACACACACACACACACACACGTATACACACACGCGTGTACACACACACGTACACACACAGGCACACACTTGTACACACACACACACACACACACACACACACACACACACACACACACACACACACACACACACACACACACACACACATGCATTGGCTTACTTGGGGCATAACACATGAGCAATTTAGAGGATCACCATTTTAACTAGCAGTGTATCTTTGTGATGTGGGAGGAGAATGGCTTGCCAGCAAAATCGCAAGTGAAGAAAAGGAAGCCATGCAAATTAGCCTGAGAGACAGAGGGCCAGGAATAGTGAGGCATCAATGTTAGTGACCGCATCACTGTGCCACTTACATTCTTTATTAGTCATTGGGACGACGATTAGTTACATTAGTAAGGTCATACAGAAGTACCAGGATAACAGTATCATAATGTAGTCACATAACTTTGTGTATTATGAGATATGAGACCAGGAAATGGAAAACAAACATATCAATGTTATGTATGCAAAAGTTGTGTCGTTCACAAACTTACACATTATGGTTCAGATTTCTTTAACATTACTGCATGGTCAGAGTGCAGGCTATGGTAAGATAGAGCCGTCAAGATTTGTTCATAAGAGTTAAGTCCATTTAACCAAAGAGCTAAAAGGAATATGAGGCAGCTAAACTATACCCACATCATATATAATGGTTGTTATGCGACAGTATATAACATAGTTTTCAGTTGTTTTGATTTGTTGTTCTTTTTTATTTAAAGAGAGTTTAGTTTAGTCTTCCTACCCCTTCCTACCCCTGTCCCCTTCCTACACACACACAAGCACACATACTATGACTGCAAATTGATGGAGTTTAGTTTTATATATATATATATATATATATATATATATATATATATATATATATATATATATTTTAGTACTATTTTTGCTTTGGGTCATATTTTATTTTAATACACACAGACTTATACATATATTTATATTGTTTTCTTTCTTATTTTAGATGATATATTTATGTCTTGCCATTCCCATGTTTTCTGCAACTCTTTTTTTTTTCTCCTTTGGTATTTAGGTTATGTGAAATTGTAACCTTTTGAGCTGAGTGATGATTTTGATTTCTGTTTATCTGGAAAGCTTGTTGTGCTGTATATACAATACATCACAGATTGTAACAGGAATTATGTTAGTAATGTATATATTGGAGTTTATATATATATATATATATATATATATATATATATATATATATATATATATATATATATATTAATTTCTAGAATTACTTGTATGGTACAAAGCTACATTCATAGAGTGTATTCTTTCTGGAATTCAGAAACTCTAATGCCCTGGATCAACTTATCCACACCCCCACCAGGGGCAACAGTATCCTAGATCTATTCATTACCAACATGAGTGACCGGTGTTCCACACCTGAAGTCAACACCTCATTGGTCCGATCCGACCATAAGCTAATTACCCTAGATATCCACATCCTGCCCCCACCCCCCATTAAGGAAACCATGGTAAAAAAATTCTCCAAAGCCAACTTCATGCTTCTTAAGACAGAAGTGGTGAACTTTATGACACCCATGCAGATGGACAATACAGTTACGACTACCGAATCCTACACAATTGCATTTTATAAGCACTTACATGAGTGCATGGATCGTGTTATCCCAAACAGAACCAAGACGCTATCCTCCAAAAAAAGCCAATCTGGTGGTCCCCTGCCATAAACAAACTGTACAACAGAAGGAAGAAACTGTTGCAAAAGACAGTAAAATCCCATGAGTGGAGGAGCTCCCTGGTCAACCACAGTAAGAAGCTGTGATCCCTGATAAAACCCTCCAAAGCTAGTTATGAAAACAAAATCACCACTGATTCTAAAGACAACCACAAAGCATTCTATAGCTATGTCAAGAATCTCAATGGCAACACTCAGATCTGCTCTGAGTTACAGCACAATGGCACTAAATATACAGACCCAACTGATATTGCCAACATCCTGGCAGATAGGTTCAGTGCTAACTTTACCCCCCCTCTCATCCCCTAAAGAGCCCATCTCTATACTAGAAGAATGCAAAGTTCCTGTAATCACGACTGCACAGGTAAAAGCCACACTCTCCAAAGCCAAGAACACAGCATCCATGGGACCAGACAACATCCCAGGCTGTGTTCTACACGGACTACAGAATGAACTGGCACCCCACCTAAGTACCATGTTCAATCATAGCCTCACCTCAGGCTTTGTGCCTGCTGAATGGCGCACAGCAACGGTTATCCCACTCCACAAGGGTGAAGCCACATTAGCCTGATGAGCCTGGTCTGCAAGGCCATGGAACGTATCATCATGGAACTTATAAACAAAGACACTGGTAATCTCCAAACTCTGGACCCCACCCAGTTCGGGTTTGTAAAAGGCAGATCATGTCTCCTAAACCTGATAGACTTCTTTGAAGCAGTCACCAAAGCCATAGACAAGGGTAAGGTGGTTCACACAGCCTATATAGATCTTGCCAAGGCTTTCGACACCATCCCCCACTCTGGAATTATAGATAAACTCACTAAACTAGGTATAAATCCCTATGTCACAAGATGGGTTGCCAACTGGCTCACTGACAGAACCCACACTGTGAAAGTAGCAGACTCCAAATCCGACTTCAGGCCAGTGACAAGTGGACTACCACAGGGTTCAGTCCTGGGTCCTCTCCTGTTTGGTATCTACTTCTCTGAAGTACAGGCTAACACAGAAGGTCTTTGGCTAACGAAGTTCGCAGATGACTGCAAACTAGGAGCCATAATCGAAACTCCTAACAATGTGGACATCCTACAAAAGGGCCTCACTGAGACAGATGCCTGGTGTCAAAGCCATGGCCTCAAGCTCAATGCCAAAAAGTGCATTGTCATCCCCTTTGGTAAAAACTCTGTACCCATGAACTACAACATAGGCGGTAGTATACTTAACACCGAAAGTGTGATAAGAGGCCTTGGGACACAGGTGGACAGTAGTCTCTCCTTTGATAATCACATTGCCACAGTAGTTAGGAAATCCTTCTACATGGCACACCTCATCACAAAAGGTTTCTCATCCAGGAAAAAAGAGGTCATTGTTCCCCTCTACTCATCACTCATTAGACCCTTTATAGAGTACAATGCCCCTTTTGGTATGTACCTCACAAGACATCTACAACAACTGGAAAGTCCGCAGAAATACCTCACAAAGAGGATTACCAGCCTCAAACAGATGCCCTATGGAGACTGTCTCAAAAAACTCCAGCTTTACTCCATCGCATATCGTCTACTCAGAGGTGATCTCTGCCTAACATATAAAGCTATGTCAAACCTAGAGCTGTTGGAAATGCTCCACTTAAAGAAATCCCAATCTCTCCGAGCTACATGCTCTAGGCACCTAAACCTTGTCACCCTAATAAACAGAACATGCCGGAGGGATAGATTCCTGTCCCAGAGACTTCCCATACTCTGGAATAAACTACCTATCTATATCAAACATAGCTCCTCATTAGCACTCTTCAAGAAAAATCTTGATGATTGGAAGGGAAATAGGAAATTCACCCTGTGGACCACCACTGTGGCTCTGCTCGACAGTGGCACAGGAAAATAATTTTCTTGGGTGGCAAAAGCCAGGGTACCTTTTTGGCTGGGCTTGTATAGGCCCCTGGGCCGATAGCCTAGTACATACCTATGAACCTATGAACCTATTACATTTTACATTTATCTAAAAAAAACTTGTATAGTTTTTCAAATTGATGTCCTTTAGCAGAAGATAAATTTTAAACATAAGATGACAGTGACCTACTACTCTTGGTAACAATATGATATGCCCAGTATGATTTGTAGCTTTTGTGCATATAAGTGCATTGCAGTCAAATACCATAAACAGACGATGGACATATATATCCTTACATTTAAGCAATAATCCTGGCCATATACAGTACATTGCACTATATAGCTTAATAATGGCAGAGCAAGGTCTTGTTGTTACTGAGTACATCAAACAGCAACAGTCTTTCCTGCATTTATTGCCCGGTATAAATTAATGTGATACAGTGATGCTTTCATCATGTATCATGTTTATATGTAAACAGAGAGGACAATAACATGTTTTTCTTCAGTTATATCAAAAACTAAATGACAAAAACAGCAAATGTAGATATTCAACCGATAGCGCAGCATCATCTGATGCTTAATTAATAGATACTTTGGCGGACAAATGCAGACCACCTTATTAAAACAAAATCAAAGGCTGTACGTATTTTACCCTTATCCTCTTAAAATGGTCCTGCAATATGACTGATAAAGTGATAACCACAGTATAAAACAATTAAGAGCAAACACTAGCATCATTCACCGGATCTGAAAACATTGCTTGCTGTTTTCTACATAATATAAGGAACAACTTACTAAAACTCCTGTGCAGTCTTGGCAAGAAAATTTGTTACAATAAGGTTTTTCTATAAGTTTGATGTTAATATATAGTATTTTACATAAGGAAAGCATTACATCAGGTCCAAACAATTATACAATGATAAGCCTCAGACACGTACTTCTCACCTGTACAGATTTTCATAGAATGTCCAGATTTTTGCCTCATATTTTTGGTCTGTTTTCTCCTAAACGTTTAGTTTTCTGGCAAATCATCGACAGATTATTAAGAATTAAAGGCAGAAAATAATGACAGACATTTCTGTTTCAGACTTCATATCCTTCAGAAAATGTATGCTAATACAAAATGTTATTCTATCAACTTTCTAAGTTTGTAAGAGCAATATTTTAAAAAATGTCCCTATTTTTGGGCCTTTACCCTCCATTATTTATGGCTTTGTCCAGATTTCTTGCTCTAAGAGGTTGAGAGGTATTCTCAGATGTGTTTTCTGAAGAAGCATAGATTGAGTATTAACTGAAGTTATTTTAAGAAATACTAATGGTCTTTACATTAAAATAAAAAAGACGGCCTGCACTAAATCAAGTGACAAACTCTGAAGAAACAGTATTCACGCTGGAATTGAGAGTGCCCATATATGTATCATATTTAAATCAAGAAAAACTATTTAATACTATTCTTCATAAAGATATTTTACAGATAAACTTGTTAGCAGTTAAGTTACTTCAGTCTGTAAACAATTGGCTAAAGAACTCAAAAACAAGACTAACAGGTTTTCTTTCTAAGTCTGTTGAAGTGTCTACAGGAGTCCCTCAGGCCTCAGTGTTAGAATTAATCCTGTTTGAGCAATTTTTTTTTCAGCTATAACTGCGGCTTTTGAATTCTGATTAGCAAAATATGCTTTTATCTTCAGACTACAATTACCTCTGTTAAGGATGCAAACATACTCCAAGATAATTTCAGCAGCATCAATACTTGAACTGATGACAATGTTACGCAAAACGGCACTAAATGTAGCGTTCTCAGATAATGGAGAAGAATATATATTCTGCTTACAAAATGTATGGGAAGACACTGAAAGTAGGCACATTAATAAAAATGAGCTGTACTTTGATTGCAAATTAAATCAGCACACACTAAAGCAGATACCAGAATACCTACAGATCATTATACAAAATATGTAAGCACTGAACAGCAACTGACTAAGAAAAGAATATTCTGTAGCAAGTCATAGTCAAAATCATAATTACCAGATTACAGGAATTCATTGTATCGTGATGTACTATTTTGATCAGGTCATCTATAGAATGTATTATCACATTGTATGGCATAAAGCAGCCCAGTTGGCAAGGTTTGAGAAAGTTCAGCCATTCTTAACAACAAATGAGGAGGAAACAGAAAAAAAAGCTAATTTATAGACTACAGGAAGTCTAATTGTTCTCCAAATCCTGTTGATCACTTAGTGGGGACTTGTGTTAGGCATAAAAAGTCATATCTCATTAATTCTGTTTGAAAACATCCCTTCCCAGAATAAGTAGCAAGCATAAATAACAATGTCCTTTAACCCAGTGATAAGAAGCAATATAAATAACACAATGGATAATTTGATTAATTAATATCCTTTGGACTGCACTGTTGCTTGTGATAAAGATAGTCAAATCTCTTTCAATTGCCAAAACAACATAGAGCACATAGGGAAAAGAAAATACTAAACCACGATAAAGACTATTAAAGCTTGACGAAGGCAACAAAGTTGTAAACTTTGACAACAAAATCTAACAGGCCACGAATTTAGAAACACTGGCCACTTACACCATACCCATTAATCTAATGAAGCAAAATACAGCCTTTGTGTGTTCATAACATGTGTACAGAACAGGGTGTGGTCCCAAACAGTACTCTGTTATACTTTGTGGTGCACTGTAGCCTGCATTGTTTATAACATTTGTACAGAATGTGCTATGGCCACATACAGAATTCTGTTATATCCAGTGGGGCACGGTGCAGCCCTGCTATGTTTGTACCAAATATACAATACAAGGTGTGGCAAAGTATATTATTTTGTTTTTAGAAACATATATATAAGCACAAAGTGTGGTCAGATACGTTATTATCATATATCAGTGATGCGCAATACAGTCTTCATGTATTAGTAACATATGTTAGATAGAAGTTAAGGTCTCCTAGAAAGATGACATTTAGGTTAATGAAGTTGGATTCTAGGTTTATATATGTTTTCTTATTTACACGTGGTATTGATGGAGTTCTGTAGTTAGGATGTGGTCTGAGGTCTTGTTTAATGATATTTGGCTGTAAAGGAGTTCAAGGTCATTGTCCAAACAATTATTCTAAAGGTGATGGTGCTTAGATAAAGACATGTCATTAATGTTGTGTCTGTCTATACTTAAGACCTAAACAAGTGATCGACTGAGAAGCCAGGTACAGGGGAAGATATACCCTTGCTGTTAAATCACATTTCAGAGACAGCACTGATATCCAAATCTTTCAGACTTAGGAAGGCTTGTAGTGTGGGTATTTTGTTACTTAGGCTGCTAGCCTTATGCAGTGCTACCTTGACATTAGCCAAACTGGAATGTACATTTTCTACACACATACACACACTCAAGTATTTGTTATCAAGGGAAGCTACTGGATACATGTGTCTCTTTTTCAGGAGTATCTTGGAAGCTCTGTCTGGTTAAATGACCTGCTCAGAGTCACACAGTAGACCAATGGAGGTGGAAAGAATCAAGCCCCCTCCCCTTTGGTTTAAGAAAAGAGCAGCATATTAGTTTGGAGGGTTGGTAGCATGTGTAGACTGTCGTTGCCTAAAAAAGGCACTATGGGAATAGAGAAAGAGTCTTGGCCAGCAGCTATATCACCAGGACTTCTGCATACTGGCTGTTTGTTCTTGCACCCTGAAGGGGTTGGTCAGATGACTCTGGTGACACTTGTCTGTTGTGTTGGTGGAAGAAGCTATATATGGTAATGAATAGATATCATTGTATTGTTGAGGTTTGGCTGTAGTGCACACAGCTACAAAGTGATGTAGGACTTTGTAGTTTTTGGAATAGATTTTTGGATGGTTTTATGTTTGTCTTACAATTTGCAGACAAGTGTTTGCATGAGTAGTTATACCTAGTTTCTATGGGAGGTTTGCCTCCAGTTGTATGATAGTCATTTGCTACCACCACAGAATGAACCCACATGTGAGAGGTGCAAATATCTGTCAGTGTGGATGTGGATTAATACCCTGCCTCATGGTGCCTAGTGCAAGGAAGCCAGCAGCAGATAAGGCAAAGACAGACTGTGTACCAGTTATTGATTTATGGGCATTAGACAGCATCTGCTGAGTTATATTATGATTTGGTGATCTTTGATCTGACAAAATGGTATTCATAGTCTTTACATGGACATGGAATGGGAATCTGCATTGTCTGAGAATTAGTGTAGCCAAGGTGCAGTTCACAGAAGCTATTAGCACTCATGCATGGCAGCCTTGAATAAACTTATGTAAATGAGGGAGTAATGAGATATGATGCATAACTTATGCTAATATGCCCCGTTCCTGCCTGTTTTCAATTCATAGTCATTTTTTGATGCATTTCCACTCCATCTGCATAAGTGTTATAAAAGACAGAATTGTGCCTTTATTAGCTACTTTGCATTTGGCAAAGATCTTAGCTTTTGCTGCCAGTGTCTTGGCTTCCCAGTGTGAGCTGCTTGCCTTTGGTGAGGCAAAACCACTTGCACCCAGCAACACTCACCAGCCAAGAAGGCAAAATTATGGGCAACTAATAGCCCATCACAGTTTTGATAATCAGGATATTCTTGATAAATTTATAGTGAGCAGGGACATTTTTAGGACTTTAGTGAGTATGCACGGCACACAGTTGAGAATGTGGGGAGTGTGTGTCCTTCTTATCCCTTTGGACACTGAGATATGTATAGCTCTCACTATACTTGCCACTGGGACTGTCCAGAGACAGACTGGGGACACACTGGGTATTTCTCTGGCTTCTGCTTCCGGGAAACTGCAGCAGTTCCTGGACATACTCTTGGCATGTGTGGATCAGTACATCTATTTCCCAGTGTCATCTCAGGACCAAGCATGAACCATGTGCACCTTTTATGGGGTGGCACATTTGCCTAAGGTGCTTTGTGCAACAGATTGCATTCATGTTGCCATTAGGGCCCCATTAGGTCTGCTAGGGGAGCATTAACACATTAGGACGGGCTACCATTCCATCAACTGCCAGGTAGTGGGTGAAGCATGGAAGTGCCTCACATATCGGCCCAACATCCTGGTAGTGCCCATGATTGTCATATCTGACACACAAGCTCACTCTATTGCCTCTTTCTGCACAGTAGGATGCCCCATGGTCACCATGTTGTCAAATTGGAAATTTTAATTTTAATCTTCTAATTAGTAATTCTTAGTAAAATGTATTGCTTAGTACTAAACCACCCTTCCATTCTTGTCACCACCCCCATTTCTTTTCTTGTATTTTCAGGTGATGCAGTCTATATTAGAGAACCCCGGCTCATGACCGCTGTGAAGAATCCAATTGGAGTTGCAGAAGAAAGCTATAACACCACCCTCTCACAGACCTGACTTGTCATTCAGAGCATGTTTGGCCTGCTTAAAGCCTGTTTCCATTTCCTGGATGAGTCTGGAGGTGCACTTCAGTATGACTCTGTTACTGCATGCAGGATGTTTACCATGTGTTACATTCCGCACAATATGATCACGTGCAAAACTAATACTGCACTGTTCCATTATGTCACTGCAGCTCCCAGTGCAATGTATATTATTCCATTCTGCCTCTCCCCCACCCCCATTTTTATGGTTCCATTTTTTAAATACCATTTAAATATAATTTCTGTAACTTCTGCATTAGCATTACTCAGCTGACACTCATAATACTGAATGAGCCCTTCATGCTGTTAAACGTTGCATTCTGCAACTTACCCCCTTCCACCTTACTTTCCACATTTGATTTTGCACTTGTATTATAGGCACTATCATTTGTCAACTGAAATATGTAATGTGCATTCTACACAGACATTTTCTATTTTTTCTTACATTCACTTTTTCCTTAAACATTAACTTTAGTGCACTGAAACTCATGTTGTTGAACTGAGACGTATCATGCTATGATTACTTGCATTACTAACCCTGACTAACAGTAGGTCAAGGTCAAATGTATCATACACAACATATCCTAAAGATAAGGTGGGTGATGGTGGCTGTGCTAGTATGTGTTGTGATGACATTACTTACTGAATGCAGGTGATCTTACAGACAGAGGTCTGACAGTACTACATGAACAAGAACTCAAATGAGAGTGTTTGCTACATCTAAAAATACACTGAAGGGGCATGCATGAATTCTCTTCTCCCCTCCTATTTTCAGAACTTTCCTGAGAAGCAATTATAGTTCGATGTGATATGTTCCCATGCATCAAGACAATACTTTGTTCTCTTCCCCATCCACAACTGACTCCAACTTGACTCTGGTAGGGTCTGACTAGTGTATGCATGGAGACAGAAATGGCTGCAGTCTGTGCCACAACACTGGGCATGAGTGTGACCATGGTATTATCCTTACTCTCTACCATTTCCATGTCTTGCTGAAAATCACCATGTATGCCCTGCAGTACTATAACCATCTATACTCAAACCTCTGTTTAGGTTCAGTCCATTACAACGTCACATCACAGTAGCTGCTAGGCAGCTAATATTTTTCATGTTTCTGGAGGTAGCTGTGATATGTGCCTCCTCCTGGCAGTGCTTTGCACAAATGTTACAATAGACACAACTACCTCTGAGATGATGCACATGTGCACCACATCCTCATCAAACCAGAAGTAAAAAAGTATACAATTTTCAAGAGGCAAAGCAATATTAATGTTAATTCTCTAAGAATGAGGCTTACATATTATGTAATATCAAAACTGTGATGCAGTGAAGTCTTTGTGGATAGAATAACATTCCCAAGTTTATTTTTACCAAAGCATATTACATACAGAGTTCATTTTTATGCAGTGCCATTGTATTACTAGCATATGGCCTCTTATTCACAGATGCAAATGCAGTGCTTTAGAAATTGTTTGGTGTCATAGTCTAGTGTTATACCCAGATTCTGCTGGGGAGCTATTTGACCTCAGCTCAAAAAGCAGGATGAAACTAATGTCCAGAAAATATGTGCACTATATTGCTTTGTAAACAAAGTAAAAAAAATGTCATAAATATTTTTTCAACCAAGACAACATTCCTACTTTTGCTTATAGAGCAAGGCCTACACTCCTCGTATGGAGAAAGGTAATATTCAGTCCTGTAAATGTGGATTGAGAGGCAGTGCAATTCTTGGGTAGGGTGCCATTCTTGAGTGCATTGTCATTCCAAGTATCTTGTTAGAATTCAGTGATGTATTATTTTTGTTTTTAATCATAGACTATTACATGTGGACTGGCATATGTAATTTTATACTAAGAGGTAATTATAGTGTCTCAGAGGACTTCAAATGACAGCCTGCCAGTAATCTCAGTGTCCATGGGGAAGTTTATCTGACCTCTGCTCAAATGGCAAGGTAAACATACTGTCCAGAATATATGTGCACTATGAAAAATAAATATTTCAGTGAGTAAGGAAACATTACTGTCATTACATATAGGATAAAATCCTAATCTCCATGTGCTGACAAAGGCAGTGAGCTGGCATGTAAATGAGGACAGAAGATTCAGTGAAGTCCTTGGGGGTATAAAGGCATTTTTGAGTGTGTTTTTTTTTCCAACTGCATTTTTTTAGAATTGCAACTAACTTGACATAACCTTAGATATGTGTATTGAACTTCTGCTCAGTCTACAGAATACAATGATTTAAAACATAATTACTGTATTGCCATTATATAAAAATTAATAATCCTACAGATTTAAACAGAAAAAAATGTTTTCAGTTGAAATATGTTATGACTAAAATGAAAATGTTTATAGAAGAAAAATGGTAGTGTCGATGGTAGTGTCAGATGTAGCACTCAACTGCAATAAAACCCCTAAAGGTAGAATAGCAAATGTCAATCCATTTCGTAGTCAAGCATTATATTAATACAGTTGTAAAGCTTAATAGTGATTTTTAAAGGAAGACTGAGTAGGCCTGTAGCTGTTTCCCTCCCTCTCTCTCTCTCTCTCTCCAAATATAAATAAATAATTATATATATATATATATATATATATATATATATATATATATATATATATATATCTTTCCATCCATCATACCTCTGAGCCTCTTACTGCAAGAAATCTGAACAAAGCCTAAAATGAGGAAAAAAGCCAAAAAATAGGGACAGATTTTAAATGTTGTTCTTATAAACTTAGAAATTTTCTAGAATAAAAAGTTTAGTGTTTGCATGCATTTTCTGAAGGTTATAAAGTCTGAAATTTAAATGTGTCTTTATTTAGTGACTTCAATCCTTAGAAATTTGCCAGAAAATTATAAATTTTAGTATGAACAGACCAAAAATGTGAGGCAGAAATCTGGACAGTTCAGAGGTATGCCATCAGTCCATCCAACCATCCATCCAAAATCCCTTTTTTCGATTTTTGAACATGTGGTTGGAATGTCACATCAACAGTGATAATCACCTAGTGCCAATGTCCACACTGCCAAGTGACTTACCCTGCCACTATGTATATTGTTACTGAAGCTAATTAAAACACTAGGAGACTGATGTGAAATGCATCTATAGAAAAGACTGAAGGAAAATATGTACATGTTCCAAGAAATAACTTAAGTGCATGCAAATTAAAAGCAATGTTTTTGTAAGGATGAGTCCCTAACACCTTCTGCTAATTAAATATATCAACTGTGAGATCACACCATACCAGGAAAAGAGCATATTTTCCAACCTTTGTATTATGGCAATCTCACAGAAAAGTTTACAGATTTCCTGTTGACCCAATTAATCAGCCAGGTACACTTTGAACTAAATCACCAGTTGATCAGTGTAAGAGAACTTATATATATATATATATATATATATATATATATATATATATATATATATATATATATATATATATATACATATATAATCAAAATCCTGAAGACTTAAGTCCAAAAGTCATGTGGGCAAAAGGCAGTTTTAAAGTTATACAATGCCGAACTGGAACAACAAAATAATAATGAACATAAAACTTGATTCGTTATTATGAGTTCAGCATTGTGAATGGAGATTGCAGTATAGTGAGGATCAGGGAACTTACCCCTTTCCTTACTGTAGTGCGATCTCAGAGTTGGTATATATAATTTGCAGGGGGTGTGGAGACATTCAGGCTTTTGAAACCAAAAGTCTGGTATGTCGAATGTCGAACGTTATGTTTATGACGTTCAACATTTTAGGCTGGATTTTGTTTTCATTTTTTGGAATTTTAATTTGATGTTTTGATGGCAAATTGTTTTGCCTTCAAGATTTTGATAGGAAACATATACACATATATAGGTACTGAATACAGCTATGGTTGCGAGTCTTACATGCTGCATGATAACTGACAAGAACTTCTGCAGAGTATGCATAATGTAATAATTCACAATACATTTTTAATGACTAGTCATTACATCATACATGAAAACTGTAGGCATGTTTTCTTCATTTGTAGCATGTCATGTATAAATGCTGTAGTTTAAACCAGCTAAATGTTAGGGTTAAATTCTGTACTGACCGTTACTTAAATACCTAAGGCTAGAATAGGAATCTTAGACACATTTTTCAACTGAAGTCCTCATTGTGAGTGCTTGAAAGATTCATAATGAAATATCAACAGTTGAGATATGTACTTTGCATACATACCAGATTAATGGGTTTATATGTCTTCACTATCATTTTTGTAACATTTTGCATTATACTCAATTTCCATTCGGGTATTGTTTTGAACTTTTTTTGTACATAGAATCCAGTAATGATATGTAGTACATCTTTTCCCAGTTGTCCTTATGTTAGAATTAAAAAAAATCTTATACATTTTACAAAAAAGACATTTATTTTAGTTGTGACATGTAGCTAAAACATTACCATTTAAAGCAGTTTAAAGCAGCTACATGTTTCAGTCAAGCTACAGTGAAATCATTAAAAGTAGATAAGGTACCTTATACTGGTACTGACTGAAACTTTTGTAATGCAACCTGAAAGGAGGACAGAGATGTGGCATTTTATACAAATGTGCCAGATGTGGAGTTCATATGTCTTTACTCTTGCAGTTTGACATTTCAGTTACACTTGGTTTCATCGGTGTGCAGAATTTAGTAATGGTTTAGAATGCTTCTTTGCTGGGTAGTAAATCACACATTTCAGCAAAAACATGCATTTTATCATTTTAAACATGCCACAATGAAAATGCCATATTTTGAGGCAGTTAAGTAGTGAGTCAAGTTTGCTTTGAGATCCACTGAAATCCAGAATGGTAGAATAGCAGTTTTGTAGCAGAATTCATGACCGATACTACCTGATAGATTCATAATGAAATTTCAAAGGGAGGATGAGATTAAACTTTTTTATATACAGGTACCAAGATTCAGTTGTTCATGCGTGTTCTCCATCACAATCTGAACTTTTGTATTAAATTTGATATCCATATGAAATATCACATTGTGCATCTGTTCTGTATGCAGAATACAGTTAGAGTCTGGAATACTTTTTACACAGTTATGATTAAATATATTTGATTTTTGTTCTGATGTGATCAAAAACATGTTTTTAATATTTTAGAATGCCATTGTTAAAATTCCATGTCTTGAATCAGCTAAAGCGGTGTTACCAGTTTTATTGTTGAGCTCCATTTAAATCACTAACTGTTGAATAGCAGTCTTAGGTGCATTTTGCAGATAAATGTGTTGTTGTCACTAGCAGCAAATGCCATAAAGAAATCCTTAAGAAACTGACATATGTCTATTTATACAAAGGTGACAGATATGATGTTTCGTAGTCCTTCATTGTCACAGTCTGACATTTTGCACTATGGTCAGTTTCTATGGGGGGTTGTTAGACTTTCTTTAGCAAGCAAAATATATGAAGATTGTCTTGATCATTTTATTGTCATTAATCAGAATTAAAATAATATATATTTCATAAAAACAAAAACATTTTTATAACACAACATGGTTAAAATGGCAATTTAAAGCAGTTAAGTGTTTGTGTCAAATTCAAACTTAAGCTGATTTTACATCATTAAGAGTAGGATAACAGTCTTTTGTAGCAGAGTACTATATTGTTAGGCCCCTGAGATTTCCTTAAGAAACATTCAAGTAATGATATATAGCTTTGCACACATTGATACTAAATATGGGGGTTGATAGGCTTTTGCTTGCAAATTCTGATGTGTACTGATGTTCTGCTCAGAATAGAGTATACAATAATCATCAAGAATGCTTCCACTTTAAGTTGCCATTCTACATATTTCACCAGTAAAATATGTTCCCAGTTATAATTTACTGTTGCTAAATTGTGTCAGGTTGAAGTGGCTGTCAAGCAGAAACAGATTCAGTGTTGAACTGCATTGAAATCCTTATAGGTAGATTAGGAATCTTTAGTGCATTTTGTAGATGAGTACCCTGCTTACCTCTCAAATGTCTAGATTTTTGTCTCATATTTTTGGTCTGTTTCTCAAAATAAAATTGAGGTTTTCTGGAAAACTGTTGATGGTTAAAGTCAGACAATAATTATAGAAATTTGAGTTTTAGACTTAATATCCTTTTATGAAATTCATGCTAATACAAAACCTCTTATTCTTTCAACTTCCTAAGCTTGTAAGAGCAATATTTAAAAAATGTCCCTGATTTTGGGCCTTTGTCCCCCCCCCCCCATTATTCATGGCTTTGTCCAGATTTCTTACTGCAAGAGGTTTGGCACCCTGGTTCTTAATCTTTGAAAGATTCATAACAGAATGTTAAAGGGAGATTCATATGCCTTACCTGCCTTACCAGAAATATTTATTTTTTGCAATATGACTTTACTAAAATTGCATGCTTTGAAGCAATTAAACCAGTAAGGTCAAATTCATCATTTGACTTCACTGAAATCCATAATGTGGGGTAGATATGTTAATTATATTTTGTACACTAGTACTCTGTTTCTACCACCTAAACATATCAGAATGAAATCTGAAAAAGAAACATATATGGCCTCTTTATCCATTTATGCCAAATGTATTGCTTCATATACATGCACTGTTGCAGTCTGACATTCTGCATTATACAGAGTTTCCACTAGAGGATGTTGTACTGAAATTTTGTGCAGTATACAGAAAATAAAATGTGTAGAATACTTATTTGCTCAGTTGTCACTACATCATAAGTTAAAATAACATATATGTTACCAGAAATGTTTTTCTTCTATTGTAACATGTTGTGGCTAAATGCCATAGGTAGAAGCAGCTAAGATACAGTTTAAGACTCTGTACTGAGCTACACTGAAATACAAAAGGTTAGAATATCAGTCTCAGAAGAGTTTTGCAGCAGGACACTCTGTTTACTACATGAAGAATTCTTAATGAAATTTCAAAGGGCAACTGATATATCCTTTTTTTTACATAGGTACCAAATACAGGGGTACATAGGCCTTCAGTGTTACATTCTAACATTTTTCATTACACTGTTTCAACTGATGATACTGTGTTGAACTTCTTCTCAGTATGTATAATACAATAATGGCCTATGATACATTTTACTGAGTTTTCATTGCATTAGGAGTAAAAATCCTATATGTTTCTGTAGAAAAATATGTTAGCTGTAACATTTTATGGCTAAAATGTCAACATTTAAATCAGCTAAGAGGAGATGTCAGAGTCAGGTGCTGAGCTCCACCAAGTCCCTAGGAGTAGAACAGATGTCTTAGGTGAAACCCTGTTTTACTGCCTTGAGTATGAATAATGAAATATCAAAGGGGTTACTTATAGCATTTTATACTTGGTTGCTAGATGCATTATTTCATATTCCTTCACTGCCACACTCTTACAATTTGCATTATACCCGGTTTCCATTAAAGCACTGAACTTCTGCTCAGGATGCAGAATATAATAATGGCCTAGAGTACTCTTTACAGAGTTGTCACATCATTATATCAAAAGTCAAAGTCTTATATATTGTACTAGATCATATATTGTAGCATAACGTGCCTAAAACTCCATAATTTCAAACTTAAGTTGCGAGGAAAAATCAGTAGTATTGAGTGGTATTTAAATTCCTAAGTGTAGAGTAGCAGTCATAGGTGCATTTTATAGATCAGCATCCACTGCCTGAATGTTTGTTAACAAGCTCTGAATGGTGAGCTGTGTTATGTCTTTTTCTACACAGGCACCAAATGCATGAGCTTATAAGCCTTCTTTGCCACAGCCTGATATTTTACATTATGGTCACTTCCATTGGAACTGCTGTGTCAAACTTCCACAGATAGGCAGAATAGACAAATGGCCTGCCATACTTCATTCCTGAGTTGCTATTTCATTATCAACAAAAATCATATATATTTTATCATGAAAATTGTACTTTTAGTTGTAACATGTAATGCCTAAAATGTCATACTTCCAAGCAGCAGGATCAGGGGTAAAAATTCAGGACTGCATTGCTGAAGTTTCTAAGAGAATAACAACAGTTTGGATACATTTAATGTCTGAACATCCTATTGTTCCTGCCTGGAAGTTTTATAATGGAATTTCAAACTGAACTGAGATATTGACATTTTATATGTAGGGAATCATATGCATTCGCTGACAGAGTATAATGCAAACTATCAGACTATTCCCATTGAGAATTTTGTGTTGAAGGTCTCCTCTGTATACAGAATAAAGTCATGGTCTAGAATAATTCCTTACTGAGTTGTCACTAAATCAGAAGTAATATCCTTTATATTTCTACATAGGTACATGCACATGCACGCACATACACACCCACACACATGCAAATGTCTATATATATATATATATATATATATATATATATATATATAGAGAGAGAGAGAGAGAGCTGTGTGTGTGTGTGTGTGTGTGTGTGTGTGTGTGTGTGTGTGTGTGTGTGTGTGTGTGTGTGTGTGTGGTATTCTCTAATGACTACTGTAGCTTGTGAAACTTTAGTTTTGGTGGGATAGTCTTGGAGGACACTCTACACCTTCCCTGAATGGAGGAATTAAGTTGCTCTTTCTAAAAGAGTAAGTCAGAAAGAAAGAGAAGAAGAGAGAACAGAGTGAAAGATTGACATGGGCATCTCTGGCTGAAAGACAAAGTACTGACTGAAAGAAGACATCCAGAGACCTGTACAACATGAGAGGCTGAACACATGAGGTGTTAATCTCTCCGGGAACTCAGAAATTGAAGTATGGTATGTTTTACTTGAAGTGAGGTCTGAGTCATATACATGAGTTGAAAAGTGAGTTCCCAGTGTAATATGTTAAAAATGATGTGATGACACTGAGTATAACCTGTACTGCACAATGCCAGTGAAAGCAAATTATACTTAAACGGTACATACATGCATTGATACAAATATTTCAGGCATGAACAATAATGTCTTTCTAGCCTGCCAATATGCCAAAACAGTTATTCCCATGATATGTGTGGGGTTGTTCATAAAACTATCTAAACCTGTGCTTGCTTAATGTAATTGGTAGTTCATTACATGGATCAGCTACTCTTTCTGAGAGGTAGTTAGTACACCTGTTATTCCTATATAATCGTCAGTAAAGCACCAGAGCAGCTGCTAGTATTACACAGGTAGAGAATATAAGAAACGTCTGGTCTACTTATGCCAAATTATAGTATAGTTTGATCCTTACATCACTGTCTACAAGTGCAGACCCATTCTGAGTTTATTTCACCACCTGTAAAAAAACAGAGACTTGAACTGATGCTTCATTCTACATTGATTTTTTCTCCTTTGCCAAATCATTATTTCTGCTGAGTGAATTTGACCCTGTAAGACTGAAAGTAAAAGTGCAGTGTTAAATGAATTCTTAATTGAATGTAAAGCATAGTGAAAGGGTTTCTTTTTATTACATCCCAGAGGAAGACATAAACAGTGCAAAGAAACTCTGAGAAGGAAGTCAGTACAATTACTTGTTAAATCAAGTTTAAAAAGGAAATGTATGACACTTCAAACTGTGACAGTATGACAGTTATCATAAAGTGCTTTGGCAAAGTTATGTGAAATAACCTGAAGGTTGTTCACTGTAGTATGTATGGGGAATGTAGTAAGCTGTTGAAAAACAACGTCTTTACTTTTTCAGTACAAAGCACATAAAATAGATTACTAAGGCAAGTAGCACCATGGCAAAACTGTGTTGAATTTTCAAGCTGCATTTTTTATGTAAAACCAAAATCAATGAACTATAAAGCACTGTGGCAGCAAATAGCTTATAATTTAGGGGGAAGGTGGGTGGAAATGTCTTTAGAAGTTACAAAGTGTGGAAAACTGCTGTAGTGAAAAGCTAAAGCTATAAATGAGTTAAAAGTATCAAAAAAACTTTTTTTTTTCTAAACTATATGTTGAGGAGAACTGCACTGTTGACTCTATGAGAAAACAAGTCAAAGGGCAGGATACATAAAGGCTCATTAGGATGCAGACGTCCTTGAATTATAGGCCACTTTACCATGATATTTTTCCCATAATGGGGGCAAATATCCTGTCCACAATTGGAAGAAGGAGCATTTGTTTGTCACAATTGATGAGATTGACTTATTTTCTAGTATTCCCAAAAATAAAGGACTTGATGCATTCTGCAACAGTATAAGAAAACATGCAATATTAACATGGGATGAAACATGCCTCATAATGGAGTTTATGAACGTAGTCCTGGACAACAATTTAATATATTTTGAAGGAGAATATTTTAAACAGACAAGTGGGGTAGCAATGGGAGCTGCGTGTGCACCCATATTTGCCAATCTTGTCATGGTGGACTGGGAAGAAACATATCTATTCCCAAGTACGCATTACTTGACAGCAACACACACCAAAAATCTTTTATATTAACATATAGTCCGATATCGGACAAGATTATGGAAATTGTTAACAAATTTTGGTTTGTAGTGAATTCTGACCCCAATATAGGTAAAGTGGTGGGAAACCGACCCAGGGTGGTATACAAGATGGGAAACAACATGAAGAAATTTCTAGAATATAGCAATCATGATCAGGGACATTCTAGAAAACTAAGGACAAATCAAATATCAAAAGGCACTAGAAAATGTGGCAAATGTAATCAATGTAAATACATTTTTGAAGGACACAAATTAAAAAATTTTAACAATGGCAGCACGATTGAAAAATTGAAAGAAGGTAATTGCAATACAAGGATGGTTATTTACATTGCCATATGTGAAGTATGCCCAAGTTATTATGTGGGAAAAACTGAAAGGAACTTCAAGAAGAGAATTTATGACCACACTTATAGTATATCTCGAAAAGATTGTAATAATGCATTATATAGGCATGTAGAGATGAAGGGAAATAATCACAGATTTAAATTTGGTATTTTAGATTTAATTAACAAGAATCCCAAAGGTGGGGATGAAAAGAAACTGTTAAGTTACAAGGAAGTTTGGTGGCAGCTATACCTTAATGCAGCTACTTCCCCAGGTCTTAATGAATTTATTTCTTGTAAACCCATCCTTGAATGGGACAATAGATAAATGAACCTGATTAGACCACATATTTATGGTTTCAACAGTATCTTACAGTGTTATAGAGTTTTTAATATATTTAAAATATTTAAAACACATATTCATTACAATACTATATACATTATACTTATTTATTTATTGCTTATGCATTTATGCATCACAACATTATATCCATTTTTATATTAATTGACTATTATCAATTGATTATTATTATTATCAACATTTTTAACATTGTTCAACAATTTTAAAATTTTAATAATTTGATGTTGTCAAATTCAAAAACTATTTAATAACATTGTTCCCCAGTCAGTTAGATACAATGTTCAATAGCATACATCCATTACATCTAACATGTACGAGGTATTCACTGTTCATATTTATTCAGTATTATTAGGAAATGCATTTAAATGGGTTATAATTAGTATTTTATTTTACATATTGTGTTTTTTATATATTACATTTTTCAGTCAGTATATGATTTTATGCATTAATTGCATTATTAATTACATTGCAAGTAAATATATATTGAGTCCAAGCCAGATTATGGTTCAATGGTCCTTGCAGTGTCAGCAAGTGAATATCAATACTATATTTAGATAGTTTAATGAGATCGTCATTTGCAAGTAAAATTACGTTACCCCTTTAAGGAATGAAATAAGTTCTATTTTGGCGCCAATCTATAGTATTTAAACAATGAATTGTTAGTGTGTAATTGTTCTGATGAAGCTCATAGGTATGAGTGAAAGTGCTTAACTTTTTTATTTTCAGTTTCGTGTTTTTTGTGTTTTACTACAATAAATTGTGTTCCGTTGGTGCATATGTGACTGGCACGCCTTTTCTTTCTACCGAGGTCGCCTTTCATTGGTTTCAAGGTGTACTTGACTCAGTATTTCATTCAGTTGTTGCATGGCTTCCGAAGTAGAAACCGGCATGAATTCACTTTCAAACAGCCAGGAAATGAAGGCGGAACTATCAGAGCTGAGAGACGAGATCACTGTACTGAAGGGAGAAATCCATGAATTGTTCGCCTTCTTCAGGGAATCTTTCAAGAGCATCACCTTGTCAGGAAGTCGAGGTACAAAGGATGTAACAAAAGGACTTCAGGGTATGGATCTCGCCACGGACAGTAAAGGAAACAATGAGCGCCAAGGCATCCACGATACTTCTGCTGGGGAATCGACTTCAGCATTTGTGAAAACCAAACCAGTTGACGACAAACTAGGTACTGTAAACAGCAATTTTTCTTGTGACAACTATGAGGATGACAATTTGGTTAATAGATCTAGGGAACGTAACATTTTGGATGGGAGTTTCAATATACCCAATGGTCAAGGTGCAATGTTATGTGGGCCAAATAAGGGAAAGTGTACTGACTTGAACATAACTGAATCCTACAACAACAGTAGGATTAATTTACCTGACCTTTCATTTGATTTTTCGGTTTATGATATTGACGATGAGGCAACACGTATAGGGACCAAACCCAAATGGCTGCCTCCATTGAAAACGTATTCGTCAGTAACAGTAAACACAGTACAAAACAAGGACAATGATTTTGATAAAGATGCCATTGTAAATGAAACTAATAAGGGACAATGTTTAAACAAATTCTTAAATGCTTGCTATCACATTGAAATTGGAAATAGTATTCCAATGAATAATGTTTTTTCTAACCAATCAGGGGGTAGTTTAAAAGAAATGATTTTTACCTTGGGCAAAATGTTGAAACAAATTAACGGACTAAAAATGGACAATGTTTACTTACAGAAATGTGTTGAATTGAAAGTTATACCACAGGGTTTAAGATTTTTTAAAAAACCTATTGGTATTGTTTTGAATGGAAATTCTATATCTACTTTTAACAAATTTTTTGATGAATGTGGTCTAAAATTCTTAAACATGCTTATTGAACTCAATGATGCTAAATTAAGTGGTTTGATCCAGGAAGCAGAGACACTAGACATGAAAATTGCCAATGATTTATTATTTAAAGAATGGGAACAATTGTATAGTAAACAGTTCAAGTTCGCTGAGAAGTGGGTAACTAACATAAAGGAAAGAAAAATGAAAAAATTATGCAGAGATATTGAACAATATAAAAAAGGAGAAGCATATATATGGTTTGAAAGGTCTAGGAACAAGTTACAGGAAAGGAATAATCAGTATGTACACAAACATGTGGATAGTAGTACAGAATTTAATACCGATGTATACCATTTTTACAGGGAACCAAACACACAGAATCCACCATATTGGAAACAGGAATGGAAGCAACAGGGAGAGTATGGGAGAAAACATTATCCCAAAAGGAACTGGGAGGAGAAAAGAGAGTGGAACAAGTATTAATAGGATCGTGCCCATTTCGGGATTCTCCTAAAGGGAAGGAGATTAATGACACAAATGTTATATCAGTGGAGGACAATATACATTCTTTTGACAACTTTAAAATTTACAACTTTTCAAGCTTGGAAATTAATCATGGTCATTTTAAATTGTTAGCAAAAGGTATGAAGTTTATCCCCACCCCCAGATTTAACTTGGTTGATTGTTTATGTGAGTTGAAGAAATTCACAAGGAAAATCAATCTGGGTATATTTTTCAACAACAAACCGGTATCCAACAACAATTTCAATCAAGTAGGGAATGATAGTCAGAAGCAAGATGAAGATTTTAGAAAGAAAAGTTCCTTTATACCCCCATACCACCCCAGAGTTGATGTTTATGAGAAAGTTGTAGCTAAAGAAATTTATTCCTTACATCACAACAGGGAAGCTTATGAGGCCAACAACAACTTAACTGACCAGGAGAGAAATACATTGGACTCTTTAACACTCAATTCTACGATAAGAGTTATGAAACCTGACAAAGGGGGAGGGGTGGTTATATATGACAAATTGCAATACACAATGAAGATGTACAACATTCTTCATGATTCAGGGAACTACGAAACTATTTCAATCAACGAAGTGAATATTTCATATAGTAGGATAGATTCCTATCTGGAAGAATTTCTAATTGATGGAAGAATTTCTAATATTGTATATGACTACTTGAAAGTGAAAACTCCTATCATGGCTAACTTTATAGGGATACCCAAAATACACAAAAGTACATCTGACCCCCCTTTCAGACCCATTGTGTCAGGAAAATATTCCAAAACATACTATATAGGGAAATATATTGACATTATTCTAAAGTCAATTTACAACAATATTCCTTATATGGTGAAAGACTCATGGGAATTTTTAAGCAAATATCCTGTCCACAACTGGAAGAAGGAGCATTTTTTGTCACAATTGATGTGATTGATTTATTTTCTAGTATTCCCAAAAATGAAGGACTCGATGCATTCTGCAACAGTATAAGAAAGCATGCAATATTAACATGGGATGAAACATGCCTCATAATGGAGTTTATGAACATAGTCCTGGACAACAATTTTATATATTTTGAAGGAGAATATTTTAAACAGACAAGTGGGGTAGCAATGGGAGCTGCGTGTGCACCCATATTTGCCAATCTTGTCATGGTGGACTGGGAAGAAACATGTCTATTCCCAAGTACGCATTATAGCAAAATCCTTCATTATTCAAGATTTCTGGATGATATATATATATTATGGGAAGGATCGAAAGAAGAATTAGACACCTTCATGGAATTTTTGAACAACAGTAGCAATTTCTTGAAATTTACGTACAATTTGAACAACAAAGGTTTGGCATATCTAGATACCTACATATACGTACACAACGACAGCTTACAGTCCAGAATACATAGGAAAAAAACTTTTTCCAATGATTATTTAGCATATGATAGTTTCCATCCTATTAAAATGAAACAGAATATTTTCAAGGGACAATGCATTTGTGCTGTTTGTATGACCTCTAATGCACAGGACATGCAAGATGAAATTAAATATATTACTAATTTGTTCAAAGAAAGGAACTATCCATCAACTATTTTGGATAATATAGGGAAACATGTGTCAAGTGAATGGGGTTTGAAATACAAACCCCTGTTAGGCTCAGGTTTGTTTGACAAGAAAGAATTCAAATCCACCTTTGAGGGTATTGACAGCAACACACACCAAAAATCTTTTATATTAACATATAGTCTGATATTAGACAAGATTATGGAAATTGTTAACAAATTTTGGTTTGTAGTGAATTCTGACCCCAATATAGGTAAAGTGGTGGGAAACCGACCCGGGGTGGTATACAAGATGGGAAACAACATGAAGAAATTTCTAGAATATAGCAATCACGATCAGGGACATTCTAGAAAACTAAGGACAAATCAAATATCAAAAGGCACTAGAAAATGTGGCAAATGTAATCAATGTAAATACATTTTTGAAGGACACAAATTAAAAAATTTTAACAATGGCAGCACGATTGTAAAATTGAAAGAAGGTAATTGCAATACAAGGATGGTTATTTACATTGCCATATGTGAAGTATGCCCAAGTTATTATGTGGGAAAAACTGAAAGGAACTTCAAGAAGAGAATTTATGACCACACTTACAGTATATCGCGAAAAGATTGTAATAATGCATTATATAGGCATGTAGAGATGAAGGGAAATAATCACAGATTTAAACTTGGTATTTTAGATTTAATTAACAAGAATCCCAAAGGTGGGGATGAAAAGAAACTGTTAAGTTACAAGGAAGTTTGGTGGCAGCTATACCTTAATGCAGCTACTTCCCCAGGTCTTAATGAATTTATTTCTTTTAAACCCATCCTTGAATGGGACAATAGATAAATGAACCTGATTAGACCACATATTTATGGTTTCAACAGTATCTTACAGTGTTATAGAGTTTTTAATATATTTAAAATATTTAAAACACTTATATTCATTACAATACTATATACATTATATTTATTTATTTATTGCTTATGCATTTATGCATCACAACATTATATCCATTTTTATATTAATTGACTATTATCAATTGATTATTATTATTATTATCAACATTTTTAACATTGTTCAACAATTTTAAAATTTTAATAATTTGATGTTGTCAAATTCAAAAAACTATTTAATAACATCATTCCCCAGTCAGTTAGATACAATGTTCAATAACATACATCCATTACATCTAACATGTACGAGGTATTCACAGTTCATATTTATTCAGTATTATTAGGAAATGCATTTATTAGGAAATGCATTTAAATGGGTTATAATTAGTATTTTATTTTACATATTGTGTTTTTTATATATTACATTTTTCATTCAATATGTTTTATGTATTAATTGTATTATTAATTACATTGCAAGTAAATATATATTGAGTCCAAGCCAGGTTATGGTTCAATGGTCCTTGCAGTGTCAGCAAGCGAATATCAATACTATATTTAAATAGTTTAATGAGATCGTTATTTGCAAGTAAAATTACGTTACCCCTTTAAGGAATTAAATAAGTTCTATTTTGGCGCCAATCTATAGTATTTAAACAATGAATTGTTAGTGTGTAACTGTTCTGATGAAGCTCATAGGTATGAGTGAAAGCGCTTAACTTTTTTATTTTCAGTTTCGTGTTTTTTGTGTTTTACTACAATAAATTGTGTTCCGTTGGTGCATATGTGACTGGCACGCCTTTTCTTTCTACCGAGGTTGCCTTTCATTGGTTTCAAGGTGTACTTGACTCAGTATTTCATTCAACTATCTAAACCTGTGCTTGCTTAATGTAATTGGTAGTTCATTACATGGATCAGCTACTCTTTCTGAGAGCTAGTTAGCACACCTATTATTCCTATATAATCTTCAGTAAAGCACCAGAGCAGCTGCTAGTATTACACAGGTAGAGAATATAAGAAAAGTCTGGTCTACTTATGCCAAATTATAATATAGTTTGATCCTTACATCACTGTCTACAAGTGCAGACCCATTGTGAGTTTATTTCACCACCTGTAAAAAAACAGACTTGAACTGATGCTTCATTCAACATTGAATTTTTCTCCTTTGCCAAATCATTATTTCTGCTGAGTGAATTTGACCCTGTAAGACTGAAAGTAAAAGTGCAGTGTTAAATGAATTCTTAATTGAATGTAAAGCATAGTGAAAGGGTTTCTTTTTATTACATCCCAGAGGAAGACATAAACAGTGCAAAGAAACTCTGAGAAGGAAGTTAGTACAATTACTTGTTAAATCAAGTTTAAAAAGGAAATGTATGACACTTCAAACTGTGACAGTATGACAGTTATCATAAAGTGCTTTGGCAAAGTTATGTGAAATAACCTGAAGGTTGTTCACTGTAGTATGTATGGGGAATGTAGTAAGCTGTTGAAAAACAACGTCTTTACTTTTTCAGTACAAAGCACATAAAATAGATTACTAGGGCAAGTAGCACCATGGCAAAACTGTGTTGAATTTTCAAGCTGCATTTTGTATGTAAAACCAAAATCAATGAACTATAAAGGACTGTGGTAGCAAATAGCTTATAATTTAGGGAGAAGGTGGGTGGAAATGTCTTTAGAAGTTACAAAGTGTGGAAAACTGCTGTAGTGAAAAGCTAAAGCTATAAATGAGTTAAAAGTATCAAAAAAACTTTTTTTTCTAAACTATATGTTGAGGAGAACTGCTGTGTTGACTCTATGAGAAAACAAGTCAAACGGCAGGATACATAAAGGCTCATTAGGATGCAGACGTCCTTGAATTATAGGCCACTTTACCATGATATTTTTCCCATAATGGGGGCCAAAGCATGGGAATGGTCTCTCTGTAGAAGATACATGCTAATGTAGCAGTCCAGGGAAGCAACTGATGCTAATTATCATTGCGGTCAACCCCACCCCACCCCTGAAAAAGTAACAGTTCTAGATTCGTTGGGCAGAGCTATTCAGTGAATTGCTTTGCCCAGTTAATCTTTTTTTAGAAAAATGAAATGCAGTCTTTTGATGGCATTCATCTATCCACTCCTACAGGAATATCTGCATCTCATACCGTGATGACATTAAGTATAGTGGTGCCAACAGGTAATGGGTTGTGGGTGTATGTCTGTGTGTGAATGACTATATGCACATCTGTAAAGGTTTGAATGCAGCTCAATAGTTGGGTGTGTGCTGATTTGGATGTCTGCCATGTGAGGGAAAAGTATGGAAAGCTGATTCAGTACAAATATATACACTTGTTACCTCTAATGAATATTTTTATTCTGTGATTTAGAGGTCATTATAAGAAACTCAGTTATTTATTTATTTTATATACATCTTGGACATACCTCTCCAAGCAACAATACAGTAGTTGGAGTATTTTATTTGTATCTATAATACTGCAGTTGTGATCAATTTTTATAAAGCTGTGTATATTTTTGTCTTTTCTTTGCTATTTATCCTATTGGTCTGTTTTCACATTTAAACAATTTGATTGGCTGTTTGTTCTCTAGTTCTTCACTGGCTGAGATTCTGACTTGAGGTATGACATTCACTGACTTTCCTATTGGTTCATACACATATTGAAACAACTTGATTGAATGTTAGCCTCGTAGTCCTTTATTGGTCAAGATCTTGATTTGAGTTATGATATTGGCTGCCTACCCCATTGGTCTATTCTTGGACTTAGACAACTTGATTGGTTGTTTGTATTCCATGCCATACTTATTCAGATTAGACCAAGTTTTTACTATTGTTCATTGTTTGTTACAATGCTGTTATCTTATTGGCTATTTGGCTGATATTAGCCTGCTGATTGGTCTTTGAATGTTCTTCATATTTGCCACTCTTAATGATTATTTTTATTCATTCTCTGTGATTTAGATGTTATTATAGAAAATATATAGTTATTTAACCATTCTATATATGTTTTTTGGACACACATGTTTCTACTTAATAATGATGAGTTCTTAGTTGGAGCACTTCATCTGTATGCCTAATATTACAGGTTAATGACTATTTTAATTGGTTAAGTATTTTATTCTAGCACTTCTATTGGATAGAATTTTAGTATGTTTTTATTGGCTGATAATTGCAACAGACAAATGTGATTGGACAGGATTTATATAAATATTTCAAGCTTGTTCAGACATTTTTGAATCTAAAGAAGAGTGGAAGCCACCCAAAAGTGTTCATTCTTTTTTTATATTCTTCAATAAATTTATTTTATGAGTACAGCCATGGTGACTGGACTGGTATACTTTGGGACTTGTATCTATTTTCCACAGTGCTGTTCTTTGGGTACCATGAACTACATTACTTTTCTTATTGTTTATATATATAATTGTGTATATATATATATATATATATATATATATATATATATATATATATATATATATATATGTGTGTGTGTGTGTGTGTGTATTATATATTCAGGTGCATGTGTGTGCAGTAGGGGTGCCTACGCTGCAGCAATGCACATGCTGGTAATGAGAATACTAACACTGTCAAGTCTGGCAATGCAGTATTTGATTCAAAGACATGATAATGAGGAGTTAATCTGTGTAGCTTTACTATCTGTAAATTGGAGAGTCTCTCTGTCATGCTAATTAACCAACTTCCTATTCCTTTTAAAAACTTGTGTTTATAAGCATTATTTTTACTGATTCTTTTACTATGTCACTAATTGAATATGCTTGCTGCCACCTTAAAAAATACAAAGTCTTTTCTGATATTATAGATCTTGTAAAGTCCTCTAAAGCTAGTTATGAAGCTAAATTAGCATCTCTAGCTAAGGATAATTATAAGATATTATTTAGCTATGTACAAAATCTAAAAGGGAATGCCCAGCTCTTTGCCTAACTCATAGTGGACAGTACCTCTCATACTGAACCTGAGGAAATTGCCAACCTGTTAGCTGACAGATTTGGCACAAACTTTACCCCCCTGTCCTTACCAGCCATATCCCAAAACATGCTTGACACCAGTCCTCCTGCTAGCATCTCCAAAAAGCAGGTCATATCCATGCTCTCCTAGGCCAAAAATGCAACCTCTATGGGACCAGATAACATCCTAGGCTGCTTACTAAACAATCGGAAACAAGAGCTAGCAGAACTACATGGCACTCTCTTTAACCTCAGCCGGAGTACTGGCTTTGTTCTAGCAGAGTGGAGAACTGCAACAATAATCCCCTTGCATAAAGGGGGTTCATCAACTGACCCTGGTAACAATAAACCAGTAAGCCTGACCAGCCTTATTTGTAAGGCCATGGAAAAAATTGTAATGGACCTTATCAACAAGGACATAGGTGACCTTTAAACTCTTGACTTGACCCAGTTTGGCTTTGTTAAACATAGATCATGCTTATTTAACCTGGTGGACTTCAAGAATGTTACCAAAGCCCTGGATGAAGGCAAAACAGTACATCCTGCCTATCTTGATTATCCAGAGTTTTTGACACAATCCCCCACTCAGGTATCATTGAGAAACTCTCCCAACTGGGGAGTAACCCATACATCACTAGATGGGTAGCCAACTGGCTCACAGACAGAATGCTTACTTCCACCTCTGCCAATAGACCGATTACCAATGGCATACCAGAAGGATCTGTGCTGGGACCTCTACTGTTTGGAATCTATTTCTCAGAAGTCCAGGCAAAAGTAGATGGCCTGTGACTTACCAAGTTTACTGATGATTGCAAACTGAGTGCAATCACCAAATCCCCAAATGATGTTAAGCATACTACAAAAGGAGCTAACACAGACAAATGATTGGTGCCAAAGACATGAACTAAATGCAATAAAAGTGCATTATTATTCCCTTTTGGCAAAGAGGAAGTCACTGCAAATTGCAATATTGACAGCACCCCCTAAATGGAAATCCAGTGGTGTGAGATTTGGGAACACAGGTTTTCAGCAATCTGAACTTCGATCACCATTTGTCCCCAGTGGTAAGAAAAGCCTTCTAAGCTCCGCATGTCATAAGTAAGAACATTGCATCCAAGACTAAGGATCTTATAACTCCTCTGTACTCAACCCTCATCAGACCACTAATAGAGTGCAGTGCTCCCTTTTGCATGTACCTCACCAGACCACTGCAGCAGCTGGACCACAGAGGTTTCTCACCAAGAAATCTCAGGGTCTCCAAAACATAACCTACATGGAAAGACTGAAAGCCCTTTACTTTTTATCCTACAGGCTGCTGAGAGGCGACTTGTGCCTGGCCTACAGAGCAGTCTCTGACCTTGTCCTAATGGAAATGCTGCACAACTGTAAATCAAATGGGATTACAGTCACTCACTCCAGGAATCTCAACCTAGCCTGTGACATTAACAGAACATGCTGGAAAGAGATATATTTCCCAGTGATTGCCACTCCTCTGGAATAAACTCCAAATTCAAGTGAAGCAGAGCTTCTCAATTTTCCTATTCAAGTGCAGCTTAGACAATTGGATGGGACACTGTAAATTTACCCTGGGATAGGTATATGTGTCCCTCGTGGACAGGGGCAGTCCATCCTGATCACAGACTCACTCTCTGAATAACGGCCATCTAACCAAGGTCAGTTAGGAAACATGGGTATAACATAGCTAGGCTTGTAAAGGCCCTAGGGCCATTAACCTAGTAGCCTCCTGTGAACCTATGAATTGGATCGGAGGCAATATCTTTTTTTTTTAATTTCCTGGACTAGGTAGCACAAACCTAAGGTATTGAGGTTTGTGTATCTAGGAGGTGACAAAACTGTCTGGTTGCTGTTATAGAGAGAGTTCTTGTTTCTCTTATGTTAAAAGGATATGCAGTTGTGAGAACTATTTTTACTAATTCTTTTACTGTGTCACTAATACAATGTGTTTGCAACTTTAAAAAAAAAAACCTACACAATTTTTATGGATTTAACTTATAGAACTAGGTAACACAAGCCTGCAGTATTGGGTGGAGACAATGTAGCAAAAAGATGACATGACTGCTAACTGGTGAGGAACTTCTAGTCCATCTTGTGTTAAAAGGCTTACATTTGTGAGCAGTTTGCAAGCGAAGCATTTTGCAAGTCAAAGATGCAAAGAAATGCAAAGTACGTCTTTTCATGGGTTAGCATGTTGTTGTAGTGGAAGTTGTAGTGTTACAGTTAATTTCAAACAAATCTAATTTTTATAAGAACTTTCATACATATAATTTCCTTGTAGATATTACTGACAGGCAGTTTAATCTGAAAGAAACTACAACACGTAAACATTTTTTAGACTTTTGTTGATTAATAACATCCAATATAGAGTCACTCAACATGTATGCATTGGAAGATCTTCTAACTTACTGACTCTTGATAATGTGTGGTAATTGTAAGAATTATTATAACACCAAAGTCCTGAAAACAACCACTGCAACACCAAACAAGTATACCTTTTGGGTGAGAATAATGCACTCCAGAACTCTCTGTTAGGTTCAAGCAAGAGAACATTTATTGCTGGATGGATAAGGGCTGCTGTGTACAAAAATATCATGCAATGCTGTTAAATTTATACAAAATTAGAAAAAAAAGAGAGAGGAGAAGTTCCAGGGTTTATCATCTCTGGTTGGCTGGGTAGGGGGCTCAGATTCAGGAGACAATCCACCTGATGTGATGAATAGCTAGTAGATACCAAATCAGAGAGTACTTGCCCCAGTGGTACCCCATCATTCACCTAAATAACTCAATAAACATACAAAGATTTGATGGGAGATATTAAAAAATACTCTAAAATAAGGGTCCCTGTGACTAATTACACTGAAATAAATCTTGAAATAACAATAATAATGCATGCAACATTAATGCTTGTGATATAACTCCACATATAGTCTGAAATAAACAAGATGGAATAATGTATATATTTCTGAAGCACTTTTGCCCTAAGCATCTGCATTTGGAGTAATTCCATACTTATCCTTTTGTAGAAGGTAGTCACGCTGGTGCATTCTTATACTGTGATGTTGACTTTGGAAAATCAATTCATCCATTGCGAGGAGGTTGATCACAATCTTAATGGCAGATTGCTGTCCAGTATGTGCTGTCCTGAGAGTTATTAGACTTTACACAGCAACACACACGGTCTTATGGTGAGAGCTATGGCCTGTGGTCAGACCATATGGTCATGGTCACGTTCACGGTTTGTTAAGATCATACCAAACCACCATGGTCTCAGCTGCCAAGTAAAATAGAATTCTGTAACCAATGGATTGTGTAGACCCATCACTTCCAGTGCAAGAGATGAATCACCACCTTGGTTGCATGTGGATTTGGAAGAACAGAGTGAGAAATGAACACCCCTAAAAATATGTGAACATGGAGAGCCAGATATTATGATACCTCATAATACTTTGAATGTAATTCCAGCCTACAAAATCAATCTAAAGGAATCTATTTGGGAATGTAAAAGAAAGGTGGGTGTAAAGTCTGAGTGGGAGGTTTAATATACATTCTGCACTGAGTCCTTTCTCAAGTACAAAATTTTTATTTCCTTCAAGTGTTCCCATACTAATGGATTCCAGAATAGGATGCCTAAAGTCAGTATGGGCTGGTCGTTCAGACAAATGTTTGGTTAAGGATTTTTGATCCTTTTGCTCTAATTTATATGTGTATTTATGTGTGATACATATTTTAGGTTTATTTATGTTTTTTTTTCAATTTAAAAGCTGGTCAGATTGAGCAGCTGGCTCTATAAACAGCATTTTTTCATAATTCTTGCATACGGTACTTTAAGCTACTGGGATTACTCATAAAGTGGAATAGTTGCATGGGCGGGGGGTCTGCACATGTAGGTCCCTTTTTGTCTTTGGTCATCTCCTTCCTACTTGCCTGCTTTTTGTATACCTTTGAATGTTTTTTGCCTTTTTCATGGCAAAGACAGGAAGTGCTGGGAACACCTTCTGAGTTGTCTGTTCTCTGTGATAATGATCCAATTGTCTTCTCACTTTAATTTTTCCAAGTCTTTTGGGTTTCTAATACCATGACAGGAATAATGGACCCCATTCCTAAGTCAAAGTAAGATTAAAGTTCATGAAAGCAGTATTGTTTCAGTTTTTGATGTTAGCCAGACGTGCTCTTCGCAGCACTCACAATGTGCCCAGTAATGACTCCTTCTGCAATTCATATGACATTACATGTATCGGTAACATATCTAAGTACGATTGTAAATTCTTTTATATAAGGCCCATTGCTCCTACTACTATAGGTGCTGTATGGATATCCTTCTTCCACATTGCCCCTGTTTCTGCCTGCTAGACTTTGTGTCTGTCTGTACATAGGACACTGTAACATTGGGTGTAGCAATTTCAATGATCAATGCTACTTTTGTCTTCTTTTCATGGACTACTATATCTTTTTTCTAGCATCTGTTTTTGAACTGTTGGTGATGGGTGATCCCATGTGATATGAACTTCATTTTCTATAATGCTTTTTGGATCATTCTTCTAATGTTTTTCAGCTACTTCAATATTATAATGTTTGCACAACCTCCAGTGCAACAGTTATGCCACATTATTATTCCTTTCAGTTCACAGTCTTTCTGCCATTAGTATGTCACAACCAGCAACAAGGCCCTACAATTGTAGATCTATACATGTAATCGAGTTCGAGGAGGCCCATACCTCCTTCAGAATGGGAAATATATAGTCTTGGCTTGCAATGATTTTTATAAATCATTTGATGAGTATGAAGCATCCTTCCTGTTTTCTTCTCCAACTGGATCCAACACATTTTGAGGCCAGTCAATCATTCCAAAACTGTAAGTTAGGACAGGAAGATCAAATTGCTTTACAGCTTGGACATTGTTCCTAGATGTCAATGCTGTTTTCAGTATTAATATTAGTCTTCTAAAATAGTCCTTACTAAGTTTATTCACATTCTTCATGTTTTATTGTTAATGTATATGTGTGTGTGTGTGTGTGTGTATACGTGTGTATATATATATATATATATATATATATATATATATATTTATATAAATATATATCTCTATACAGAAATATAGAGACGTGTGTATATGTGTAAATATTCCACCATATCAGATCTCTTTTTCCCATGTCCATATTTCTTATTTTATACCTTTTGTTCTCTATTTTTTTGCACTTCCTCAGTCACTTTTTTTTCCAAATGGCCCAAGGTTTCTTGGTCTATATAATGTTTTTCATATATCTGTTATATTAGTAAACACAAATTTTTATTTGAAGCTTCTGACAGTTTTTCTTGAGCAAGTTTTTTTCTTTACTCTAATTTATGTCTTAATCTTTTTGTATATCTTCTGTCTAGAAATTTTGAGGTTCTTGCATAATAGTTGTTGTGTCTTTCGGCTTTTCCCAGTTAGGGGTCACCACAGTGGAACTTCAGTCCGCTAATTATTGGCAGTAGATTTTTACGTGCCGAGTTGCCGACCCTGATGCACAACCTTCAACGAAGGTATGCCCATTTACGCATGACTCCACACAGAAGACGATTTAGCTGAGAATTGAACAGGACAACGTCTTACTGTGAGGTGACAATGCTACCACAGCACCACCACCACAATACATAATTTCTTTCTAATCCTCAATATTCCACTTTATCATTTTTATGGCTCTTTTTTAGTTTGTTTTTTTGTGATTTTTGTGGACTACTGCTTCCTTCTACAACATGGGGACCATCGTCCCCCTGAGCCTGGCCTGGCCCCATTGTAGGAATGTTTCAGTGTCTTGGGTATTCTATACTGTCATTTTTTCCAGTCCTGGCACCAGTGTACCTACCAAGATTAGGCACTTTTTTATCCTGGGTCTTGTGCACTCAGCTGTTTTTTTTCTTTTTTAACCTACTTCTGTCCACAATATAGGCTATATAAAATACAGTCTATGTAAAAGTGATGTCTTGGTGAGATTTTGTAAAAACATGGTCCACCTTATGATGGTACTCACCAAGACTTGAGGATGAATTCAATTCCAGCAATACTACTTTCCTTTGCTTGCTGATTTATCATCTCTCCATCTGGACCCCCCCCCCCGCCAATTGTCTCTCTTTTAATTTCTCCAAGTCTTTTGGGTTTCAAATCCATGACAGGAATGGACCCCATTCCTAAGTCAAAGTATGATTGAAGTTCATGAAATTAGTATTGTTTCAATCTTTGATATTAGCCAGAAGTGGCTACATATATCAGTAACATATCTAAGTATGATTGGAAATTCATTTTTATAAGATCAGTTGCTCCTACTACGACTGGAACTATCTGGGTATCTTTCTTCCACATTGCCTTAATTTCTGCCTGCAAATCCTGGTATTTTATGACTTTGTGTCTCTCTATATATAACACACTATAATCACTAGGTGTAGCAATTTCAATGATCAATGCTACTTTTGTCTTGTTTTCATGGACTACTATATCTAGTTTTCTTACATTTATTTTTTTAACTGTTGGTAATGGATGATCCTATGTGATATAACTTCATCTATGATGCTTTGAGGCTCATGTTTCCAGTGTTTTTCAGATACTTCAGTATTATCATGTTTGCACAATCCCCAATGCAGCAGTCTTGCCAGATTATTATGCTTTCAGTATACAATCCTCCTGCCATTAGTATATCACAACCAGCAACAAGATGTGCAACTGTTTCCAATTCTATTTTACAAAACCTACATTTGTTTGTTTCTCCTACATGCTCAATGGACTTTGTAAACCTTTCATCTTTTGGAACAACCTCATGTTGATCAGGATCAAATGCAGGAATGGTTAAGGAGAGGTGAATCTAAACCAAGAGTTTTCTATACTTGCAACTATTTTTCTATACTTGCAACTATATTTATGCATTTCCACATTTATTGCCTTCTCATCTGATCCTTCACCTTATACCTTTTTCTTGTTTTTTTTAGCACATTCAGTTGCTGTCTGATTTTTATCTACTTCTGGTTTGATTTCCATTCTAGCTCGATTACATTATGCTTCTGCTAAACTAAGCAGAGAAGTCATCTTAGACTTACTCTTCTCGTGTTTCAAAACTTTCACTATGTTTGGGTCTTGTGATGTCAGCAGGTATGCATGCAGTCTTACGGTTGTAGACCTATACATGTAATCAATTACAAGGAGGCCTATACCTCCTTCAGAACAGGGAATATATAATAGTGGTATGCCCTGAATTTTATAAATCATTTGATGAGTATGAAGCATCCTTTCTGTTTTCCTGTCTAACCTGTCCAACACCTTTTGGGTCCAGTCAATCACTCCAAAACTGTAAGTTAGTACAAGAAGAGCAAATTGGTTTGTAGCTTGGACTTTGTTCCTTGCTGTCAAAGCTAAAACATAAAACAAAAGTTGTAACTAATACCATGTCCCAGGAAAGCACAGACACTGTAGCTTAGCTTTCATTCACTTTAATAAACATGAACTTCCTCAGAAAACATCCATCTACCCTCACAAACACACTTAAATAGTTAATTGAAACATCACATGATTAATTAAATATTGAGCATTATTAAAGCCAAATACACACTCCAAATGTGTTCCATACACGAAATTTTAAAAACATGTTTGAATGTTAAAAAACATTTACTTAAAATGATTTACATGTGCCAAAAATGGGGACACTTTGTTTAACTGCTTGATGGAACTTTTCAACGAATCTGGCATCAGATTAATACAGATTTTAGTGGAACATTATCAACAACAGATAGAGGAAGTCAAGGTGGCAATATCTGTATTCTAAAGTTAAAGCTTTTTCATGTTTCAATGTATTGAATCGTTCATATTACTGCATTGCTGCAAAGGCTGATAGATATAGGGTGACCATAGTTAGTTGAAAATGGGAAATTAAGGAGGGATATTTTGTCCTATTCTAAAAAACGGCCTATGCAGTAAGAGAACATACTAGTTATGACACCACTGAAAGTAATGGGAATGCATGGAGTGATATGATAAATGGGAATGCATTGAGTGATATGATAAATGGGAATGCATGGAGTGATATGATAAATGGGAATGCATTGAGTGATATGATAAATGGGAATGCATTGAGTGATATGATAAATGGGAATGCATGGAGTGATATGATAAATGGGAATGCATTGAGTGATATGATAAATGGGAATGCATTGAGTGATATGATAAATGGGAATGCTGGTTTACAGAACAATGTAACTACTAATACAAACAATGTTTCAAGTAACAGTTGTGAAGTTTCTAACATGTCTAATAAAGTGTTACATAGTGAGAATCAGGAAGCTATTACACAGGAGGGGAATTGTCCTACACAGAATTTAGGTCCTTTTTTAGTGGACAATCAGGGGAACAAGAAGACACCCACCTGGTCAAAAGTAGTAGAGAAAAAAGAGAAGGGGAAAGGCAGGAACAACAAAAAGAAATGGTCGCACATTCTGTCAGTACACAGTTTGGTATAGAGGTTTTGAACCTTTCCGATGTACATTTGTCAGAAGGTGTTTACAATGTATTGAAAAAGGGCCTTTACTTTATACCAGGGAACTCTGTTAACATTGCTAAAACTATTGCTGACTTCAGACTGTTTCTAAAAAAATTAAATTTAAGTTACATTTTGAATGACATCAAAGTGAACAGTCAAGTTATTCACAGTAAAATTCCAAAGAAAAAGAGTACATACAACCCCTCACTTTTAGGGACATTTCAAGTGTTTCAGAATATTTGTGAGTCAGTTTTCAGGTGTTTAAAAATTGACAACAATGTATATAACTTGACACCACTTGAACAAGAAGCTCTAAAGGGTTTATGCAACAATAAACAGTTAAAACAGTTAAGAGTTATGAAAGCCGATAAGGGGGGTAAAATAGTGATTATGAATCAAAAAGATTACATTCTGGCACTAGAAAAATTGTTAACAAATGAAAAAGTTTACAAAAGAGTTGATTCATTATTTATTAAAAATTGCTATTTAAGACTGGACACTTTATTGTTTGATATGTTCTGTCAGGGGGAGATAGACCATCAGACTTTTTCTTTTCTGCAAGTGGAATTTCCAAAGATGGCGGTGCTCTTTGGGATTCCAAAAGTGCAGAAGAATTGCCACAAACCCCCTTTCAGACCAGTCATTTCGGCTTCAAAGTCAAAGACTGAAACAATGTCCATTTGGTTGGATTACATCCTGAATCCTGTAACACAAAATTCTAAATATTATTTAAAAGATTCATGGTATTTGCTTGAAATTCTAAAGGATTTGAAACTTGACAAATGTAGTTTTCTTTTTGCATCTTTAAAAGTAGTTTCACTTTACACTAGTATAGACCAGGAGGTAGGACTTAAATATCTGAGAGAATATTTAACTAGCTATACTGATTTCACTGGCACTAAAATCAATACTATATGTGCACTCATGGATATAGTATTAGATAACAACTTTTTTCTTTTTAATGGTAACTTTCATAAACAACTTTCAGGTGTGGCGATGGGGTCAAGGGTAACCCCTGCCTTTGCGAATTTAGTAATGGCCAACTGGGAGAACAAATTTTTGGTCAAACACCAGTTGGCTGATAAAGTTTTGGTATACTGTCTTTACACTGACGATTTGTTTTTCCTATGGAAGGACAACTATGATGAATTTGTTAGTTTTGTATCAGATTTAAACAATTCTACCAGGTTTTTGAAGTTTGTTATCAGTCAGTTTGAACAGAGTATTGATTTTTTGGACCTACATCTCACTTATGATTTTCAGAGTATGAACTTTACGAGTAGCATCTATAGGAAATCTGTATTTGCTAACCAATATTTACACAGAGACAGCCTTCATCCACCCCATATGAAAAAGGGAGTGGTAAAGGGACAATTGATTAGGTTAAGTAGACTAACCTCCAGCAATGATATGTTCTTAAGTGAAGTGGACATTTTATGAAGTTTTTTTGAAGCTAGAGGTTACAATAAAGTTTGGTTACAAAGGATAGAGAAGGAAGTCTTATTGTTAAGAAGTTCCCATTTTAAAAGGGACTACTGGACAAGCGTCACAAGATGATGGACATATTCATAACACAGTGTCTAGTATTAGTCAGAGGTATAGTTGTTCATTTCCATTATCTATCACTAATGAGAGGTGGGTCATTAGGAACATCATAATAGATAATTGGAAGATTATTTTGGGAAATTCTGATTTGGTTAAGATCATTGGTTTATATCCATCTTTCACTTACAAGAAAGTTACAAATATGAAAAGTTTTTTGGAACAAGGATCTAAGAATAGAAGTAACACCAACATGAATTCAATACAAAAGAAAGGTAGCTATGCGTGCAACAATTGTAGACAGTGTAGGTATATGAGTAACACAGCTTCTGTTTTTTTTTAGTCATAATAAAAAAACTCTTTGGACTAGTGGCTACTACACATATAACAGTGAAATGGTAGTTTATGTGGCACAGTGCCTTTCATGTTGTGTTACTACATTGGAAAAACTACTAGATGTCTGAAAAGATGGATTTGCAAAGATCTGCTAGCTATTAGGAAAGGTGAAGATAAAAATACCTTAGCTAGACATGCTGGTGTCTGTAAAAGTTTTAAGAAATTAGTTTTTTCAGTTCTAGATAGGGTGAGTTCAGAGATATTTTCAGGGGACTACAAAACTAGATTGGAATGCAAAGAAAGTTTATGGCAAATACGTTTAAATAGTGCACCAGGACTCAATGATATTATAAATTTAAAATGTTTTTTACAATATATGTAAATAATTTTAAGTAAATGTTTTTTAACATTCAAACATGTTTTTTAAATTTCGTGTATGGAACACATTTGGAGTGTGTATTTGGCTTTAATAATGCTCAATATTTAATTAATCATGTGATGTTTCAATTAACTATTTAAGTGTGTTTGTGAGGGTAGATGGTTGTTTTCTGAGGAAGTTCACATTTATTAAAGTGAATGAAAGCTAAGCTACAGTGTCCGTGCTTTCCTAGGACGTGGTATTGGTTACAACTTTTGTTTTATGTTTTCGGTTTGCAGTTTTTAGTTTATCTGTTTTATTCATTAGATGTCAAAGCTGTTTTTAGTATTAATTTAAGCCTCCTAAAATATTCCTTACTAAGTTTTAGTCACATTTGTTCATGTTTTATTGTTGATCCTTCATCAATTCCCAAATATTTATACACTCCCTTTTGCTCATAGGTTCATAGGTTGGTACTAGGTTATCAGCCCTAGGGCCTATACAAGCCTAGCCATAACAATTCCCTGGCTATTTCTTCCCACATTATTTACTTTCCTGGACCCCTGTCTAGCAGGGCGACTGACGTGATCCCTGGGGTGAATTTCCTTTCTCCCATCCAATCGTCAAGGTTCCTCTTGAAGAGGTCCAAAGAGGCACTCTGCTTGACATGTATGGGCAATCTATTGCAGAGTCTGGGGAGCCTCTGGGTCAGGAACCTATCCCTCCAGCATGTTTTGTTTATTGTGATGACAAGGTTTAGATCCCTGGAGCATGTAGCTCTGAGGGATTGGGATTTCTTTAAGTGTAGCATGTCCAACAGCTCTGGGTTTGACATGGCCTTGTATGTTAAGCAGAGATCGCCTCTGAGTAGACGATATGCGACAGAGTATAGCTGGAGTTTTTTAAGGTGGTCAGCGTAGGGCATCTGCTTTAGGCCTGTGATTCTTTTAGTGAGGTATTTCTGAGGCCTTTCCAGTTGTTGCAGATGTCTTGAGAGGTACATACCAAATGGGGCGTTGTATTCTATAATGGGTCTAATGAGGGATGAGTACAGTGGGACAATGACCTCCTTTTTTCTGTATGAAAAGCCCTTCATGATGAGGTGTGCCACACAGAAGGATTTCCTGACCGTTGTGGCGATGTGGTTATCGAAGGTGAGACCACTGTCCACCTGTGTCCCTAAGTCTCTTATCACACTTTCTGTGTTTAGTGTACTGCCACCTATATGATAATTCATGGATACATGTTTTTTCCCAAAGGGGATAACAATACATTTCTTGGCATTGAGCTTGAGCCCATGGCTCTGGCACCAAGCATCTGTTTCTGTAAGGCCCTTTTGTAGAGTATCCACATCATTTGGGGATTCAATAATGGCTCCCAGTTTGCAGTCATCTGCAAACTTTGTTAGCCAGAGTCCCTTAGTGTTGACCTGTACTTCAGAGAAGTAGATGCCAAACAAGAGCGGCCCCAGGACTGAACCCTGAGGTACTCCACTTGTCACTTGTCTGGAGCTGGATTTGGAGTCGGCTACTTTTACAGTGTGGGTTCTATCAGTAAGCCATTTAGCAACCCATTGGGTGACATAGGGATTAATGCCCAACTTAGTAAGTTTATCTATGATTCCAGAGTGGGGGATGGTGTCAAAGGCTTTGGCAAGGTCTAGATAGGCTGTGTGGACCACCTTACCCTTGTCCATGGCTCTGGAGACTGATTCAAAGAAGTCAATCAGGTTCAGGAGACAAGATTGGCCCTTCACAAACCCAAACTGGGTGGGGTCCAGTGTTTGAAGGTTGCCAATGTCTTTGTTTATAAGTTCCATGATAATACGCTCCATGGCCTTGCAGATAAGGCTTGTCAAACTGATGGGACGGTAGTTTCCAGGATCCAAGGTGGATCCCCCCTTGTGGATTGGGATAACTCAGTGGGCACGAAACCTGAGGTGAGGCTATGATTAAACATGACACTTAGGTGAGGTGCCAGTTCATATTGTAGTTCATGTAGTACACAGCCCAGGATGTCATCTGGTCCCATGGATGCTGTATTCTTGGCTTTAGAGAGTGGGTTTTGTACCTGTGTGCAATCTTCCAGTATTGAGATGGGCCATTTAGGGGGTGAGAGGGGGGTGAAGTTGGCACTGAAACGATCTGCCAGGATATTGGCAATATCCTTTGGATCAGTATATTTAATGCCATTCTGTTTTAGCTCAGAGCAGATCTGAGCATTGCCATTTAGATTCTTGACATAGTTATAGAATGCTTTGTGGTTGTCTTTGGAATCTTTGGCAATTTTATTTTCGTAACTAGCTTTGGAGGATTTTATGAGGCATCTCAGTTTCTTACTGAGGCTAGTAAGGAAGATTTTGCATCCTGGGATTTTCCTCTTTTCTGCAAAAGTTTCTTCCTTTTGTTGTAAAGTTTGTTTATGGCAGGGGACCACCAGATTGACTTCCTTTTTTTGGATGAGAGTATTTTGGTTCTATTTGAGATGGCACGATTCATGCATGAGTGGATGTGCTCGTACAGTGCCTTCGTGTAGGATTCAGCAGTTGAACTTTCAGTTCCCGTCTGCATGGGTGTCATAAAGTTTTTCACTTCTGACTTGAGTAGCATGAAGTTGGCTTTGAAGAAGTTTATTTTGGTGGGTTCTTTATTGGGGGGTGGGGGTGGGATGGGGGTGGTAAGGGTGATTAGCTTATGGTCAGACCTGACTAACGAGGGGGTGACCATAGGTATGGTGCATTGATTTCCCATGTTGGTAATGACCAGGTCTAGGATATTGGAGCCCCTGGTGGGACTATGGATTAGTTGATCCAGGGCGTTGGAATTCATGAATTCCAAGAACCGTTGCGCAAAGGTGTTGGGACATGAGTAGTTTTCCCAGTTAATGGCAGGGTAGTTAAAATCACCCAGTATTAGGGTGTTTGGTTCTATCTTAATATTTTCCAGTATGTTTAGAAAGGTGTAGTGAGAATCTTGGGGTATGGTGGGGGATCTGTAGCAAGCTACAATTTATATCACACTCCTGTCACAAACTGATATTTTCTTGGTACTGCAGCTTTCCTGCTATAAAGGATGCTTTTGTACATTTACCAAGATGACATTCTTATGTCATCTGGAAAAGTTTTGACCACTTGCAGTTGTGCTTTCACTTCCTCATCTGATGAACTATACAGTTTTAAATCATCTACAAAAAAGAAGACAAGAAGTCTTTACACTTTGTTGTTTTCTGGGAGCCAAATGTAGCCATGACCTAATCTGTTAAGTAGACAACTTAATGGGTTAAGGCCGTGACAAAATAGCAGCAGTGGCAGTCACCCTGGAATATCCCCCTTTGAATTTCTATCCCTGAAAAAATAATTTGTCCTTTATCATGGCTTAACTGCAAAGTGGTTTGCCACTGTTTTGTGGTTGCTGTAATGTAATCGATCAATGTAGGGTGTATCTTATACATTAAGCACTCTTACCTATGAATGTGGGACACTATCAAATGCTTTTTTATAGCTTATCCATGCCATACTTTTTACAGTTCTCCATTATGACTTTATTTAACAACAAATTATCCTTTGTTCCATATCACTTTCTTTTATTATCTTTTTGTTCTATTGCCATGATTGAGTTTTCTTCTAAATGACTATAAACTCTGTCGGCATCAATTCCAGTGTATAGTTTATATGTCATTGGAAGGCAAGTTATTGGTTTATACTTTTCAGGATAGCTTGCAGGTTCACTCTTGAGTAGGACTATTGTTTTTCTATTGTTAACCAGGCTGGTGTCTGGTCAGGGTACGCATATTAATAGTTCTTACTCATGACTAAATCTTCATGTAAAGATGTTAATTTCTTTAGCCAGAAGTTAGGTACTGCATCCAGACTTGGGGTTTTACAGTTAGGAGCTTTTCTTAAATTAGTTTCAATCTCTCTGGCCATTACTTCATCCCATTTCATATCCTGTGCATTTAAACTTCTCATTCTTTCTTTTACTTCTTCTATACATTTACCATATTTGTTAATGTTCCACAGGATCTTCCTAGATATTTCTCCAAAATGTATCTATTTCTTCTTTTTTGGTGGTGTTAAAATTCCTTTTGCCTTGTTTGTCACTTCTCTATAAAACTTTTTTGGGTCATCACTAAATTGCTTATTTTGAACTTTTCATTTATATTTATCTGCATATCTTTTAAGCTTTTCTGCCTGTGCTGATATTTTTAGTTTATTATTTGCGATAGTACATGATAGATCCTGATCTGTTCTAATACTGTGCATTGCTTTTATCATGTCTATCTTTCTGAGTATTTTTGTTGATCTGTTCTGTCTTTTATACTCTAACAGTTTACCCTGAAATGTTTTCTGTACTTATTATTAGTGATTTTGCATAGTTCCAAGTCCTTGGAGATGATAACATCCAATAAATTGACACTTTCTTGACTGGGGTGTGTGGTGAACTTCAGGAAAGATGTGGCCATGATAATAAAATGAAAAAAAATTCTGAAGCTGTGTGCTATCTTCCCATGTGACAAACATATGGTCACTGAGGCACAGTTAGCAGGTAATGTGGATGCAGTATAGGGAATTGGAGACAAATTATCTTCCCATTTATCAAGGGCTGGTTAACTAGACTGGGTACCATTGCAGCAGCCATAGCAATCATTGTAGTCTGTCTGAAAGACTGTTCCCCAAAGTGAAAGCAATTGTTTCTGAGCAGGAATTTTGAACAGTTTTCCATGACCTCCAGTTTCTCCTTGGAGTGCTGCCTATGTTCTATTGTAAGCTTTAGATACAATAATCATGTGTTAGTACTGTGTACAGTGCTTCTACAATGATTGCTACCAGGGTGAATGTTTTATTAATGCCCACGTATTTCATTTTTGCCCCAAAATTGAAGAAATCCAAGATAAAAGACCTGTAGTTCCCAAAGGGTTTAATATGTACTACCAGGTAAATTGAAATGCTTTCAGTGCTGGACTCACCCAGTAGGCAAAATGACCTACAGAGAAGATCCTTCAGGTACTTATGGGGTTTATGAATTCTAAAAAAACTTTGAAACCAGGAAATATTACTGTCAGACATTCCAGTAAACTGCTGACAGTGAGATCCTCTTCACTGATGAGTGAGGAATTGCTATAAACACCTTCATAAACTGCTTTAATCCTACCTATTTCTGTCAGGGAGTGGTAGTTTCCACTGCCCAGAATTTCTAATTTTGTTGTTGTTATAGGCTGTGGTGTCCATGACCAGGACCTCCCCCATCTGCTTTCATCATCTAGATTTGTCTCTATTAAGCTGGACCAGGGCTGATATTTCACCCCTGTCTAGGTTATAGAACCTTTTCCTATGAGGTTTCTTGATGATGCCCCTAATGTTGGCTTCACACTTTGCTTTAAAGGTGGCCAAGACTGAGTGGGTGAGGAGGCAGAAATCACTGAGTTTTCTCCACTTTTTATTCTTTTCAAGAGCTGCTATGCTCTTTCTCTGCATTTCCCTACTTTCCCTATCCTGAAATATATTTTCCTGATGATCTTGGTTGCGTTTGAGTGGAAGATGGGCAAGTTTGTGGATAGTGCCTTTAAGAATGCTGTTCCACTTTTCCAAAAGTTGGGCATCTATGTTGTTCCAAATGAGTACACCTTCTGGAGACCAATCTCTTGTCACGGCTGCTCTTAAAGTAGAGTTTTTTTTCCCCACTGTAGCAACTTTCATTCATTTCAGTTGCTTCTCCAGATTTACCAGGTGGGCAACTATGCTGGGGGTGTATTGTATACTGGGATTTTCATTTTTAGTGTCCTGTCCTTCATGGAGATGTTGGCCCCATGAGGGAGGGGCTCATAAGGAACTCCATTAGTCTGGAGAAGCTGTTTTCTCCTCCTGTAGGCATCAATCTAATTCAGGTATGTCCCTTGGCCAGTGTTAAACATCCAGGTGGGATCCTGGCATGAACACTAGAATGAATGTGAACAAGTACATTTTCATTCCTTATACCTTCTTACTCGCTTTTTCTTTTACTTCCTTACTGCTGTCTAATTCCCTTCCCTGACTTTCTAAATGTACCACTAGCCTAGTGACTAGTTTTGTCCTCACTCCTTTAAGATCAATGCTAATTCTGCAATTCCAGTTCATATTAGACTAACTTACCTTTAATTTGTCTGCAAATTGTCTAAAATGATGTCGCATACCTTGTATCAGTTCTTAACCAATGTTTTTATATGATGTATAATTTGTTCTAATTACACTGCAGATTTTTTTTATTTTATTTTTGAGGATTGTGCAATTATTTTTCTTGAAATGTTTTGTATTAATTTGTAACTTTTCTCCCAGGACCTCAGCTGAAAATGGGCTTTTACCCAGTGAGTCTTTCCTGGTAAACTAATGTAGATAAAACTTCCTGGTGAACCACCACAGCTAAAAACATGGTTTATTTTAAAAATAGAGACAAAACATAAAAGAGTTCCAGTGAAAGAGAGCTCTAAATGATTAGCACTTTCAGCTATTCAGCCTTCTTCAGAGCATATTCTTCTTCTATTTTTTTCTTTTTCTCCTGCTGGTGCACATATGTAGGTTTGGTGCCTGTTGACTCCTCCTGCTGTCTCCTGGTGTGGTAAGTATTCCTTTCTTCTCACTTTATGCTCACATGCCCACTCACAGATTACAATCAATGACTGCATGCATTTATTACTTTGATTATATATTCATTCACATTGACATTACACATAAAAACTTGTGCTGTTTGTGATTTCTATTAATAACACCAGTGAAGGCTGCCAATATATATAGTATTTCAGTAACTATTGTGAATCTAAGTTGAAATATGTTATTATGCATGTCTGACTTTAAGATGATTCAATTTACATTTAATGTATCAAGATGGTATGGACAAGATGCAGAGGAGATATAACAGAATACTTCAGCTCTGCTATATTTGTAATATTTCTGACAGGAAATTGTATTTCTAAGTTATCAAACATTCTTTCTTTTTTTTCAAAAAAGTAATAGTTTAAATTTATGATAACACATAAAAATTATCTGAGTTTTCTTATTTTTTCTTGTCAAACAATTAACTGAGAGATATTTCTTCTGACAAGATGAGTTATTCAAAAACTAACTCTTAAGATTTCACACAAGAAGGAACTTCAAATGGTTTTGACCAACATACAGGAACTATCAACAAAAATAGACAAAATGGACATTAAGTTAGACAACTTCAAAGACAAATGTACAAAACAGATGGAGCAAATACAGGAGACTCTTAACCAACAGAAGGTACAAATAACAGGAATAGAAGAAGCTATGAATGATGTTGAAAAAAGACTGTCAGAAGGAAATAATACAGATTACTTATTAAAACAGAACACACTTTTGTCAAACAAAATAGATGATCTGGAAAACAGATATCAAAGAAATAGGGTTGCAACCTTTCATTGTGGCTAAATTTGGAGTAAGGCCACACCCCTCACATCATGTGTAACCCTGCCCATCCCACCCTCTCTCCCACCCACACTCCGCCCATTTTGTGGCATCACTATGACATCATCTGATGGGAAACACCCTCTTTTACCATTCCTGATGCCTGCTTTCAGGTGATTTACTATGCTTTTCTGTAAAAAACATAGTAAATCAACAAATTTACAAACTCTGATAGTCTGTTTCCTTTTTTGAAACAGAATTCCAGAGTTTGTACAGTGTTTTCCAGACTACCAGAGAATCAATTTGATTTCCAGATAGTCTGGAAAAAACTGAGGGGTGGCAACGCTACAAAGAAATAATATCGATTTTTCGGTCTACTGGAGAAAATTGAAGGTAATAATATGACAATTTTTTTAACATCTTGCTCTCCAGTGCACTTGAATTACCTGAAGCCATGTCATATGGGATCGAGAGGGCACATAGGTCTCTTACCATAGCATCAACTGATAAAAATGGTAATCCTAGGTCTGTAATAGTTAGATCACTCAATCACAGGATAAAGAACTGATTCTTAAAACTGCATGGTCAAAATCTCCAATTAAACTAAATGAAAAGATAATAAGATATGACAATGACTCTTCTTCGAGAGTAATTTCAAGAAGGAAATTTTTCTACCATTAATCAATTAATTAAAAAAGAAACAGATCAAAGTTCAACTACTTTTCCCAGCAAGACTAAAAATATTTTTTCCTGATGATACAAAAATCTTCAAGGACCTAGACTCTGCTTTAACCTTCATAAAAAAAAAAAAAAATTGACCAATCTGAAGAAATGGAATGGAATACTAGTTCGTTGAAAAGAATGGCAAAAAGAAGTGGATAGAAAAATGTGGAAAAGAAGAAGAAATTAAAAAACAAATGAGATTTCACCTGCTAAAGTCTATATGTTATTTTACAGGATTCATTTCAGTCAGCAATCATACAGCCTTTATACTATGTAAAAAAGAGTAACTTCATAAAACTCTTTTTCCACAAAATAGATTTATCATACTCAGTAAAGGTAATACCTAACAATTTTTCCTATATATATATATATATATATATATATATATATATATATATGTATAAATATCAAAATGAACTATTTATCTCCTGCAAAAACTGAAGGTTTACTTATTCTCAGCATAGAAATGGGAGTTATCATGTAGACATGATATGTAAGTGTTGCTTCTAGGTGTCTGCTTCATGTTTTGAATATAGTTCTCTTGATCTGTGAGTTGTTCAGGATAGAGGTTCCTTCCCCTTGAATGAAGTCATATGTATGATGTTTAGGACATATGAGACTCTGTAGTGGTTCTTTCCTGGACTCTTTTCATCTTCGTTTGCTTGTCAACAGCTCTTCTATTCGCTTAGAAATGTGTGTATTGTGATCTCTGGATGATTGGTGGGGCTTTCTTTTTTTTTTTTGGCTATTGTATGGTTCGGAAAGCAGTAAGTGTACAGCCTTTCCTGTGCAAAGTTTCCCTTTGCAGGAGGCTTCCCTGTTTTTTTGAATGGCTGGATGCTGACAGAGTTGCACTGACCTCTAGGGGTGAGAAATTAAAGTTAAAGAAAAAATCTTAAGAAACCTCTCATTAGTAGTGGTGTTTTAAACTGTAGAGAAAGAAAATTTTCACAACCAGTTAATGTATTCTCTGCCTGGGCTGTGCCTGTGATGAGCTTGCAAGCAGATGCTGGGCTGGTTATTGGGAGGTGTACACAAACTATATATATATATATATATATATATATATATATATATATATATATATATATATATAAAATCTATATATAAAACAAAGGGTGAGTAATCACAACAAATAGTGCAATGAATAAGGATTTTATCAGACTAATCGTAGATGTGGTGCCTCATGTTTTTGGTGGTTGCGATCATTGAAGTGTTTCAGGAATGAACTTTGGAGAAATATTCTAGTGATAGTCAGTTTATGTCAGCTGGCGACTGATTTGCATGATGTATGTTGGGTTGATTTTAGAATAATTGACTGATTCATGTAATAGGTCATGTAATGGTTTGCCTCTCTTGGAAGTTGGTGTAGGGAATGACAGCTGCGATTGAACCCATACTATGGCTCATTTGCTTAGTAATTGACTTGGGGTTTGTGGATGACGTGGTTGATGGAAGAAATAGTTTGGGATAAGTTGTGAGACTTGAAGAGATGAGGGACATTAATTGAGTGATATTCATGGTGGTAATGATTGCTGAGAGGCACCACAAGTGAAAACCTTTGTTCGAAAACTAAAAGCACTTAATCTGAGAAATCCGTGCTTTGTGTACTTAATAAGTGCATGATAAAGCAGCTCTGAGGAGAAAAATTTTACATGGCTCATAAAGGATTATGTAAACCTTCCTGCCATAACCAAAGACACTGTACAATATTATGTATATTTCTTAAACAGAAAAGTACAACCGGTTATCTTTTTGAATATAACTTGTCGGGTTTTCATTTGTATTTTCACATATTCTGACTATTTTTACACACAATATACTGCTGTATGGCTTTCACTGATTATGCTTGTGTTTTACATGCAAAGGAAAGATTATGTGATTGCTTTGCAAAGCTGTTCTATATGCCATATGTTCTAATTTCATTGCTTATAAAGAAATAGCATTATATAATACTTCTCTTATGTTCAGACACATAAATCTTCAAAAGTAAATATTCTGAAAGTACAGTTTTGTGTTCAAGTTGATATAATGAATTGTGATAATACATTTTTTTCAATATTTTAACATAGAAAATACACTAGTCATTGCTTCTGAACAACTCATTACTTATTCAAATTTAGATCAACATTTTTTTGTACTCTAAAAGGAAGTCTTCTCCTTAACCTGAGAACTAAGTATTCAAGAAAGATATAAAACTTTTTACAGCTATGCTAAATGTATTGAGAACCTTCAAAGTTATGATATAAAAAATGTTGCCTTTGCTTTATCAGACATCAGGATTGTACAAAAAAATGCAAAACAGAAGGTGCATGATAACGTTTGGCTCACCACATTTACACATTTGCTTAACTAGTCTATAAGCAGCAACTCTTTGCAAACAATAGTGTGCTTCATTATATATCCTCCTTCAATTGTTATATGTTTGTCACATATTTGTTTGAGTTCCATTACTGTTTTTTATGTTCAAGAGAACGGGAAAGAAAGGATAAGAAAGAAAGAAAAAAAAGGGGGAAAAAAAGAGGAAAACTATAACCTTTACACTGAAAGAATAGTACAAAGTGCAAAGTTTATAATATCTAGAGGCTAGGGTTGCCACCTTTTAACAAGGCCAAAGTGAGACATGGGGTGTGGCCAATATGACACTGGCCACACCCCATAGTCTGCTGGGGGTGTGTCCAGTGTCATATTGGCCACACACCCACATTCTGCTGGGGGTGTGGCCAATATGACACTGGACACACCCCACCCTGACATCACCAGAGGTTTTGAAGGAGATGCAGTTATGGGTACAACATTGTGAAGTTATTACAGCATACTGAAAACTCGCAAACCATTTAAACGAAGCAAGTGAAGCATTACTGCAAAAACACATTACTCAGTTGCAACAGTAAGTAAACTTTAAAGGAAAAAAACACACAGTACTCATTAAACAGACACTTGTTTACTTAAAAAAAGTAAAAAAATTACTTCATAAACTAACCATGACTATTCTAAAAGAAAAAGAAAAATCTCATACCACACACAAGCTAAATGTGTATAATTAAGACTATTTTTATTGCAAATGAAAGCAAAGAAAAACACAAAACTACACACTGCACACTAACTAAATCACTTTTTTTTAAAGTGTGTTTTGCATTTGATTTTATGGCCTGAAGAAGGGCCAGTTTGATACAATATTTGAATAAAAGTCACTACATTTCATCCGGTAATTTAAAGTCATAATTAGTTCAGCTTATAACAAGTCCACACTACATTGGTTTTGCACATCTGTTCATTTACTTTTCACCAAAGAAAAAACTCTCAATGCAAATGCATTTGATGTAGCTGTAGATAATACCCTAGTAATTACCGGATATCGTGCAGTCAGCTCAAGCCCTTCTCTGAAAAGTTTTAGCCACTTTTCTCCTGGGGTCAACTTTGTGGTTCATAACTACTGGAGAAAGGGCCTAATTGCCAAGTAGTCCCTGAAAAGATGGTCATCTACATCCTGCATATTCAGGGCAGTGGTCACATTGAGTATGTCACTGAAAGCAAAGGGCTCAGTTAAAGATAATTCAGACAGTGTAAACAAGTAGTTGTTTTCAGTATAATCAAACCAGTGTTCTAAGTACTTTACTGCTGTCTCCAAGAACAGAATGAAGTATATTTTCAGTTTAACAGAAGTGCTGTCTAATGTGCTCATAAGTGCCCTAAGTTTTCCTCCAAAGAAAGCACCTTCAGCCCTTGCCTGTAGTTTTTCCTTGAGAGAGACCATTACAAAAATTATTTCCATGGCAGTAAGTGCTGATTTTTCTAATGTACGTATAAGTTCATTGAAATCCACAAGAACAGTACTGAGAAAGTGCAAATAGTACTGGGGCAGTGTAAGCAATGCATTCTAACCATACTCATTAGCTGCAAATTACTGCCATATCTGCTGGGGGGGGGGTCTCCTCTTCTCCTAGGGAGAGGAAATAGGACTGGAGCACTGGGAGATTTTTCACTATTCTTTCCATGGCTGGCAGTAGTGACAGCCACCTTGTTGGCACATGTCTTAAAGGGACAATCCCAGTGTTTAAAATTCGGGTCCACATTTAGGATAACTGAGTAATGCCCACTTTAGGAATGTCACTTTTATTCCAACCCACAATGTCTTAGTTCCTGTAAACCCTCAATTCCAGTCTTGTTTCTCTTCCCATTGTGAACTTTCTTTCCATTCTGTGTTCCTGTAGGAAGCCAACATTCTTTCCACTTCCGATTTTAGCACTCGCTGTCTCTTACAATTTCTGTGTCTTTCTGAAGTTTTTTGGGATGTAAATGTTTGAATTGTATAAACAGCTTTTGTTATTGAGCGGGCATAATTTGCATCAAGTTGGAATATGTCTGGTGATTTAGTTTTTGCATAAATTCGATTAAAAATTGCAGCTGTCCTGTCGCCTCACAGTAAGATGTTGTCCTGCTCGATTCTCAGCTAGAGTGTCTTCTGTGTGGAGACATGCGTGAATGGGCGTACCTTCATTGAAGGTTGTGCATCAGGGCTGGCAACTCAGCACATAAAAATCTACTGCCAATCATTAATGGACTGGAGTTCCGCTGTGGCAACCCCTAACTGGGAAAAGCCGAAAGACACAACAAGTCCTGTCTGCACTATACATGACTGGCAGACATGTACCGGCATTTATTTTAAGTTTTATGTTTTGTCTAACAGAAAAAAAAACTCTTACCTCCTAATGCTAAGCTAATGGATTGCTAGAAATAAAACGCAATTCCATTCTTAGCATCAGGTGTTTTAGCAGCACGATTATCGCTGTTTTCAGTGTCTTTAAAGTTAAAAGTAAACTGCAGTTGCCAGTTGTCAATCACACTGCATGTATTATAATCCGAAGTTGGAAATGCACATCATAGCTGTTTCAAAGTAAAGTTTTTGCAAGTGCCAGTTCCTGTGTGCCGATCACATTGGGGTGAAATTGAAAATTTTGATTATATTACACGCAGTGTGATTGACAACGGGGAACTGAAGTTTACTTTCAATGATAAACAAGCTGAAAACAGCGATCATGAGCAGCTAAATGAGCTCATGCTGTCTACGGTAATTCAATCTTGGACCTACACATTCATTCAAAAAAACTATGTATGCCTCTCTATGACAGAGACATCCATTAGATAGAGTTGTTTCCTGTGGTCCATCGATGTAAGGTTTAACTCCCTTAGCTTCCATTGCCTAACAGTGTCAATTTGACCAAGTCACTTAACCAGATACCGCTTTCAGGATGAGTCTGAAAAACATCCCTGGAGATCAGTGCTTTGCCCCACAAAACAAATATGCTAAAAAGGGAGTTTTGTTTATTTATTTATTTATGAGTCATTTGTATGTTGTTAACTGAGGTAACTTAGTGGCCTAAAAAATTAAACAAAAAACACAGATCTGTTGTCCATGAATAGTCACTACCTGCCTTTTAACAAGTCATCTCACTCATTGGCAGTATATGCCTATGAATCACAAGCAAACACAAAGTTGGCAATAACTCTTTTTCTTGTAAATCTAGATTGTTCAAATTAACTAATTCCATTTCTTGAAGTGGTTGCTCCTATAATTTGATTTAGCATACAGGGTCAGATTTTGGAAGGAGCACGATTATATCCCCTGTACTTAAATATAATTATAATTATTTGTTTGTTCTTAAATATTGCTTGAGAAGTAGTTATAATTAGTAAACAAATGATTGTTATATTGTCCTCGTGTATTCAAGTAGTATGGCTGGCAGTTAAGATATAGTGGATTACAATTGGATCTCCAATAATAACTAAGTGGTGGGTTTGAGACCTGGATGTCAGTAAATTCAGCTGGAGGACAGTGGAATGTGAAGCTCAATAAATTAATCTTGGCATTCATGTAGACAACACATATCTATTTATTTATCATCAGAGAGCCCTGATGATAATTCTTTGTAGTACTTGAAGCTTCAGTTACTCTGCTGAACTATTAGCTACAGAAAAAATATATATAACATGAAATGTTTTACAGCTTTGTAATCTGTGAAAACCTTAAGAGCTCCTACACAGACAGGACCTCTGACTGTCTAACAGCTTTAAACACTATTAAATACTATAGACTGTCTTTCGTGTGTGACACTGAGAAGTAGCTTTCAAAACTGTTTAAGCTTTACATCAGTGTTCTGTAGTGGTTGCTGGGTACACACAAAATTTCAGTATAACAGCCCTAAAAACCATGTGTAATGAATCTTGGTATTTGCCTCTTTGACACCATTGAAAAAAATGTTTAACAAAGTTAACTTTTTCCAAATTTAAGAGAGTAGTCAGCACACTTCATTTATAGTTTTCATCCATCCCTGACCTTGTAGAATGTCTCTGATTTACCTTCACATTTTGCCATGCCCCTTGTTACATTTTAGATTTTCTGGTAATTCACTGAGAATTACAGTCGTTCAGTCATGACAGACATTAGGGTTTCATATTTCGTGTATTACTTAGAAAATGCATATTGTTAGAAAATATGTTGCTCTATGAACATTCTTAGTGAATTAGAAGAATATTTAAAAACTTTCCCTGATTTGTTGCCTTTGTTTCTCATTATTTTTGGGTTTGGTGCTATTTCCTGAGCAAAGACACTTAGAGCGTGTGAACTGAGAGGTAGCATTTGTCCATTCATGCACTAACTACATCTGGTAGAAACACATTTTGTCTTGGGCTGGTGTTCCAGCTAGTGAGCTACTGTATTAGATTGTGCTGTTGTGTTTATACTTACTGACATGATGTGCTGCCTTTATTCATAAAATATCTGAGCTTGAATTGTGCTGTATTGGTTAATTTCTAATGTAGGTCCAAATGTGTTATACATAAACTGCTAAATTTAGTTCTTCTGCAAGAATGGAATATATTAATGTTTCTTCTACCCCTCCAATCTTGAGAGCATTCTAATCATACACTGTACAGCATACCTGTATTGTCCTTAGCTTATACAGCCTGACCCTAAACCCTCTGAATACCACATTACCTCTATATCTAGCTAAACCCCATATGTAGCACTTGTTACTCTAACTTTCTGCCAAATACATTTGTTCGCCTCACTCTTACTCTGCAAAGCATATGGCTCTCTAGCTTTGCTGTTGTTGAAATAATACACTGCTTGTCTCATTACTGATGCATTTCAGCTTAGCAGCAGTCTAACCAGGCACTAACTTAAGCAGTTGTACCTCTTTTCATTCCCACCTCCCTTCATTTCATGATTTCCCTATATGCTATTGGCTGCCCCTTTATCTCCTATTAAATCAAATTATTTGCTTTTTCACACTATCATGCACCACTACTCTTTCTCAATTTTCACTTTGTAATATGTAGCTTTTATATATGCTCAACTCCAATCTGTTCTTTGTTAAAACAGTTTGGAGGAATGTAATACATTCCATTCTGTTGTGATGCATATTCACTTTTTTTCATTATTGAAAGCAATTCTGATTAACCTTAACTATGGTTACCACCTGTCCTTCTTTTTTTAGGGATAATCCTCCTTGGGTAGTTGCATCAAATGAAAGAATTATGAAAAATGACAACTGTCCATAGACATTTGAGCAAAACATATTTCCTAGGTTCCCCTAATAATTTCATCAACCAATTATTTTCTGTCTGAAGTACTTTAATATTATATGAAACAACAGGTCCAACTCAAATTCTACAACAATGAGCCTTTATTTTGGCAGTAAATTGAGTTCCAGTTCTTTGAGTTGGTTGTAGGTTGTTGTGTCTTTTGGCTTTTCCCGGTTAGGGGTCGCCACAGCAGAACTCCGGTCCGCTAATGATTGGTAGTTGACTTTTACATGCCGAGTTACCAGCCCTGATGCACAACCTTCAACGAAGGTACGCCCATTCACGCATGTCTCCACGCAGAAGACGCTCTAGCTTAGAATCGAACCGGACAGCGTCTTACTGTGGGGTGACAACGCTACCGCAAATGTCCCACTTTGTGTATCTGAAAATGTGTCATCTCCAGCCATAGCATGTTTAGCCATACAGATGCAGTGCTGCAACTCACTGTGTTCAAATTTTGTTTACTTTTGCAGAACTGCTAAGGCAGAATGTCTGCTTTTCCCCTGACAGATAAAATTGAAAAATCAAGATGAATGCTGTTGGGATATCTGAGAATCAAAATGCCATTGTTTTCTGAGTCAGAACGTAAAACATTTGTGAGCTGTATTTCAGACTTCAAATTGCAAATATGTAAATGTGTATCTGCAATGTACACTTTTCCTCACTGGCATGAAAACTGTGTACATCTGTGATACTGTGTGATGCAATGCATAAAATAAGAAAGGACAGTCCAACTGATCCCCTAATGCTCTCAAAACCAATTTGGAATTAGGGATTTTGAAGATAGCTGCACACTGAGTAACACCTTAATTTCAACTCTCCCAATATGAAAGCATAATCGCAGAAAAAAGAGTCAGTGAATTTGTCTTTTGGGTAGATTACAGTTACTGGCTAGTATGTGCACTGCCTGTAGGCCAGCAAACAGAAATTCAGAGAACCTAAAAGAAAATTAAGCACAAAAAGGTGGGGAGAGAACACTGGCAGGGAAGAATTCTACAGCTGTTCAACAAAAAGCAGTTCAAGCTGCAGCTTTGATGCAAGATGTAACTTCAAGTAATGTAGAGTAAAGCGATTCAGGTCATAGCCTGTTATAGGTCCCCAACCATCTCCCAAGACTCACACTCCATGTTCCTAAGCACCCTGGATAAAATTAGGGCCCAACCTAGCACTATAATACTGGGAAACTTCAACTACCCCTCCATTAATTGGGAAAACTACTCATGTACCAATATACTTGCCCAACGTTTCCTGAAATTCATTAATTCCAATGCCCTGGACCAGCTCATTCTTACCCCCACTAGAGGTAGCAACACCCTTGACCTGGTCATTACTAACATAGGTGACTGTTGCTGTACACCAATAGTCAAACCCTCCCTGGTTAGATCCGACCACAAATGAATCACCTTGGAAATCCACATTCCCCCCCCAAAGGTAACCACCATGAAAAACTTCTCCATAGCTAACTTTGGTGTCCTAAAAACAGAGGTGGCTAACTTCACGACACCCATGCTAATGGAGAATAGTTGCATTAATGCTGAATCATGCACCAATGCACTGTACGAACACATACACAAGTGCATGGATCTGACCATATCCAATAGAACCAAGACTTTCTCCTCCAAAAAAAGGAAGACAATCTGGTGGTCCCCCATCATAAACAAACTCTACAACAGAAGAAGAAAACTGATGCGGAATTAGGTGAAGTCAAAAGAGTGGGAAAATTCCCTTATCAGCCGCAACAAAAAGTTGAGATCCCTCATAAAATCCTCTAAAGCTATCTATGAAAACAGAATTGCAGCAGATAGTAAAGATAACCACAAAGCCTTCTACAGTTATGTAAAGAATATCCATGGCAATACTTAGATTTGGTCTGAGCTACTGCACAATGGTACCTCCTATACTGAGCCAATAGATATTGCCAATATATGAAGGAGTATACCAACTCAAATAACAAAAGGCTGGAAAAATGGAATGATGCTTTAAACAGATACTCAGATGAACTCACAAAACTGCAAGAATCAGAGTCAAATTGAAGAAAAGGCTTGCTTAGTAAGATACTGCTCAAGAAGAGATATTTCAAAAGTTGCTAAAATTGTAAGACACATAGGTAAAATCTGAGATTTTCTGCAGTACCAGAGAAACTGTAAGAAAAAGACTGTATTAATTTTATGAGAGCACAAATAGGCAACAGGACTGATATTCAACAGCAGAAGTTATTAATTTAAAGGGCACATCATTTGTATGCTCCAAACTTGGCCAGGAGAAAGTAGCCAAGACCTTTTATAGTAAAGATGAAATCCTTCCAGCAGAAAGAGTTGATTCTCACAAAACTGTAGCAGAAGGACAAAGTACTAAAATTTGGAGACCGTAAAGTGTGGAAAATGATTACTCAGTGCACACCGGGCAGAAGAGGAATACATTTATTCCAGCAATCAGGGAATGTCAAGATGCAGGTGTGAGATTCAAGCTGCTGTGTTCAGCTGTCTTCAGAATGTTTTTCCTAGGGGGTCAAAGTTATTTATTTATTTTTTTGATGCAGAACATGCTAGGGGGGAAATTCAAAAGCTTTTCCAACAAGAAGTCAGCTATCAAACAGAAGGGAATTCCACTCATTCTTCTAATAATAAAGCTCATAGAGAGACTATGCCAGTAAAACCTTTTCCAATGTTCCACAGGAAAATGCTTGAGAGACAGAAAAAACACAGGAGTTGACCAAAAGAATCAGGAGTACATTGGAGGTGAACCAGAGACTGGCTTTGGGAGATGGAAATCAACAGGAAGAAAAGCAGCAATTTGATAATTAATGAATAAATATGTGATTATAAAAACCAATTACATTTATTAAATATGACAGAACAAGAAAACCTGGAAATATTGGACTTTTTTGACTTTGTTAAACTTGTACGGGACTCCAAAGTATATGTTCTAATTCATGTTATTAATGTTTGGAAGAACATTACGGAGAGGGAAAAGGGAAGAAGAAGAAGAAGTAACTATAAGTAAAAGAAATTTTGATCTTCACACTATTTTGATAATATATGACATATGCTGCATGCTATAAAGTAAAGCTTTTTCAGTTATTTTTGTGTGTAATAGAGATACTAAGTAAACAGCTGTCCCTAGTTCCCCTTCTTCAGTCCTTCTTCTTGTTCATTTTTAAGAACTGTAGGCACTGCAATGTATACAGAGAAGAATGTATGTCCAAAAGTGCACAATATAATTAAAACCAACTTGTTTTTCCTTACTTTTGCAAAGGGGAATGACTGGATTAAGGCCCTTGGTTTGATCTAATAAGTTTTAAGGGGAAACTAGTAAATAAGTGAACAATGAATACAATAAAAAGTTTTCCTCTAGCAAATAAATGTTCAAGTGTAACATGAGAAACGTCTCATGTTTCTATGGAGACAAGCTTTTAAGAAGGCAATAAAAACAGTCAAGACATTCTTATAATGTCTGGGAGGTAATGTTTTCTGAAAGCATTTAAGCTGTTTTCTACATCTGAGAGAGGAATAAAGATAAGACAAATACAGACAATACTAAGTAGAAGCATAGGCTGCACCATGAATCTTAGCATGGATAACCTTCATTATTGGTTATTTCAAGCCTGTGAGTGTGGCTGGCAGTCTTGGACAATTGCTCCTATTAGGAGGGTTAAACTTAATTATTTGAAGATGCACATAGTTTTTTTATGTTTATATTAAGTTAATAGGTTCTGGCAGTGTTCTGGGGGTGTGTTCTTTTTTTTGTTTGTTTTAGGGTTTTCATGAAAAAAAAAAGTTTTGTAATCTGTGACATAGGTTTGAATGGGTATGAAAAGAAACAACTGTATAAAAGATCAACCTACCAAACATTAGTGTATGCAAGTATCACAAAAGCTGAAACATTCTCCAGGATTCATGAAACAATATTCACTGTGCAGGAATAGTGTAGCCGCTCCTGCATGGAATATGGCAGCTGAGCGATCCTGGAAACAGACGATCTGATGTGCACGAGCCTGCATACACTATTCCTGCACGAAAAATCATACAGAATGCTAATTACCTAATTTACTGGTAAAAACCATGCAAATCAGGTGAATTAATGATTCAGGAAGCAGGCAGGCATCCGTACATCCGTACAGGAACAGTGCTAGTTGCAGAAATGTTTTTGGTTACTAACCGAACACATTTCTGCAAATAAAGCAGAGGCATGACAGCTCAAATAAAAGCATGTATTATAAACGTTAGGCATGCCAATGGCCATTGGCATAGGAAACTGTTTAATTTAATAAAAAAATCAAAGTTTTTTTTTTTGACCGATTTTGGATGTTTAAGCATAGTGCAGTGGCACACAAACGGGATTGTGCCGAAAATAAAAAAGAATATTATAACTCAATTTTAGGAGAAATCTGCATTTTGCCATTATAGTCAATGGCATGCAGAATGAAAACATTACCAGGGGACACTGGTTGTCAAGGGGAAATGCTCCGTGTCAGAGTTGTAACTATGGACTAAGGCAGTGGGGTATGCAAATGAGGGGAAATTTAAATTTAATCACAGAATATTCTAAGTCCACACACTGCACCTAACCATGTAGATGGTAGAACAGGATAGTGTAGGCAAGAGGAGCGCTAACATGAAAAGAGGGTGTGTCATGCTTGCTGTAAGCACATTAGAGCTCTGTGGCCTGTTTTTCTGCTTAGCTAAGCACAGCTAAGCAAGGGGGTGTGTCTCATACTGTATAGCTTTGAGGACATTGCCTAAACTGGTGTGCATGGCACACACCAGGTCTTAAACAGTAAAAAAAAAAAGAAAACAGGAAATAGCAGCACTGTGTACATGTAAGAAAGGGTGTGTGTCCAAGGCTGTATACTCTTGTTTACCTTGCCTAAATGGATGTGTGCGGTGCGCACCAGGACTTAAAAAAAACAGGAAGTGGCAGCACTGTTGACATTTAGGCACTGTGTTTACATGGCGTGCCTTGGTCCTTAAAACGGGAGGAAATTCCAAGTGAAACAAGAAAATAAAACAAAGGGAAATTGCAGAATACAACCAGTTAAATGTAAGTAATACAGCTGGCAGGTGGAATGTATCATACTCACTCAATCACACAGACAGCATCTGCAGCACACTGCTATAAATTGTGTAAACACCTTTCAGTCTGTTTTTTCCCACAAACTCTGCACCATAGATGTACACATACAGGGAAATTTTAACTGACAATACTAACAAAAAATGTTAGGGGCTGCTCTGCTGTTGTGTTGATCTATCAGTATGTGCTAGAGGCTGAGGGCGGTGAGAGGGATAATGCTGACAACTGCCTCAGACCAAAGAGGAGAAGAAGAAGAAGAGTGTTCAGACCCAGGGTTACCTATCGGGGGCTACATGATCTGGAGATAGTAGAGCACTACAGGGTGGACAGAGATATTCTGCAGCAAATCATTGAGCTGTGCCAACCTCAACTCAGACCTAGAACCAACAGAGGGGAACCCATCCCAGTGGGATAATGAGGTATGTGTAGCATTAAGAATACTAGCTACAGGTACTTTCCAAAGACCTACTGGGGACATCATGGGCATCTCACAAGCATCTGCATCCAGGGTACTCCACCAGTTCCTGGATGCCATGCTACCACATAATGGTGAGCACATTTACTTCCCCAACACCCGTGAGGAGAGGACCAGCAATATGCATCTCTTCCACCATGTAGGAGAATACCCAGAGGTACTGGGTGCCATAGACTGCACGCATATCCACATCAAAGCACCACCCGGTGAACAGGGTATGGTCTACATCAACTGCAAGGGCTTCCGCTCCATCAGCTACCAGGTCATGTGCAATGCCCAGGGTATTATCATGAATGTGTGTGCTGGCAGGCCTGGAAGCTATCACAACTCCCACATCTGGCATTCATCACAGCTGTACCAGGCATTTGTCAGTGGGGACATTCCATATGACCATCTGGTGGGGGGTGCTGGCTATGCACTGGAGCCATGGCTGATGACACCCATCAGAAATACACATGCACCCACATAAGAACACCATAATGAGGCACACACAAACCAGGATCATTATAGAGCATGCGTTTGGGATGCTTAAGTCATGGTTCCTCTACCTTGACATATCCAGTAGAGCCTTGCAGTACTCTCCAGCCACATGTGTACATATGTTCATAGTATGTGCCATGCTACACAATATGATCCTGTGGAAACAGCTGCAGCAGGAACAAAATGGGGAAGCCCCCCCCCCATCATTGCCAAGGTCTCCATATGCACAGAGGGACTCGGAGGAGGAACATTCTGAGTCTGCCCCCTGTAGGCAGACAGAGGTGTGCCCAGTATGCCCTGGCTTTGGCAAAGTAGCAATGCATAGTACATACATTGACACTGTAGAGTCTGAGGGACTGATATCTATCTCTGACTCGCACACACAGTAAAATGGATGCCAAACATCACACCACCTATACCTTACCATGTATAGGCAGTGTACTGTGTGCATCCAACATAGTCAGCCTTCAAGCGCCGTCCTCACATCTGCCTCAGGTACAAGGTAAGTCAGTCTTCTTAACAATAAATGAATGGTGTAGAATGTTCTGATAGCATATCTATGGCATTGATGCAAGCATGCAAGGGAACGGGGTGGCTTACTGGGATAGCAGCAGACAACTGACAGCTATGTGGGACAGCAGGAAGTGTATGCCAAGTACTGGCTTACACACACTATGCAGTATGACCCTAGTTGATAAATACCACTGCAGTATATGTGGTGAGCCAAATAACTGGGGGGGTCAAAGGTCACATGCATGGATGTCATAGTGGGGGTCCCATACTCACCCTCAGCCTCACCCAGCAGATCAGCTGCAGAAAACCGTACAGAAATGTCTGGCAAAGGCCCCCACATGGTGACAGCCAATGATATTCCCACCTACAGACTTACACAGTGATATCACAGCAGGTCTGGCAGTGGCAGTATGGCTCTGAAATGTAAGACGTCTGAAACTACAAATGTTTATGCCAGAACAATCTCACCTGTGGTCATTGCTGTTATGCCTGTAGTCTCAAAGATAGGGCACACCGCTATGCTAAATGGAACCAAAATGTTAATCAAATATCAGCACAGTCTGTGGAAATGTGTATTGTATACAGATGTGTCACCTCCCCTCATAGTCCCATAGAAATGCAATAACATGTCCCTAGCCTTAAGCAGCATCCAGCTGTCACCCGGAGTGATGGCTCAATATGAACAGAAAGCAATCGTCAGTAATACCCAGTTAAATTACTGGTGCCATCCCAGGGTGCCCACTGCCTGGCAGCCTGGGAACATATGATCATCAGAATGCACTGCCTTGCTACAGATGGCCTGCATCTGTCACACCTGACCTACAGGCCTCTGGCAACAACCCATGCCTCACCCACAGTGGCCTTTTAGAAAGTGTCATGGAGTCCATAACACCAACATAACACAGTTAACAAAATGCCAAGAAAGACCATGCTGATAACTACTAGGAGCAAACCTGCCAGCCTTATAGAGCCAGTAATCTGGGCAAAGCCATTAATAATGGGGTAATAAAGGTCCAAAGAGAAGGACAACTTTGAAATAATGTTCTAATAATGTTAAAAAAATGATGGAATGATTGTATTAGCATGGAATGTCTGAATTGTATGAAGTCTGAAACTGCAATGTCAACTGTCAGTAATATCTGACTTCAACCCTGAGTGACTTGCAAAACACTTTTGCTTGAAGACCACACTTGTTTCTGTAACCAATCAGATATATGAGTCATGAATCTAGACATTCTATAAAACTCTGTACAGTTGACAGGCAGGGCTAGGAGTCTAAACATGGGAATGCACTCATTGCAGGCAGCCCTAACCCTGGTAGATGATGACATGTCTACACCCACAGAAACCTGGCCCACTGCCATGCACAGCCATGGGGAGTAACACATCCTTCCCTGATCACTCATCCTATAAAACATCCTGACTCCAAAATGTGGCCAGCCAAGCTAAATGAGGTGGGTCATACATATATGTGAGACACACACACCTCCAGACTGGTCAAATAGTCTGACACACACAAGACCCTCCAAGTGCAGTCAACCTTTGAGAAGACCCCTATGCAAAGTACTGATAGCTACAGGCCAAAATATCTGACCCCCCCCCACATATCTTATCCCTTACAAATCTATCTGGAGTCTGGCTGTCACCCTGATCCTGCCTGACTTATATTACCCAACCGTGGACTGGAAATCAAACCATGCCAGAACAGAAATGCACAGAGATTCCACCATCAGAATATATCACCATGATGCTGGACCATTTTCACAGCTTCAAAAGTCAATTGGTTGTAGGCACACCTCTCAACAGGCTGGATTGTGCATGAATGCCTAGCATTTGGCCCATAATATTGGTGTGTACATTATCCATCCTGTATTCCTCTGATAAATCACTGTGATGATCTGAGAAAGTATGTCACTAGGTACTGGAATAATACCTGACCATGTCAAATGTCATATATGTCAGATTTCTGCTAAAACAAACCCTGTAACCCTAGCACCTCATACATCACTAAGAGAAATAGTCACAATCGCTGTATGGCTCATTGTCTCCCCATTTTTATAGGCTATCTTCAGATATGGCTGTAGCACAAAACACACTGGACTGGAGTACAACAATCCCCGGAATGGAGTCTCACATTTACCATAGAAGGTCACACTGGGCATGCCCATACAGTTAGAGAATTGTCAGTAGGATCTAGGAATTAACAGGCCTATCCCACCCAGTGCACTTCCCATTGTCCTACGTTAGCAGTCCTGAAGATGTCTGTCACCTTAGATGTACCTCTTGGTAGCCCTCAGCCCTATAAGCTCTGTGGTGTGTGTGATAAATGCGTAACACTATAGTATAAATAACTAGTTAGGTAGGAGTTCTAATTTCAGTCCTGGTAAATGTGTGTGTGTGTGTGTGTGTGTGTGTGTGTGTGTGTGTGTGTGTGTGTGTGTGTGTGTGTGTGTGTGTGTGTGTTTATAAGTGAAAGATTTTGGGTCCATTCACACTCAGTACACTTCCCATTGCCCTGCTTTAGCAGTCCTGCAGTTATCAGTCACCTTAGAAGTACCTTTCATCAGGCCTCAGCCCTATAAGCTCTGTGGCGCTTGTGATAATTGCATAACATGATAGCATACATAACTAGTTAGGTAGGAGATCTAAACTCAATCCTGGCAAAGGTGTGTGTGTAAGTGTGTATATGAGTAGGTTAAACTATTTTGTGGCCTCTCTCACCCAGTACATCACCCATTGCCTACTTTACAAGAGCTGGTGATGTTCCTCACCTTACAAGAGCCTTTGGACACCTTCACCCTATAAGCTCATAAGCTCCATGGAGCGTGCGATAAATGCATAACACTGTAGTAGCTATAAATAGATAGGCATGGGCTCTAATCTCAGTTCTGGCAAGTGTGTGTGTGTGTGTGTGTGTGTGTGTGTGTGTGTGTGTGTGTGTGTGTGTGTGTGTGTGTGTGTGTGTGTGTGCACACAAGAACAGTATCATCCCTGTGGGGGGATTGTTGTGTTTGTGTGAGAATCATATCCATTGGGGGTTGGGTTTTGCTAATTTTTGCTGTTGCCCATCCAGTACATGTACCAGTGTCCACATTACAAGGCCCACAGTTGTCATCCACTGGAGAGGGAGCTGTACACACTATGCAGCCCCATTAGTAGTGTGCCATGTGCAATAACTGTGTGACAGTATGGAACAGATAACAAGATAGGCAGCCCATCTAATCCTTGGATACCACACCCCACTCAGGAATCATACACAAACACACTCATGTAGGCATCAACCTCTATATCAGTAGGTGGCCTGCAAACTGGCTTATAGATAGAACCCACAATGTGAAAGCAGCAGACTCCGTGTCAGACTGCCGAACAGTCATGAGTGGAGTCCCACAGGTTATGGACCCTGGTCCCCTCATGTTTGTGATCCACACCTCTGAGGACCAGCCCAATACAAAGGTGCCCTGGCTGACAATGTTTGCAGATGACTACAAGGTGGGTGATATTATTACACCCGCACATGAGGGTGACATCCTACACAAAGGTCTCTATGAGACCTATGACTGTTGTCAGAACCCTGGACATTAGCTCAATACCAGATGATGGGCCACAATCCTCTTTGGGTACAACATGGCTCCCATGAAGTAATACAGTGATGGTAGTCCACTGAACACTGATGTTGGTATAAGAGAACTGGAACACAGGTTGACAGTGAGCTCTCTGTTGACCACCACAGTGCTACTGTCTTCTGAAAGTCTTTCCATGTTTCACTTCCCCTGACTAAGGGTGTTGAATCCAGGAAGTAAAAGGACAGTGCTTCTCTGTACTCTCCACTCAGTAGGCCAATCAATGTGTACTATGGCCCATTTGCCATGTACCCCACCGGACACCTGCAACAACAGGAGAAGTTGCAAATGTACCTCATAAAGAGGATCATAGGGATTGCACACTTGTCCTATATGGACAGACTCCAATACCTTCAACAGATTTCTGTCCCATTTTGGCTATGTAGGTCCAATCTCTGCCTGACTTACACAGCCATGTCTGATCCAACTCTGTCAGAAATGCTACTCATGAAGAAACCAATCTGTCCACACTACATGCCCCAGAGACCTCAACTTCATCCTCACCATCAACAGAACATGCTGGAGAGATAGATTCACAACCCAGAGACTGGTCATGCTATGGAATAGATGTCACAAACATGTCAAGCAAAGCACATCACTGGCCCTCTTCAAGAGAAATCTGGAGGAGTGCATGGGGAATAGAATACCCACCCTGGTGATCACTCCAGTGACTATACTCAGTAGGCACACTGGGGAGTATCATCAGGTGGTATGATGCCAGTGTATTTCCACGGGCTAGCCTTGTAAATCCTCCATGGCCTATTTGCCACGTATACACCTATGAAGCTTTGAACCTATGGATCTCAGTACTGTCAAATGTGTGTGTGTGCATGAGTGTGTATAAAAGTGTTTGTGAGTTTGTAAACATCTGGGTGAAAGTAGTTGGAGGCCGTCTCACCCAGTACAACTAACTTTGCCATACCTTACAAGTGCTGTTGATGTTATACAATATATAGGTACCTTGGTACACTCTTAAAACCTATAAGCTCTGTGGCGTGTGCGGTAACTGCATAACACCATAATACCAATAACTACATAGCTAGGGGTTCTAATATGAGTACTGGCAAATGTGTGTGTATTTTTGTGTGTAAGTGTGTATATGTGTAGGTTAAAGAATTTTGTGGCCTCTCTCACCCAGTACATCACCCATTGCATAATTTGCAAGGCCTGGTGATGTCCCGCACCGTAGAAGTACCTTTGGACAAGTGTCACCCCATAACCTCTTTGGCACATACAATAAATATGTAACAATGTAGGGGCAATAAATAGGTAGGTAGGGGTTCCAATCTCAGTCCTGGCAAATGTGTGTGTGTGTGTGTGTGTGTGTGTGTGTGTGTGTGTGTGTGTGTGTGTGTGTGTGTGTGTGTGTGAAAATGACATCCATTGGATGGCCAGGGTTTCACATTTTTATACCATGGTACTCACAGTACACATTACGAGGTCTACTGTATGAGGTCTGCTGTTCATATCATCGTAGTGGTATCTGTAGACACACTTCAGCCCTATAAGCTTCATGGAACAGTATGGTATGAATAACAAGATAGGTTGGGATTCTAATGTCAGTACTGGCAAGTAAGTGGGTGTGTGTGTGTGTGTGTGTGTGTGTGTGTGTGTGTGTGTGTGTGTGTGTGTGTGTGTGTGTGTGTGTGTGTGTGAACAGTATTCTCTGTGTATTTGGTGAACACAATATCCTCTGGGGTTGTGGGTGTTAGAAATCTGAGGTGCATTCCACACACAAAACTTACCATTGTCCAGTCTACAAGGGTTAATGTCAGCCACCATAGACTTATCTACAACCCCTCAGCCCTGTAAGCTGTGAGGAACATGCAATAACTGTTACACAGACCTGGGAAATGTGTGCAGATACAGCTGTACCTTGGCTATGACATGGCTGATGTGTTACCACAATGCCATTCCCTTCATCGTTGATGTCTGCAGGGCCGCATCCTGCTGACACTCAGACACCTGGAACAAAAACAGAATTCACATAGCATTACTAACACCAATAATGCATCATGACTGAAAAGGTACACACACTCTGATGTGTACCCATTACAAATGCCAGATGACAGCACCTTATGCAGTATTAATTAGCTACACTGTACTAAAGTTACCCTGTGCCTCAGACCCATATTAGCATGTCCCTGCATTGATGGTATGGATGGCAGGGATGTGGCACAGGTATCATCATATGCACAGGGTGTTGTGTGGATCTGCCAGAAGCCTAGGCTGGGCCATACGGTTCATATCTTGTGTGTGTGTTTGGGTGGGTGTTCATTAAATGGGCTGTGCAGGGGTGGTGTGTGTGTGTGGGGGGGGGGAGTGATGGTGATGTGTGCATGTATTTGTATGCACACAGTCATGGCATGTGACCACCCTGCACAGGCTTATTGTGGACAGCTGTGGGCTATACATGGCAAGGTGTACCGTTCACCATCTCCTGCAATGAACATGGGAACTGGTCCTGCCAGGGGTCTCACCGGCACCACCAGGGTCAAGTCCGGATGCAGTACTACTCCTCGATGGTGACTGCTGTCTGCTGGCTCCACATCCCTGCTGGGAATGGCCAGGACCATGTGCCCATGGTCTGCTGCATCATGGCATGGAAAGCACACCCCCTTCAGTAGTGCTGATGGAGCTGCCACTGCAGGAACATGATAGTGAATGGCCACAGACACTCAGGTGGTCATGGTGCTGACCTACATCCATGTGGCAGCTGGCCATCCCCTGCCAAATGCTCAAGCACATATATTCCATGGTTGAGTGCCAAGGTCTCCCCCCACCATCTATCCGTGACCTCATTACACTCATGGATGGCTGCAGTAAGTTCACAAATATTGCCATCGACACCAGGGATGTGCTCATCTATGACCCTGCATATATGTATCTTGTTATGTTCAGTACGTGCCTGTGCCACCATGATGGCCCAAAACATGAATCTTTTGACTGATGCTGTGGCACTTGCAAAAGGGGCATGATGGGCTGTGATCCTCCTCTGAGCAACTCTGCCCATCTGTCTATGTGTGTGACCTCACCACCACTCTGGCCATGGCTAGTGCCTGTACCCTCACATGCCATAGTCACCACACTAGCATGTTCCCTGTCACCACCCACCAATTGTCCATTACCTATGACCACTGGTGACGGGGTATGTGTGTGCATTGTGACTGTGTGCGGGGATGTGGTTGACAGTGGGATGCCAACTGACAGCACAGATTCAGCCCCTGACAACCCCACCTCTACCTCAATAGAAGCATCATCATGGTCAGTGTCTGCAGAGACACTGACATCACAACCAGAGCAGGAAGGATGATAGCCACCATGTCCACCTGTGAGGAATAGACAACATATGTAAATTAATACCTGTACTATATGGTTTGCTGGCACACACACACACACACACACACACACACACACACACACACACACACACACATACATACATGCAGGTGAGATGCCTCAAGGGCATTAAACAGGCCTCACATTAGCCAACTGGTGACATTCATGACACACAGTCAGACAATAACATACATACTCTTAAAGACCCTCAGCATCATGCAGTGCAGCCCTTTCCATGCACTGTTACTACTAATATACACCTCTGGAATATGTGAGTGGTGTTGGCAGGCGATGGGCCTTCACCTAGCACACACTGCACCTATGTAAACATTATTACTGTTCACCTGTATAGCATGGTGGAAACTCCTACAGAACATACCTCCTGACTGTACAGAGTTTTGCTGAATGTCTAGATGTGTGGCTCATATGTTTGGTCTGTTCCTCATACCTCCTATGTCTGATACTCTACTGGGATGACCTGTGGAGTGGTGTTACTAATTAATGTCATAATTTGAGGTGCAGACTGCATAACCTGCAGTACATGTATGTCAAAACAAAGCCGGTTACTGAAATGACTTCCCACGCTTACAGTGGATATAGTAAGTGTACACACCCCTGTTAACATGTCAGGATTTTGTTATATATCACATAAAACCTCAGAAATCAGGTCATAACATTTCTCTCATTTCATATGACATATAACCTGTGCAATCCAAATGAAAAGCATACATATCAGTTACTGGCAACATATGGTAAATGAAATAGGTACAATAGGCTGGTTGCATGAGTGTGTGCACCCTTAAAGTAATCCTCTGTTAAAGCATCCTTTGATTTAATCACAGCATTCAGTCCTCTTGGGAAGGTGTCCATCAACATGGCACATCTTGACTTGCAAGGGAGAGTGTGCAAACATTGGCAAAACGCCTCCAACTCTTTCAGATTGCAAGTGCTTCTCCTGTGCACTGCCCTCTTCAGGTCAGCCTGCATATTTTGTATTAAATGTAGGTGTGGGCGGGTCTACATTATAATGTCAAAGGTTTAAAACTTCGAATCACTAAAAAATACTAAATAAAAAAAATAAATAAATAGTGTGTAAGAAGGGAGCAAGCCCCCCTGCACCCCCAACCCCCTACTTAAATATACCAACTCCGAGAACGCACTACATTGAAGTAAACGGAAATCTCCTATGGAGATTTTCCATTTAAACATCCAATTTAGTGTGTTTTCGCTATTCTTATGTCGACAATATTGTATTTGATATTGTCAGACTTCGAGATTATAATATAGACCCAGTGTGGGCTCCAGCTGGGTCAGTGCACAATGTCGCATGTGTTCTGGTGAAGCCATCCTTTTGTTGATTTGGATGTATGTTTTGGGCCATTGTTGTGTGGAAAGGTGGGATCCCTTTCCATCCACAGCTATGTGGAAAACACCAGAAGGATTGGAGCCACAAGGGACCAGTGTTTGGAAATGTTTATAATCCTCTCCTGCTTGGCTACAGCCCCAGTTCCAGCATGTGAACAGCATCACCAAAGCGGGGCACATCCATCACCATACTTCACCATGGGGGTGATGTTTTTGTGGTGATGTGCAGTGGTGTTATTGCGCCAAACAAACCTATCAGGATTGTGGCCAAAGAGTTTAACCTTGATCCCATATGACCATAACACATTTTCCCACTTGCTTTTTAAAGACCTGATATTTTGTTTTCACACTTTATCCAGGCCTGGATATTGTTTGTTGTGAGGAACTGCTGCCATCCTCGAACCTTACCCTATAGTCATATGGAGACCACAGAAGATTGTTGTCACATGTAGTACACACCCAGTACTTGCTGGAGATTCTTGCTGCTCCTTCACCAGTGCTGTAAGGCTCCAGGCAGCCTCCCTGGCCAGTTGTAGTGATGTATTCTCATAGAATATGGAGGGATGTCCACTCCTTCACAATGTCATTGTAGCCCCATATTTTCACCACCTTTTGACGACTGTCTGCACTGTGTTCCAGGCATATGCAATGCTGTGGAAATGTTTTGCTTCCCTTCTCCAGGCTGATACATCTCAGAAATGTCATCCCTTAGCAGCTTCATCAGTTGTATGCAAACCATGGCTGTTGCTGTAGTAGGCCACTTGCTATATGTTAGGATTATCTTGGTAGGACAGTTGACCCATTATGTGCTGTTATTTGCTGTTAATCAAAGAGTCTCTGTAATTGATGGCAGGTGTGTACCCAAGAAGATGTAATGCTGTAGGTATATTGAAAGCTGTGTCAACACAGTATTAGATTCAGCCTGAGCACACATATGCATCTAGGTTGTTGTACGATTGTTGTGTCATAATTGTTCCCTTAACAGCTTTGTTTGCTTTTACAATTTAATTGTACAGGTTATACATGAAAGGTTGGCTGGATTTAGAAACTGTCTATTGTGCTCTCATTATTGTATATCACAAATACTTGGCATTCTAACAGGTGTATACACTATTTATATGCACTGTACAATACTATTTTACAGAATATGATTCTAGTTTTGGGTCTTTGTTTGCGAATTTTGTCAGTCTTTGTCTAGATGTGCTGCAATGACAGGTTGTGAGGTATGCCACAAATATGTGACATCTCCTGCAAATAGGCCCATGTGTTGACCACCATGATGCAATGCAGTAAAAACCACCACAAGTGAACATGCAGATATTGCCATATGACAGAGTGTCACAGTTGTGTGCATAGTCACATGCATGATGTTAACATGCCTGGGGTACTGGTGAGACAAAACTTGAAAATCCCATACTTACCATCTTCAGGCTGCTGTTCCATGCACAGAGCAGAGGTACCTATGTAGTTGTGGGGGAGAGGTATTGTCAGCAGATTCACATTTGGCATTGGTACAAGATGAATGCCACATTTCTGCACAGATACAGTACACACTATTATAGTATGAATATAAAACTTAAAAATAAACCAGATCTGAAGTAAACGTCAGGGTACAGGACATGGCAACAGTCAACAATAATAAATGATTGTATTAATTATGACTGTAAATGGCCAAAATGAGCAAGACATTTAAAATAAGAAAGGAGTATCAAGCGCTTTCATATCTGACCATTCAGAGACTTTAACTGTCTTACTCATTTTGGCCATTTACAGTTATAATAAATAAAATCATGTATTATTGTTGACTGGTGCTGTATCCTGTACCCAGAGGTTTACTTCAACACTATGGTATTACACAAGTTTACTGTCCTTCACCATATATGTGCACCTGTGTGTATTACTAAATCCCACTCACTAATCCATTTAGCACTTACATATGCATCTGGAGACTCTATGGAAGACAGTTTAATAGCTACCTCATTACATTGTTGTGCACTTTGGCCTTACCTGGATGCTCCTCACTGTTGCCTGGATGCCACCCACCTCCACCACTTGTGTTTCCGGTGTTTGAAGTTGTGTGGGGGCTACCCCAAGGTTGGCAAGGAGCTCCTCCATTGCCGCAAGTGGGGCCTGTGGGGCCAGACCCCCACCGGTAGTGGTACTCTCTCTCACAACTGCAGTAGCCCTTTGCTGGGCTGTACATATCAGGTCAGTCGCTCTATGCCTGACCTGATCGTAAGTTCATCCATGGTGGCCCAAGATGTTCACTCTGTGGACTAGCTCATCCCACTGGGCAGTCCACTCACGCAGATTTTTCCGGCTACTGCTAAAAAGGATGGAGTACTGTGCAATCACGGCCTCTATGATGGCCGCTGTCTCTGCAGCAGTGTAATATGGATGTCTTTGCATGGCATCTGGAAGACCTAAACAGGAAAATACATCCCAGGACCTCTGACATTGCCCAGGGTTCTTTACAGAGCCAGCAGATGAATATTGCCTATCATTACCCACCACTAACATACACATCATACTGCTGTACCTAGCAGCACTGTTTGAACATGCACTGTACTCCTGGTCCTGATGTGTCATGTTCACCCAGTGAGGGCCAGTACATTGCATAAACCCCCATTCATCATTCACGTTTGTGTAGAGGATTGACAGTGGCCATGTTCCTTGCAGATGGGATGTCAATGGTGCTCAGGCTTTGCTTGCATATAGTGCGTAATGGAGCTGGAAGCATATGGCTGGGTTCATGTAGGATGCAGACAGGACGATTTTCAGGCCCCAAGGGGACCTGCTTTTGTTAAGCTTGATTAGGCAGTCTGCACATGTTTCATGATGATGAGGGGAGGGGTGCATGTCCTGTGCATATCCACCTATACTGATGGTGAGCCAGGGGGGTGATGTTTGCCCTATGGCTGTCTGTAGCAGATTGGCTGTGGCTATGGTGTGTGTGTGTGTGTGTGTGTGTGTGTGTGTGTGTGTGTGTGTGTGTGTGTGTGTGTGTGTGTGTGTGTGTGTGTGTGTGTGTGTGTGTGTGTGTGTGTGTGTGTGTGTGTGTGCATGTGTGTGTGTGTGTGTGTGTGTGTGTGCTCAGCTCATAATGTGTTGACCAAGAGGTGTTCACTGAAACACCTCTTCGGTCTTTTAATATAGACCCGTCCCCAAGCACTGTCTAAACTCCCAACAGACTGACACAACAATAACCCAAATCTGCTATAGGGAATTACACATGTATTTGTAAAGGTATCAGGCACTACAGGGATGTAACAGCACTGAAAAACACACACCAGTGTGAAAGTGCATACCCACAACCAATCCCACCATGGTCACAGTCACATACTCTTAAGCCAAATGAACATTAGAGTACAGGGACTGTATGAACAAAACCATCAGCATGTTTGACACTAACACACTACCCCTACATATACTGGCCCAATTCACAATGTAGTATGATGCCTGACCATGGTATGGGACATGTATCAGTCTTCCCCTATGAACATATAACAGTTGATAGAACACCAGAAACTGGAGCAGCATGCAACGTCAGATAGAAAAGGAACCATAACAATTACATCTAACCCCCCCTCCCTACACAGGCCAAATAACATATTTACAATACACTGCTACACAATCCTGACAGTATGTCAAGAATTGCCAGAAATACACAGACTTCCCAACTGTACAGAGTCTCACAGAATGTCCAGGCTTTGTCCTCATATATAAAGCCTCTTACACATAACATGTATGGCAGTCTGATATATCACTGGGATGATATCACAAATGAAGTCACTAAATAATGATATACCTTACCTATCCACCTCTTACTGCATGACATCTGGATTAAGCCTGACATACTTGGGGGACAGAGGCCCAAACACAGGGACATTATTGATATATTGCTGTTATAAACTGACAAAGTTGTCAGTGTAACAGGATTGTTGTAACATATTTGTTTTGAGGGATATGAAGTCAGAAACACAAATGGATGTTACCATTTACTGACTGCAATCCTCAGAGTATGCTACTGAATTTCCAAAGACAAAAAAATGTGTAACACACCAAATATAAGAGTCCAAACTCTGGCCACTCTTCAGATAGCCCTACAGTGGAGAGTTATGTCAACCACATAACACTGTCAGACTTAAAATCACATAGAACAGCCATATCCACACAGACCTTGTCAAACTAGCATTACATCAAATGTATAACAGCAATACTTGCATTCTGTCCCTATGTCTGGAACATTCTCCCCCAGTTTGTTGGGCTGTCTCCACAGTGTTTGTTGTAAGAGGTATTTCCAAATACCCTCTGTGATGCTGTTTGTCACACACCTCCATGAAGTCCTCCTCACAGGCAAGGAAAAGAGGCAACGCCCACATGAAGTACTCAGTTATAGGAGTGTGTTTCCATGCAACTGGCTATTTTAATGATACCACAGTTGTCCTACATGCAATTAGCAAGTTGGGGACACCAACTGGTGCACAAGCCATCAGCTGCTCATGAGTATTACCTAAAAAAGGCATGCTGATGCCTATCTACATCCTAGAGAGAGAGAGAGAGAGAGAGAGAGAAACAGACTGAAAAAAAAAAATCAAAAACAAACAGCAAGCAGGATAGAACCACTTACACTTGCAAAAAGAAAAGGTATGTGAAACAAGTAACCATGTAATGGACTGTAGTAGGGGGGATGTAATAATGGGAAATAGGAAGTTTAACATATATGTCTTAACAAGACTTGCTGTATTGATATATTGCTGAACAGAATCTATGGCCATAGCATCTGTGTCTGTATGCAGTGACATGGAATACAGCTCTGACCCCTGAGTCACTCCATGAAAGGGTGGCTCACATATGACTACTACTGGAGTGTGCTGAACAATACTAACTGTGACACTGCTAGGCCAGCTACTGGGATGTCGCACATATCCAAAGGTTACATGTGAATACAACTATGATATACATGTTTTTATCAGAAATGTGTGGGACCTATACAGGGTATCTGCATAGTGAAATACTGTTGCAGCTGTGTGTGTGTGTTGACCTGTATGTGATATACTGAGCTCATACCATTCAACTGTCCAGTGTTATACACACTGACCATATGTGTGCCTCATATTTGTAGTTATTTACTCAAAGAGTTGTGTTATGTCTGGCAAATAATTTGAAACCTGTGAACATTACAACATCTCCTCCTCTTTCTGTTTGCTGTTGCTGTTAGGGGTCATCACAGGAGATCATCTGTCTCCATGTCTTCCAGTCCTCTGCATCTTGCTCTGTCACACCAACCACCTGCATGTCTGCTATCACCACATCCATACACCTTATCTTAGGCCTTCCTCTTTTCCTCTTGAATGGCAGCCTCAACCTTTCCCAAATATACCAAGCATACATCCTCATCACATGTCCACGCCAACACATTGCTGCCACTCTCTGGCTTTGTCCCCAAGCTGTCCAACTTGGCCTGACCCCCTAACATACATATTCTAATCCTGTCCACCCTCGTCACACCCAGTACAAATCTTAACATCATTAACTCTGCTAAGTTCAGCTCTGACTCCTGCCTTTTTTCATTGCCAGTGTCTACAACCCATATAACATACCTTGTCTCACAACCCTCTTATAGACCTTCCTTATCACACTTAAAGATAATTGTCTGTCACAAATCAATCCTGACACTCTTCTAAACTAACTGCATCCTGCCTTTACTCTCTTCTTGACCTCTCCCCCACACTTGTCATTATTCTGAACAGTTGTACCCAATTATTTTGTAACTGACTCTGATACACACAGCTGTACCTCCCTTACATCTGGTCTCTGGCACACAATATATCCACCGTTCCTCTGTCCATCATATCAATTAACTCTGTCCCCATACCACTTGAAAAACTGCAAAAAGTGCCAAGGGATACGAAGACCACCAGCCAAATGACAGTAAAGGGTGTTTATTCAACCAAAACAAACGTTCCACAAGCACATTAATGCTTCATGAATACAATACGTTTTCATTCATCACAAACTTCATCAGCGCTGGCTTCTTGATGCAGTTTTACATCATTTACTCTATAAGGGCATGATAAGGGTGGTGCTTCCAAAACCAATCAATGTTGCCCGACTGCAGAAGCTGTTATTGGATTGGTTCTCGTTGCCTGGACAGTCAAGAATCCTTGGTCATTTCTTACAACAAAATTGCAGTTGAGAAATAAGTTTTGGTTGTATTGAATTTCTGCATCTGATGAAGTTTGTGATGAATGAAAATATTGTATTCAAGAAGCGTTAATGTGCTTGTGGAACACCTGTTTTGGATGAATAAACACCCTTTACTGTCATTTGGCTGGTGTCTTTGTATCCCTTGGCACTTTTTCTAGTTTTTTAAGTAGTTTTGTGACTTGGTGGAACTCTTTTTAGATCTGTCCTCATAACCAGTCATACTCGCTGTGATGCCCATGCACAGGCCCAGCAATCAAGGAGCCTCAATCCTCACCACTACCACCAGTGAGGGGCATCCATATAGGGAAACAATAATAAATACACACACACACTGTAAAGTACAATTTCCCTTAAGAACACACAGAGATCACAGTCAGTCTGGGGCTGGTTTCTACTTTTCTCTCCAGGTCCCCAATAAGACTCCCCACTGGCACAGCTATAGGGTCCAGATCTCAGCCTAGTGGGCAAGCTAAAACCTTCAGCACCCTCTCTAATCAACTAGTGCTTTGTGTCCCTGCCCAAGTAGCTGACACACACACTTTGAGTTATATACAACCATAAAGACACTGCTGGGGAAGGCTGGCACAGGTTCTCCAGCTGTGCCCCTTTTACCCAGACTATATAGTAGAAATCACTGCCACCACCCAGCTAATATTTATCAGCTACTCAAAGACCCTTATGAAAGGTTGTCTGATTATACTGTGCAATATTATTATCCAAATGATAAGTGCAACTGAACAGTCAAGGTTTTTTTGGGGTGGCTTGGCCAGTATCACTATATACATGCAATGTACTCTAGAGCTTAAATTATCTCTACACAAAACAGCCACAGTTGAAAGGATTAAAAATATTTAATAATAAATAATAAAAACACAAGACAATACTTCTTAGTACACAGTTCTAGTCAAGCGTTCAGAGATTACAGATAAATGTTTAAAATAATACAGTAGAAAAGTTCTGACATCACAGAAAAACAAACTAGTCTAATCTTCCTACGTCCTAGCTATATCTAAGAGAAAACACAGTTCTAAAATCCTACTTACATATAGATACAGGCAGAGTGGTGAGTTGGATGTTCTTAAGATAAATGCTCTAATGCTCTCATTCTTTCTGTCCTTAAATTGATAACACAAGTGCCACTGATTTGTTTCAGATTACATCATTTCTTTCTGGTTCCCTGGCTAACAGAACTCAGAGGTTAATAGCCCTTTTGATCTTGCAGCTGGTCAGGAAGCCAGAGCAATAAAATAAATTAGATATGCAAATTCTAGCAATTAACACTGGCCTCAAAACAATAGGCAGAATGCCTTTATCTAGACATCTCGGCTCCAAGAATTGACTTATCAGCTTTGTTACAGCAGAGTGCACTGTTGTTACATTTTTGCAATTCCACATTTAACACCATTTTTTCCCATTTAAGAGAACAAGCCTGTGGCTTATATTAATATTTACAAATGACAGAATTATCTAGAAAATTCTATCTGGCTAGGCTGGCAGCCTTAACCAATCTTCACACTCGCAACATTAAAAGTTCCTGCCATGACTACCACACTCCTAGCCTTTATCCTCTCTGCCTGCCATATGAGCATCAGGCATCTTCCAGGGTATGTCTATAAATGCAATGGCTACTGTACTATCAAATGACATATGTGTGTTACAGCAATATGAAGAAAGTGCCACTAATCATGGCCCAGAGCCCACTATGTATGTGTGGTGTCCTCCAGATGTCCTGCCCTAACAGGTTGACAGGAATGACTGGGCAGCAAGAGTGTACGTACAGTGTGCCATACTGAAATAGAACTGAAATGTATAGCTGGTATTACCTGTGCATATGTATGTATGGGTAGGGGTACCTGGCTGCCGCATAATAACTGACATGGGATATAAACCATCAGGTAAATAAGCTGTACAGGCTGTACATGTGTATAATCTTAGTTTCTGTGCATCCAATAGAGTTACACTTCTACAGCTAATGGTTGTTGCATTGCCCTGACAGACATGGGTGCTAGAATAGGCATAGGTAACATGTTGAAATTGGAGAGGTGTCCAACTCTATTATGACCTTGTTTCCATGCCTACTACAAACAGATATATGACCAACCACATAGCTGTATGGCCTCAGCATGACCTTACCTGTGAAATCTGTCTTCACCAAAGTACAGTGATCCCATTTGCTGGACAGCAGCAATGCACTAATCACATAACGGGATGCTATATTGGCTGCACAGGGCAAAGCAGGAGCAGGCACCAACTAGGCTGCATGTTAGCCTTTGTCTGTACAAGTATATTAGGTCACAGGTGGTGTACTGTAAGGCTAACTATGACTACAAATTGGACACATCCACTAAGGACAAACACAAGGCCCTCTTCACATATGTATGCAGTCTCAGACGAAACAACACAACCTATCCTGTAATGGTGGTTGATCACACCACATACACACACACACACACACACACACACACACACACACACACACACACACACACACACACACACACACACATTTTAAAACAACAATGTGCCCCCCACACATCCCCTAACTAAATAGACCAACTCTGAGATCGCACTACAGTGAGGAAAGGGGCGAACACATGGGGATGGCCAAGCGATTTCTTTCCCAGGGAAAGAAATCGCTCTTTTGTGCATTCATGCTTTAGTGCAATCATGCTTTAGTCCATTCACTCATTACGTGTTGACCAAGAGGTATTCACTGAAAAACTTATTTGGTCTTTTAATATAGACCCCTTGGTGACATGGCTAGCAGTCAGTGTAGTTTCCCTACTGTGATACTGTGATATTATGTCCAGATATATGTGGGATGTACTGTTGCCTAGCCCTCATACGTGTTGTGCATTTCTGACACATCTGTGGGATGCTGTGAAGATTTAAGTCACTGACTAATGGGAAGTAATTGGTTTTTGGACTTGTGCTATATCAGTCGATATATGTTTGAACAGGAAGTAGGGTGTTACTGCAGAAACTGTGTCAGCTTATTTACTCCAGTATTTGAGATATGGTCATTATTTTCATGGCTTTCACCCCTCACTTTGTCAGGCTTGGCCCAGATTTGGTGCACCAAGGGGTTCGGAGCATACCTCCCAACTGGCATGACTGTCTCAGAATGTCCAGGTTTATTGCTGATATTTCTGGCCTGTTTCACACAGTCCTTAATTTTATTTCTCTGGTACATCAGTGTGATGATGTCAGGATTTCTGTTAGTAGGTATTGACATAATTACTTTTTCTTTACTCACATCCTTCAGAACATATATGCTGAAACAAACCCTATTACTGTAGCAACATTCCGCATTTATAAGAGCAATATTTACATGATGTCCCTAGGTTTGGCCCATTGTCCCCCCCGTTTTCACAACCATTAGCCAGCATTCTTGCAGTAAGAGGTTAAGAGGTATGGTGCTGCGGTATGACTCCACTACATGTTATGAGTGTATATATATATATATATATATATATATATATATATATATATATATATATATATATATATATATATATATATGTATATATATATATATATATATGTACACACACACACACACACACACACACACACACACACACTCATGTATATTTATATCCTTTTTATATTTATATACATCTATATAAACATATATATATATATATGTATATATATATATATGTGTGTATATATATATATATATATATATATATATATGTTAATATGTATACATCAACCTATTACTACTGTATACTGTGAGCTTTTAGCCTATTAGTACTGTGTAACGTTAAGCTGTTTTATTGCTTAATTTTATGGCAGTTTGTATTGTTTAAAATATATTGCTCTTGACTATAACTATAACTGTATCAAATATTTTCTCCTGTACTATGTATCATCATCCTTATTACTGATTGTCTATTACTCTTATAAAAATCTGTGGAGCTTTTCTCCCCAGGCTTTCACTGAAAAAGGACCTGTGTCCAGAGGGAATTTCCCAGTAAATAAATTTAAATAAATAAATATACATATCAAATATATACATGTAAAATATATTTATCTCTATAAATAGTTGTGTATACTTTCTCATATTTCCCTCACTTTACATATCTTATATGTGTATATTTATATATAAAAACACGACTGCTTCCACAGTGTTTTTCACTACTATTCAATACCTGTACTTAATGATATATTTGAAAAAGCAACAGAGATTATTACAGGTCAGGTGGTGTAGTGGTGCATTACTTTGACTATGGTGTACAGAGCCCTGTGTTCAAGACTTGGCAGGGCTGATTATTTTGTTGCTGGGAAGAACAGTGGCTGATGGAGACAGGGTGATTAAGGCAGTTTTAAGCAGGTTTGTGCTGGTTTGTGCAATGGTAAGCTATGCCAGCACATGGTTAAATGGGAAACTGCATACTCTGTGTAGGCATAGCTTAGCATTGCGCAAACTTGCTTACTGCCACTTACTGCTGCTTACTGCCACTTACTCCCACTTACCCCATGAGAATTTCTTCAAAAGAAAAAAGGGGTAACAGAAAAGTGGTGAAAAAAGGAGGCATGCAGAGGGAAAAGCAATAAGAAAGATAGCTAAGGATGTGCAGAATGGGAGTAGGGAAGGTCCATAGCTGTCCATTCCTTCTACAGCAACAGCTGTGCATGTCTACTAAATTTGGAGGTAAATTTGGACACTCAAACTCCTGAGAGAGGGGTGAGTACAACAGTAATGTGTTGTCAAGTTTATTGGACCAGATTACATTTATCCAGTGGATGCATGTGTGGAATAGACAGCTATGTATGGGGTGTAATTTTTTTTGGGAACAGATTACCCTTTTTTGAGGTGAGAGTGGAATGTTGGGGAAGGATAGTAGGTATATTTGTGGAGGTAAGTTGGGTAGGAAGACAGACAAGGCAGTAGACATGGGTGGTATATGACACATGTGGGTGGTGAGCACCTTGGATGGGGTGAGTGGTTGGGAATCGGATGCCCACAAGCTCCCAAATGGATACAGTGGGACTGAGGTCCCTAACCATGGGCAATCAGCACTGCAACTTCATGGCCCCAAAGGTGGCTGTGCTGGGGGCTGAGTAGGAGGGGCAGGTTGACCCTCAAGATGCACCACATGGCCCTCAAGCTGTTGTAGCTGATCTCTGAACTCCTTTTGATGCTCATTATGCACCAATTGCTGGACCTGACTACTGGTGACGGTGTCCTGTCTGTGCCCACTCCCAGGGGGGAAGGGTCCCATCCCCTGAGGCAGTTCCACCCAAAGGTGGTGCAGGTCCAGCAGACAAGGAGGTCCCAGGTTGGGTCTCAGACATGCTGGGGCCTGGTGCCACTGCCAGATAAGGCAGGACAGGTGGGTCCACTGGGATTGGCCTTCCCAGATGTGCTATGGTGTTGAGGTTTTACAACATATGTTGGTTAGTCTTGAACAACACATTCCAGGACTAGTTATAAAAGCATGCATGGGTGTTCCCATTAACCCAAAACAAAATATTTTAAACCGTTGTATAGCAAACAGAACACATGCATATATGGAACCACAGTGGGCATTATAACGGCATGCAGGTTACATTGATAGCAACAGGCCACCAATGATAGTATTTGAACAGGGAACATTAATAATCAAATGTTTAAATATTTGTAGAACAAATAGGACACATGTCCCAACAGTAGGTTTGGTGAAAAACATACCTGTTGATGTGTTTATATTATTGGTGTAGATAGAGTGGGGGAGAGAGAGATGTCAATTAACAACTGTACAGGCTTCAGTTGCTCACAACTTTAATGATCATTGCTCTACCCATTACTCTCCAGGTATTACCTCACTTTACATCGACCTATGGCCTTGGGTTGGGCAGTTGTATGTTTGTACACAGTGTATAATTACAGCCTTCTTACAGCTAATTTATGCCTTTTCTTACCTGGCAGACCTGCGGAGGAAATTTCTGTTAACACTACCGGACTGTTTCTACCCATATTCACATAGTCAAGGTTGCATATATGCACTCATACTGTGTGTGTGTGTGTGTGTGTGTGTGTGTGTGTGTGTGTGTGTGCTACTGCCATACTCCACCTTGATTTCTACTGGTCACCCTGGATGTCGGCGGCAGTGAATGCTAGCCGTGACAGCGTGAGACTTGAGGGACATTTCTTGGAGGATACTACTTGGTGTATATGTACTTTTCTTGCTGTCATTTGCAGCCTTGGGGTTGTTGAGTAAGTGTTGTACACAGTGTATAATTACAGCCTTCTTACAGCTAATTTATACCTTTTCTTACCTAGTAGACCTGTGGAGGAAATTTCTGTTAACAATACCTGACTGCTTCTACACATATTCTTGGGTGAAATTATGCATACAGCTTAATACCACTCCCAGGATTCGAACCATGCCTGTTTGTGCAAAAAGGTACAACAAGGTTGTGTTTCATCAAAAAGAGCTATTGAGGAACTGCTGTTGCTTTCTGGACTGTTTTCTGCCAAATACTCTCTTGTTTGGACAATCTGCCTTGTAATTCTGACATTCATGCATGGCAGATAGTTCTTATACTATGTATTCTTAGTTTGACATATTACAGTATGGAAAACAAAGGTAAACACAACATTACTATCCAGGGATCAGATATCAGTGCATGGAACATTTCTTATAGTTAATCTGTTTTACAACTCCACAATCTTTGTCAGATGAGCCTCAGTTAATTAATGCTGTCAGAGCTATAGTTGCTGTGCAGAACATGTACACATTTAGATTCCTACTACTACATACCAAAGTAAACACAACAGTCTGGGGTTTTGAGTTTTACTGACAGGTGCTGACACTTTTACTGATATATATCCTGTACGTCACTATTACTCTGGTAATGTCTCATTTATTCAGTACAAACAATACACATTTCTAATTACTGGCAAGTGACAGTCTACTCCTTTCTATTTATTTAGCCTGACTACTGCAAGCTAGATTTGTACTCACCAGCCTCGTGATGCAGCCCTTAGCAGCCTGCTGGCGTGGGCATCCACAGTTGCAGCCCTCTCATTTGAAGCTGTACAGGAGATAGAGAAATATTTATGCATACCTATCCATCTCATACTTAGGCTGGACTTTGATGGACAATAATTGATACTGATACTCACACACTGCTGGGACATTCTGTGCCTGAGCGTTTTGGATCCATTGGTCCAAGAGGTTCCTCTTCCTATGCTTGAGGTCAGTATAATGGTGCCAGACCTGCTCACCAGTTTGAGGGATGCCAATAGCACTGGTGAGATCAGGTGTAAGATAGTTCCAGGCCTCCGCTTTGTACTGTGAGCCCTGGTACTGGCCCTGCAGCAGTCTCATTTCATGGTCTTTCAACTATGACCCTGAACTCCTGAGTGCCCCAGTGGTGCATGCGGAAACGAGATCCCTCTCCAACTCCAGCCATGATGTCTGCCTTGATCAGCTACAACTGGTTATGGGCTGTATTCCCACCTACAAGGTTTAAATAGGGCTGATGTCCTTCCCTTTGCTGTGATTGGATGATTTTGAATATGCTGAGCTAAGCTAAGTGACACCCAAACCCACTTAGCTAAAATAAGCATTGCTTAAAGGGGCAGATTCTATGCACTACTTACCAGTGCGCAAATCCTCTTAGGTACACTAATTATTGCTAAGCATTTAAATTTAAGCAATGCTTACACTGGCTAAGCATAGCTGAGCACAATTTAGTGTTGTTCAGCTTTCATTTTATAGACTATCGGGATTATGGGGTTGATTCCTCATTAATGACATATTATGATATGTATGTTTACCTTCCATAACATCCCCCTATGTGCTTTCCTTACATTATATTCTTGTGTGGCTATACTGTATGAGACACTTGTATTTATATGTACTACAATGGTAGTGTGGAATCCGCTAAGGATATCACTTTTGATTTTTCTTTGTTCAATTTGGATGATGAAGCTGAGCATTTGGGGGGCTCGTTCCAAGTGTTCTAAGCCAACAAGGACTTATTCATCTGTGGCTAATCAAGCCAAAGGTACTGTTAATTGTAGCTCAAGCCCTAGGGCTAACAGTATTACTAATTATGCTCAAGTTGGCAATTGAGTGAATCAACTAGATAGTTTTTTAACCAAAGACTTTGATTTTACATTGAACAGTCAAAATGTAACTAATATTAAAAAAGGAACTGATTATTTTGGCTCTTTAAAGGATATGATATATTCTTTGTGTAAACATTTGATTACTATTAAAGGGCTTAAGATTGACAATGCCTATTTGACTAAATGTATTTCTTTAGATATTGTACCTATGGGGTTACGTTTTTTTAAAGTTCCTATGGGAATAATTTTAGATGAATAATCTATTTCAGATTTTAATGCACTGTTTAACACTTTTGGTATCAAGTTTATGAAATTGTTGATTAAGAAAAAACAATGAAAGTTTGTGTAAACTTTTGGTAGAGGTGGAGAAGCTGAATAATACTATTGTTAATGATTTACTGTTCCCTCAGTGGGAAAAGTTGTACAAGAAGCAGTATAGGACTGCCAGTAGTAAGGCACAGGTCATTTTTGACAGTAAAAATAAAAAAATGATGAGGGATCAGGAACAGTATAAAACTATCAAAGCATATACTTGGAATATTAGAGATCGGGGTCATAATTGTGATAATTATGGGGACAGTAATGAACAGGGATTTGAAAGTGATAGACATTTAAATTTTCAGGGGGGCAAACAATGCCAGGCTCCAAACGAGTGGAGAAAGGATTGGAAGTGGAAGGGTCCATCCCAAGAATGGAATCAGTCGTATCAAGCGAATTGTCATTATTAGACAGTGAAGACCAAGATGATATTGTACAGTTAGTTAATTCAAGTTTAGACACAAACAAGAAAGATGATGACATTGTACATATTTACAAGGACTTTAAGATATATAATTATACAGGCATTGAACTTAACACTAGGGATGTATTTCATCCCTTTAGAAAATAATGTAAAATGTTCAAGTTTTGAGTTCAATGTTGTCGACATTATTACTGAAATTAAATTATTTTGTAGACAGCTGAGTCTGGCTTTACATTTCAAAGATGGTACTACTACCTTCATTGAGAATGGCCTTAAAAAGAAAAGTATTTTCATACCACCCACACACCCTAATGTAGCTAGTTTTGAGAAGCTAGTAACTTAGTATATTTATAAAATATATAATAATATCAGACACTGGAAAGTGCAGGACAATCTCACCCTTGGAGAAAGACATGTCTTGGCTGAATTAATTAAAAATAAAGATATTCGGGTAATGAAACCCAACAAAGGTGGAGGGGTCGTTTTATATAACACAATTTACTATATGAAAGAAATTTATAAAATTTTACATGAGTCAGGGAATTATGAACAAGTGTCAATTAATGAAATCAATATTGGACACAAACACATTGATCTTAGTATAGAAGAATATTTGTTAGATTATCGGATAACTGTAGATATATATTTTTTTAAAAATCAAAAATCCCATATTAGCCACTATTTTGGGAATCCCAAATGTTCATAAATGTATTCAATTTCTGCCATTGTGTCCAATAGTATCAGGTAGTCAATCAAAAACATATCCTTTAGGTGTAGTTATAGACCGATGGTTGAAACCCATATGCCAGGATCTACTTCATTTGATTAAAGACTCGTGGGCATTTTTGGCCAACCTGACCCTCAATATATGGAAAAGCAATTTAATATTTATAACTATCAATGTTGTCGATTTGTTTTCTTGTATCCCTAAAGACCAGGAATTGGAGGACTTTTGTAATAGTTTGAGGAAGTTTTCCAAACTGGAATGGGATAAGACAGGTCTCATTTTGGATATGATGACATTAGTGTTAGATCACAATTACATTTATTATTAAGGAGAGAATTTTAGACAAACGGGGGGTAGCTATGGGGGCATCTTGTGCCCCCATATTTACCAACCTGGTTATGTTAAAATGGGAAACTATTAAATTGTTCACGAGTAGTTATTATAAGTATGTAGCTCACTATTCTAGATTTTTGGATGACATTTTTATTTTATGGGATGGCCCTGAAGATAGTATTCAACCTTTTATAGAGTATATTAACAACTCTAGTCCTTTTTTAAAGTTTACTTACATTTTCAGTCATGAAGGTATCACTTATTTGAATACATATATATATATATATATATATATATATATATATATATATATATATATATATATATATCATTCTAGACAAGGTTTTCAGTCTAAAATATATAGGAAACAAACCTTATCTAATAGTTATTTAGAATATACCAGCAATCACCCGAGACACATGCAGAGAAATATTTAAAAGGGGCAGCATATTTGGGCTGCCCGAATGAGCTCAAGTTACAATATTATGGTAGATGAGATTTATTATATTAGGTCATTGTTTATAAGCAGAGGTTACCCTGTGTCTGTAATGAATGATGTTACGTATTACGTCACCTGAGAATGGGGTAAAATGTATCCACCTTTATTAGGTGCAGGGACTAGTTTTAACAATGGACAACAGGTTGGTGGGTTGTCTACATGCCATAGTAGAGTATGTGTTCTTCAATATTCCCCCTATGTTAATTATATTAAAAATATTGTTAAATAGAATTGGAATATTTTGGTTGTCGACCAAGGAGTAATGAATATAGTAGGTGATCGTCCCAATTTTGTTCATAAAATGGGGTCTAATCTTAAAAAAATTTAGAATATGGATCAAAACGTAGGAATGATATGATGTTGAGGAAACATACCACTAAATGGGGACGTTGCAACCAATGTTCCCATACATGGGAGACACAAGGGGTGAAACTTGAGAATATCAATAAGTCCTATGTATACTTTAGACAAGGAAATTGTAATAGCAAGTTTATTATTTATCTTGCTAAGTGTATGTTATGTCCCGCATACTATATAGGCAAGACTGAGCATTTTTTTAAAAAGAGGATATATGACCATCTATATAGTATTAGGACTAAGGATGGCAATAACACTTTATTTTGACACATTGATTGCTCATAACTTTAAATTTGCTATTATTGATCAAGTTTCGAATGTCCCCCGGGGTGGTAATACTAAGGCATCTTTAGGTAAAAGGGAAACCTATTGGCAGATACTAACTGATGCAGTTAGAGAGCCTGGCCTTAATGATCTTATATCCATTAAGCCTTTACTGCAGCTTGGTTGAGTTTGTAGATCACATTTCACCTCCATGTATACTTTTATACTTTTATATAATATACTTTTATATAATATACTTTTATTTAATATACTATTACATATCACTGGTTAAGATGAATTTATATATTTATATAATTATAAATCTATCTATTTAAATATTTAGTTTATTCATATCCTTGTTTAAATAGTTGTGATACATTTATTAACTGTAATTCTTACAGTATTATATGTTATATTCAGCTTCTCACCAGTTTTTAGAAGTTTTATGGATTGATTTTTTAGAATGTATTTTTTAGAATGCATTTTTAGTATGATCTTACATGATGTATAATAATTAGCTTATGAATTTATATAATTCAATATATGAACAGTTTATAGTTACATACAATGATGACTGTGCATATTTTATTTATATAAGCAATATTGACGTCATAAGTATATGTTATTTTATATATATTTTTTCAGCAAATGTCACTTTAAATTTGGAACGAAGGTTATTATTTTGGCGCCAAAATATTTTTAAATATCAGGCAGTTGTATGTTAAAGTGTTCTGATGAAGTCCACTATTTTGTGGATGAAAGCGCTAAACGAGGATGTGTTGCACCATTTTGATTTAATAAATTAAGATTTTTTTACCACTCTGGTCCGAACTTTGGCTTTACCATAGGAACTGGTACATCTTGCCTTCCTGTTACAGCAGTTTTGTGTGTTTTCTTACCCTGCACTTGTTCACAGATCATGTCTGTGTAGGTTATACAGCAGCATGCCTTCATCAGTATACAAGGTGCATTGCTGTGCTGCACGGACACAATCCACTCCATACAAGAATAAGCTTATTCTTGCATGGAGATTCCTAAATCCCAGGGATTACTTAAAAAAGCTGTTATACATAACAGGAGTGAATAATAAATTCTTATCATAATGACAACACTTTCCATATTATCTTTACATCTGAATAGTTTCACAGATATATGTAAGAAATAAAGAGTAGTGAACTATATTAAAAATGGGTCTATATAACCAGATCGAAAAGACCGGTAATCGAATGGCAGTTCACATTGAGCTGCTGTTCATTGAGATGTATATAGTGAGATCGCAGTACAGTGAAGATTGTAAAATTTGCCCTTTCCTCACTGTAGTATGATCTCAGAGTTTATATATTTAATTAGCAGGGGGGGTGCTCTTCGATAAATGGCATTTTCAATGTAAATGCCATTTGATTACCAGTCTTTTCATTCTGGTGATATAGACCCATTAAAATGTAGAGTGCAAATTTTTATCCTACAGTAGTCACATTTGGAAAGAACTGAGTATGTAAATAAAGAATGGATTTTAGGATGGTTATTCAGCAGAATATCTGTGGCAAAGGAAAAAGGGAGTACTTATATTAATTGCGAGAGGAGCTCCGATAGTGATAGAAGAAGAAAAAAGATAATAGTGGTAGATTTGTAGTACTAAGAGGCTACTGGCAAAGAAAGGAGGATTACATTGCCATGTATTCACATTCCACCTAAAACTGCTACAAAGGAACTTAACAAAATTCTGGCAGAAATAATTAGGTTTCAGCAGGGAATATTAATTATAGGTAGAGGCTGCAATTTGATTTTTGTGTAGTAAATCTGTTTATGAAAGTCCCCCATCCTGAGCCAATAATCACAACAAGGAAGGCAGTGCAACCCATTTATTTTGATCACAGGTATTTAATAAATAATAACAAACCTTGATATATTTCAAACATCGCATAACACATTTACTCTTCACAAAAAAACTTCATATGCTTCCAGTCAACATAATCCTGCCCATGTTAGCTCAACAATGAAACTTTTTAATTTCTCCAGATCTTTTGAGTTTCTAATATCATGATGAGAATGGGCCTCATTTCCAAGTTAAAGTATGATTAAAGTTTACAAAATTAGTATTGTTTCAATCTTTGACATCAGCCAGAAGTGATCTTTGCAGCACCTGCAATGTGCCCAGTAATGACTCCTTTTGCAATTCATATGAAGATTCATCTATTGGGAACTTATCTAAATACAACTGTAGATTCTTTTATAGAAGACCCATTGCTACTACAACTATTGGAACTGTCTGGGTATCTTTCCTCCACATTGCTCTCATTTCTGCCTGAAAATCCTGATATTTTATGACTTTGTGTCTCTCTGTATGCAAGACCCTGTAGTCAGTGGGTGTAGTGATTTCAATGATCAATGCTACGTTTGTCTTCTTTTCATGGACCACTATATCTGATTTTCTCACATTTATCTTTTGAACTGTTGGTAATGGCGATCCCATGTGATGTAAAATTTATAATTTTTCTATGATGCTTTGTGGCTCATGTTTCCAGTGTTTTTGAGCTACTTCAATATTATAATGTTTGCACGATCCCCAGTGCAACAGTCTTGTCACATTATAATGCCTTTTAGTATACCATCCATCGGCCATTAGTATGTCACAACCAGCAACAAGGTGTGCAACAGTTTCTAACTCTGTTTTACAAACACCTACATTTGTCTGTATCTCCAACATGTTCAATATACTTTGTAAACCAATATGTGCTTAGTCCACTATCTTGAGCCGACAATATAAACCTTTCATCTTTTGGCTTGAATTTGCCTCTCCTTAACCATTCCTGCATTCGATCCTGATCAACATGAGGTTGTTCCAGGACTTTTCTATACTTGCAGCTATAGTTATGCATTTTCCACATTTCTTGCCTTCTCATTTGATCCTTCACCTTGTATTCTTTCTTTTTTTGGCACATTCAGTTGCTGCCTGATTTTCTATGTACTTCTGGTTTGATTTCTACTCCTGTTTGATACCGATATGCTTCCACTAGACTAAGCAGGGAAGTCATCTTAGATTTATTCTCCTCATGTCTCAAAACGTTCACTATGTCTGGATCTTGTGAGGTCAGCATGTATGCAGTCCAAAGGTTGCAGTTCTATACATGTAATCAATTTCAGGGAGACCCATACCTCCTTCGGGACAGGCAGTATATAATCTTGGTATGCACTGATTTTTAGAAATCATTTGATGAGCATGAAAAATCCTTCTTGTTTTCCTGTCTAATCTATCCAACACCTTTTGGGGTCAGTCAATAACTCCAAAACTATAAGTTAGGACAGGAAGAGCAAATTGGTTTATAACTTGAACTTTGTTCCTAGATCTCAATGCTGTTTTCAGTGTTAATTTAAGTCTTCTTAAATATTCTTTACTGAGTTTTATTCAAATTTTTTCATATTTTATTGTTGATATTTCATCAATTCCCAAATATTTATACACTCCCTCTTGCACAAGTTCTTTTATATCACATTCTTGTCCCAAACTGATATTTTCCTTGTGCTGTAGCTTTCCTGCTGTAAAGGTTGCTTTTTCACATTTATCAAGACCAACGGCCATTCTTATGTCATCTGAAAAAGTTTTGACTACTTGCAGTCGTGCTTTCAGTTCCTCATCTGATGAGCTGTACAGTTTAAAAACATTGACAAAGAGAAGGTGAGAAGTCTTTACACTTTGTTGCTTTTTGAGAGCCAAATTATACCCATGACCTAATCTGTTAATCAGACAGCTTAATAGGTTAAGGGCAAGGCAAAAGAGCAGCGGTGACAGAGAGTCACCCTTGAATATCCCCTTTTGGATTTTTATCCCTGGAATAATAATTTGTCCTTTATCATAACTTAACTGCAAAGTGGTTTGCCACTGTTGCATGGTCGTTGTGATGTAGTTTATCAGTGTAGGGTGTACCTTATACATTTTAAGCAGTCTTTTATCCATTAATGTGGGATACTGTCAAATGCTTTTTTGCAGTCTATCCCTGCCATATTTGGATTCTTCCCCTTTTTACAGTTCTCCACTATGATTTTATTTAACAACAAATGATGCTTTGTTCCATATGGCTTTCTTCTATTACCCTTTTGTTCTATGCCATAGAGTTTTCTTCTAAATGACTATAAACTCTGTTGGCATCATTTCTAGTCTATAGTTTATATGTCGTTGGAAGGCAAGTGATTGGTCTATAGCTTTTAGGGTGACTTGCAGGTTCACTGTTAAGTAGGACCATTGTTTTTCCTGTTGTTAGCCAAGCCGGTGCCTGTTTGAGGTGCTCATATAAATAGTTCTTACTCATGGCTAAATCTTTGTGCAAAGATATTAATACATTTAGCCACAAGTTATACACTGCATCTGGACATGGGTTTTCCAGTTAGAGATTTTTCTTAACTTGTTTTCAATCTGTCTGACTGTTATTTTATCCCATTTCATATCCTGTACATTTGAACTTCAGAGTTATTATTCTTTCTCTTATTTCCTCCATCCATTTAGCATATGTGTTATGTTCTACAGGATCTTCATAAATACTTTTACAAAGTGTATCTATTTTTTTTCTTTTTTGGTGGTCTTTCAATTCCTTTTACCTTGTTTCCCAGTTCTCTAGAAAAATGTTTGGGTCATCAATACATTGCTTATTTTGTACTTTTTCTTTATATTTATCTGTGTATCTTCTAATTTTTTCTGATTGTGCTCATATATTTAGCTTATAATTTGAGATAGTGCATGATAAATCCTGATCGTTATAGTACTGCAGACTGCTTTTATCAAGTTGTCATTCTGAGTAATTTTGTTGATCTGTTCCCTCTTCTGTACTCTTCTAACAGTACAACTTCTTGTCTTAATTGCTTTATAGTTTTCTCTATCTGATACTTCCATGAGGGCATTTGATCCGACTGAAACCTGAGTGGCAGGCTCCATGGCATCTCTGTTTCTTGCTGTTACCAATCCAACACAGAGCCTGTACTTTTCTGCCCCTACCAAACCCTGTTAAGGGAGTATGGACCACAGCCATAAAGTCAAATTCCTCTATTTGACAAGTTAGTTTTGGACCTCTTTGCCACACTGGCCATAACCAGAGGCCAATGAATACAATGGGTGGGGTGGGGGTTGCATTGTGACTATCCAGCATATGATATTCCTACTAAGAAATGGGAGAAGAATTGTTCCACCAAGCTGGCCACTGAAGTGACAGGGAATGAGGAGAACATAAGTAGCTCAACAAACCCTACCTCTAAAGCTTGACTTGAAGAGTGACAATACATTTGCAGGCAAAAGTGTGTTGCTCCCATATCTGTAGCTAGTAGCCACAACATGAAAGCTAGTACAAACAAGTTATTATGATTACAGATATTTTACAAAATAGCAACAAATGCCTTATGATTTGCTCAACATAACATATTTATTCTTCACCAAGGACCTTCATACTCTGATGTTTGCTATAACTCCACCCATGTTGGGCAATCAATGCAACCCAAGTGGCATGCTTCTTGTCTGGTCAGTACCTTGTTGCTACCAACCCAGCACAGGACCTGCACCTTTCTTTCCACTACCAGAAGCCCTAGACAAGGCTGAATGGTCCACAGAGATAAAGTCACATGCTTGTATTAGATAAGCTAGTGTTGGCCTTTATACCACACCAGCCATAACCAGAGGCCAATGAAAAACCAAGGTAGGATAGAAGGAGGGTGAGTACACAGAGAGACTGCCTACTAACATACCTCTGCATGCTCTTCCCCCCTTTTCTTTAACCTCCTAAACTGAACTGGAATGAGGAATGTCAGCCATGGGCCACATGTAAAGTACGAAATCCAGGAAACAGTTCACTGCCAATATTCAAATAAAACAACCGAAATAATCACAAAGAACGTAGTTTTAATGAAGCACATCCCTTCATCAGCATATACAATCACATTTAAATGTTCTTTATATAGAGGGTCATTAAAAAACACATGATCAGAACCAGCCTATAATAACACCTAAAAACAATTACATCCTTACTTGAATAAAATAAGCAATCTAATTTATATTTCTATACATAAAAACTCTAAAAACACATTGTTTACTATATATCTAATGAACTAATAAGTTATACATACATTAAATAAATATATTATTTTATTTCTGATTGTTTTTTAACTAAGACAGGTTTTATGCTTACTGCACTATTAAGACCAGGACTTAAATCTGCCTGAAGTCTGATTATCCAACCTAGTTCTTTCAACTCTATGGCATTATTTATGTCAAAACATTGTTCAACTACTTCCACTGCTCTAAATTTAAAAGTATGGTTCTCAAATTCCATAATATGCTTATATAGGGCATTTGTTTGTATTTTTCTATTAATTTCTGACCTATGTTCTATAATACGGTCCTTTAACCTAGTGGTTTTCCTATATAAAATGCATAACAGTGTGTGCAAGTAGCAAGATACACTAATCTATTTGTATTACAAGTTGCTGCTGCATATAGTCTATATTCCTTATTTGTGGTTGGATGTTTAAACACACAATCTGTTTCTAAAATATCTTTACAGCAAGTGCAATTTTGACATTTATAAGTACCCATTCTATCTTGTTCTTTACCTTAAAATCTTTATAACACAATATATTTTTATAGATTGGTGGTTCCTGTATGCAAATCTAGGTTTATATTTCTGGCATTGCCATCAATATTGGCCAGTTTTTTTCAATAATATTGATAATTTGATGTGTATACCCACTATATGTCATAATATATCTATTTTTTTGTTGTTCTTGCCCTATTCTTCTTACCATATTTAAATGATCAATTTAAATGTATTAAATATTGGTTTAAAAATATTCTGTCTACCTATATTTACTTCTTCCATGATATTATTAACTGTAGTCACATTATAACCATCATTTATAAATTCATCTTTCATTTTAGCTATTTCAACCTCATATTCTTTATTATCTGTTGTTAACTTACCCTGATCATCTGTGACTTGATAATTCCATTAAAAATATGTTCACTGTGTGGACTTCTTTCTTATGAATCCTTGTTTCCAACTTTTCATTACTTTTATATAGTCTTACATCTAAAAACACTATGCTTTTTTTAGAATAATCCATTTTGAACTTCAAAAAATTAGTTGTACTATTTAGATAAGATAAATATAATAGCAGATTCTCCTCAGTTCCTTCCCATACAAAAAAACAGTCATCCACAAACCTAACATAGCTTTTAACATATGTATTCAGTGCATTATTATTACTTAATATGTATTTTTTCTCCCAGTAGTATAACACAAGATTTGCAAATGTGTTCGCCACATGTAAAGTAACCATTAAATGGATGACTACTGCATGAGATCTAACATTTTTTGTTAAAGGTGATCCCAAATATCCCAAAGTTGCAAAGATTAGGGAGACCTAGCCAGCAGGATGACCATGATTCTGGGTCCAGGAAATGATTTGGTCCATTCCTACTCACAGCAGCCCTCTTTTCTGCTCTGCAAATGAATGAATGAATGGCCTATAATGTCCAGGATCTTCTCCCCTTTCTTGTTTGCAGGTGTGAAGTAATTTATTGATAAAGTCTAAAAAAGAATTAGATGCCCATCTACCAACAATTTTTTAAATCTGCACAAAATTACCTTCATGGCCCAAAACTGAGTTTTGGCCAGTCCTCAAACAATGTGAAGAAAACCCTGTTGGAAAAAATCCTTTTAGGTTCATAGGTAAGTACTAAGCTAGCTGCCCTTGTGGACCACGTTAAGCCTAGTCAATTTATTTTTAAAAGTTGAGAATCAAACCTTGTGCCATGTCTGTTAGGAAAACACCTTAACTATTATGCCAGACCCCCAACCCCTTGATCTTGACATATCCAGCCCTTGCAAAGCATTACATTTACATTTCTTGGTGTAATTATGTGGCCTGATGGAAACATAACAATAATTCATGAAGGTGAAACATCTGAAGATACTGATATAAAATCCCAGCTGACTGAAGTGGACAATACAAATAGTCACCTGATTTAGTTAAGCAAACTTGCTGCCCCTAATTGTCCTGATCTGTTTTGGATTTCTCATTCCATAATATTATGTGATGCTTAGCCTAAATTACATCCACATAGGAAAGAGAGTGCAGTATTTCACAGACTCTGAATGCACCTGGGTATAATCAGGAAAACAGGGTCTCCCACAATAGAAATATGTGAAAGTTCTCAGCAAATGACAATACAGCTAATAAAATGGAACCTAAGAAAGACTTACCAGGTGTTTTTTTTGGGATATGAAATTAGACCCCTTATTTTCCTCCATCCACTCCATACTCTGATGACTAAACAGTGGTTATTAAAATCTGATAGACTAGAAGATCTAGCTAACCATCCAGTTATTGCTAGATGAATTTGAATTGTGCTGATGCCTTCATTTACTAAACACCTTCAAAGTAAGAAACATAGAATAGTGAAAATGGACCAATGTATTTCTGAGATTAATGTAAAATGTCTAAAAAGCATTGATGGATGCAGAATAAAACCTCCTGGTGATTGATGACCATGAATGGCTAATAGTTTTACTACCAATACCCTACAACTAACCAAATCTCTGGCAGAAAGGGTGTGGCAAAGTGCTGGGCATCCAGAGCCAGTTATCAAATTCTACAAGTCTGAAGGAGTGGTAGACTATCAACAATGTTTTTGAATTTATCAAGAATATGCCTAGTAGAAAAATTTAGATTAATTTGCAATCTTAACAGCACCAAAAGCTTCAAAACTGACTGATCCCACTTTGATCGGGAAGTCATTTCCAACAAAGCTTTAACCATTGCCTGGTTGTCTGAAAAGAAGATGAATTTACCATTACTGATCTGCACTGTCCAAAACTAAGGCAGTGACCCAAATAGATAGGCTCTCCGAAAATGTTATACCTCACTTCCTATCTTCTGAGCATTTACAAGACCAAGCTATGGAGAACCACCGCCCTATACTGATCCTGCCATAGCATCTGTATGTTTACAGATGATGCTGGAGAGCATCAGATAAATCTATAGGGTCTCTGATGGAGAGTAACCCTATTGAATTTTGATAGCAAAACCATATATACATGGAGGTCCTCTTTAATTCTGGAAGTAACTCATACCTAGTGTTGCTTGGCTTTCTTCCTTTTAGTAAATTGAAATCTGACTTGATGAAAGTAGTTAATATGTATGACTATACAACAGAAGCTTTTGGGTGGCCACGGTAGTGCAGCGGTTAGCGTTGCCACCTCACAGCAGGAGGTTCTCCGGTTCGATTCTCGGCTGGGGTGCCTCCTGTGTGGAGTATGCATGTCCTCCCTGTGGTCGCATGGGTTTCCTCCGGGTGCTCCAGTTTCCTCCCACATCCCAAAGACATGCTGTAAGTGGATTGGATGCTCTAAATTGACCTTAGGTGTGAGTGTGTGCATGTGTGTGCCTTCTGTGGAAGGTTGGATGCCAGGCTGACAACTCGACACCATAAAACTCCACTGCCAATCATGAGCGGACAGGTGGTCTGCTGTAGTGACCCCTAACCGGGAAAAGCCGAAAGAAGAAGAAGAAGATATAGCAGAAGCTTTTGATCTGCTTTTGTCTACTGGTGCAATGTTTTTTGACTTATCCCAGGCATTTGATAGCCTACCACATGTGGTTATTATGACATGTTCAAGAGATTACAAAATAATCAGTTACATTACAAGGTGGATTGGAAATAAGCTGCTGGGTAGAAAACAAAGTGTTAAGATTCAGAGTGTTCTCTCTAATTATCTAGATGTAAAGACTGGTGTTCCTCAGGGATCTGTGTTAGGCCCTGCCTTGTCCAATCTGGTCTTATCAGCATTTCCTAAGAACAAAACATGCTGCATATCGAAGTATGCTGATGATTGTATATATGGACTTGCACAAAAAAACTTCAGATGTAGATGAGCTAAATGAATATCTAAACTTAGTAACTGGGCAAAGGACATCGGATTATCATATAGTATAGGCAAGTGCAAAGTTATATATTTTTCAAATAAAATGATTAAACAATCAGTTTGCTTGATGGTTTCTCAGCTGGAGGAAGTCAAGGAATATAAAGACTTAGGAACGCTGACTACTTCATTTATTTCTTTTAAATCTCATTCTGACCTCATAGTAGCCAGAGCTACTAAACATATGGGCTATCTGTTAAGAAAATTATCAGCAAGGGATGAAAGTGTATTAAAACTAGTATTCAAAACTTATATCAGACGTCTCCTGGAATATAATATTTTCCTTCTGTGCCTATAGAATAGGAAAGTGGAGAAGGATAGAAGGAGGTGAGAGGAAATTTACAAAAAAAAAATATGAAGCTGAAGAACATGGGATATGGATCACGATGCGAGACATTAAAATAATTTAGTGTCTGTTATAGATATATTTGAGCTAAGTTAGTCTTAGCACAGAAATGTTTTTAGGATCCAGTTCTGAAAAATCATGTTCAATTTAGAGATTAATACTTGCATTAAAAGCATATCAAAATGTAGTTTATAATGAAAATGTGCAGTTCTGTGATGCGGTCACAGTACATTTCTGTCAGAATTACAAAACTATTAAATGACATCCCATTTAATGTTGAACAATCTAAGAGCTTGGAAACCTTTAAGAAAATTTTAGATACATGGGCTGGGAGAAAGGCCTATATACCATATTTGGAGGAATCACCATTTCTTGACAGCTGATCAACCTTAAATGCTGTCTTTGACCTTATGAGCTCTCAGTTTTGTAAGTATTATCTTCAAAGGAATGAAGCAAATTATTACTGAGCATATAACCAATGGCATAGGTAGTCTTCAGTCTCTTGGCCCTAACCATTCCTACTTTGTGAAGGGTAGATCCTGCCTACTAAGCCAAATGGACATTTTCAAGATGGTGAAAGAAGCCTTGGATAATAGCCAGTCAATACACAGTCCCCACCTTGACATGGCCAAGGCCTTTGACACTATCAAACACTCTGCCATTATAAATAAGCTATTTTGATTAAATATAGCTCATTGGATCTCAAAATGAGTCATAGAAAGAGCTATTGCAGTGATGGTTGGTGGGACACCTTTGTCCAGAAAGTTTGCCACAAGTGGAGCACCACAGGGTTTCATGCCATTTCCACTTTTATTATATTTCTCAGATGTCCAGGCTGACGCTGACTGAGTACATTCACAAATGAAAATGAGGTGCTGACACTTTGATCGGGAAGTCACTTCAGCTAGTATCTGTACCCTATCCTATAGAATTTCTTAGTCATTCTAATTCTTGTCATGAAGAGCACAGTCTAAAGATAAATGTTAAAACATAGTACACTTTTCCAAGCAAGAAAACCCCTACACCCATTACATTAATAAATCCTTCCTTAAAGCTAATATTATCAGAGACTTCATCACTGTGTGTCACCCATCATTCAGAAATCCTTCCACCATGAACAACTAATAACTAAAGATATATCATCCTTATCCAAGAAAGTCATAATCCATGTCTAATCCTTCCTGAATAGACCCTTAGCAAAATATAATGCCTCACATAGAATCCAAGGATATTGCCAGACTTGAGAGACCACAATGATTCAGAAGAATACAAATCTCGGGTATGTCCTCGATGACTTACTCTGAGTGACTGGCAGCCCTATATCACTATTCTCTGTTTCTTACAGACTCTTTCATGGCAACATCTACTTGACTTTAGGGGCAATTAATGAGTCTATCCTCTCCATTCTTATACTCATTTGCAGAAATATATCTATTACAATGTTAACAGAACCTACTGGTATGGGAAAAAAAAATATATATATATATATATATATATATATATATATATATATGGTACCACTTCATATCATCGAATTATCATTTCATTGAATTGCAAACCATCGAGACCAAATAGTCGAAAACCCATTTCATCGAAAACTCATTTCATCGAATCTCAAATCATTGAAAACTATGAAGCAACTACAAATAACAGGAAATTACCTTTTTCCCCCACTGTAGTGCAACCTTGGAGTTGGTATATTTAATTACGGGGTGGGGGCGGGGTGTGGGGGCTTGCCCCCGTGCATACACATAGTACAAAGTGTCTGGGATGTTATTTGTAGTTGCTTCATAGTTTTCAATGATTTGAGATTCGATGAAATGAGTTTTCGACGAAATGGGTTTTCAACGATTTGGTCTCGATGGTTTGCAATTCAATGAAATGATAATTTGATGATATGAAGTGGAACCATATATATATATATATATATATATATATATATATATATATACATACATATATATATCCCAAGGATTGCCTACCTACGGAATAGATTTGTGGCCAAGGGAACAAATAATGGGACTTCAGAGGCTAGGCTCCTAAAGACTGATAGGATAGATTCCCTTGTAAGAACTTATTAAGCCTTGAAGACATTAGTCAGTTAACCCCTATTGAAAGAAGTGTGATGTAGACTGAATAGTACTGAAGAAAGCAGTGTCACTGACTTTAGAGACCATGATGTGGGCTTCATTGTTCAACCAGTAGGATCTTAAAGTACAAGTTGTAGACACTACTAGGAAAGAAAGAGACAGAATTATACGGAATTCCTTTTATGAAACACAATGAACTGTTTGCTGTATTTAGGATCTGATGTTTAATGAGATACACTACCTGCAAGGTCATGAAAGAATTTAATATAATAAAAAGAGGGTATGCACTCCTCATAGCATGTGGTAGTAGTCTATTCTAATAAGGTTTCTATGAAGGAATAAAATATTTGTAATGTATCTTTGCTGTCTTGCTTGTAAACATGATCAGTAGACAGCCAAAAGCCTTGCATTTTGTTGGTATGACAGGTAGAATTTGAAGGCTGTCCTTCTTTCAGCTGTGTTAGCCAGGGTTGCTCTGTTCATAAAGGATGCAAATAAGACATTTCAAACATCATTCAGAGGATGATCCTCCTTAGTCTTTTAGGTGATTTGTAGCATTACTCACTACAGAGCTGATATGTAAGTCTTCCATGGGTTCTACCTGTCCCACATCCAGGGCCATTGAAGAGATTGAAGACTGTTACACTATCTTCAGGCAGTCAAGGGTTCTGTCCCTGGTGTACTCATAAAAAATAAATAAATAATAATAATAAGTTCAGTGTTTTATTGATTTGTTTTTTTACTCATCTGTTTGCCTATATTTTGTCCTTTTGATCCTGTTCATGAGAAGATACCTCTGGCTTCCAGGTGTTTTGTAAAGCATCAACAGGAGTCAATCCTTCTAAAATTTATTGATGATTTTATTTAACATTTGCTTACTGGGAAAGTCTGACTTGGAACAAACCCAATTTTCAGTGGAGGCCCTGGGGAGAAACGCTCCAGACGCATGTCTTTATTATGTAGGAGGAAACCGGAGTACCCAGAGAAAACCCACATGAATGCAGGGAGGACATGCAGACTCTGCAGAGAAGGCACTTCAGCTGATAATCGAACTGGAGAACCTCTTGCTGTGACATGACAATGCTACCACTGCACCACTGCGCCGTCAGTAAAACATATGTATTTTAGTTGATGTTTACATATTTTTTGTTTGTTTTTAAATCAGTCGCTTCTTTGATTAATTAAATCTCATTAAACATGGTTTGTACACCAATGATTGCTGATCTCTTTCAGTAAATTTAATTTATTCTTTCATTCGTACATAAATTCATTCATTCATTTATTCAATAACTCATTAATTAATTCATTTATTAACCAAGTCAGTGGACTTGTCCAGAGATCCTTTCTAACTACAACCAAGGTTCAGAGAACAACAACAGAACATATTACAAACAGACTACAGATACATAGTACTGACACTGTACATAATTTCTAAATAATGTAATTACAATGGATAGTATCTAGTTATATAAATGAAAAGGTCTGACTGTAAAGGAAAAATTGAATATTTAGTGATATGTGGTCTTATAAATAGTGCAATGAAAGTTTTGATCTAAAATACTATATGCCAGAATATGTGAAACCCTTACATTAATGTTCAGCAAAGGTGTTTCCTTGATTTTTTTATTTTTGTTTAATTATTTAGATATTTATATACCAAAAACTCACTGGTTGGATTCAAGACGCTCTCCACAAGATGCTGGAATATTTTTCCTTTTATTTACTAATAGACTTGAAGTGCGTTCAGTATCATGCACTTTTCAGCAAGTGAATACTCAACTTCTTCAGAATGCAAAACAGTGGAGCCTTCCAAAAGGCTGCCTTTAATACATCAATCAATTAACACTAATTAGAACATTTAAAAGGTCTGTTTCACTAATTAAAACAAGCATAGTAAACTGCAACCTATAAAAACAGTATGTAAAGACTAAAACAACCACCAGGGCTAGTCAATACAAAACATGCTTGATTCTATATAATAACAATAAAATATTTAGAAGTTAGAATCCATCACAGTATAAGTAACAACACTGATGTGAAGGTGTAAACTGTGTTTGTTACTTTTTCAATATTAATGTGCAAAATTAATACAAGTCATCCCCTATGTACAAAACCATCCCCCTTTTCAACAAATCTCTACTGTTTGGAGGTTAAGCAACTTTAGAAAGTTCTAAAATTACAGGGTTTTTTGAAACAACTTTAAGAAGTTAAAACACACAATAATAGTAATAGGAAGTACCATGCAACTAAAAATGAAAATAAAAATAAACTTAAAAAGAAGAATTAATGTGTCTTGCTGCAAATAGGTCTACTTCCTACTTAGTTTGCACGTAATTATGCATCCAATACAAAATGTACAAGTTGTAATGTGTGCTGATATTTAGTCTTGTAAGTGCCTAAATGTATATAAAGCATCCACCTATTAATAGGCTTGACAAGGGGTGGGGGGTGAGTTTACTACCTCTCTAAGTTATTTAACCTCAGTATACACTGAATTGAGCACATTTCATTTATGCCAGGTCTCTGGTTAGAATTAACCCTCAATTGCCAAAGGAGCTCTTTATTTGAACTGAATTTAAACTCGTGTCCTGGATGTTCGTTAACGTGCCTTGCCAAAGCGTTGGACAGTTTATTACTAGTTTTACTTGCACATTCAACCTAGATTCCAACGCTATCTTTAATATCATTCTAAAAAATTGGGACTTCCTGGCTAATGATGATGAATTGAGACACAAACTCCCAATTAAACCAAAGATAGTATACAAAAGGGGCAGCAACTTGAAAGAACTCCTCGAGAGTAGTAAACAGGGATTTTCAACTAGGAAAGGTATGACTAAATGTAACATGTGCAAGTACTGTAAGTTTATTGATGAAGGCTGTAATTTTGAAATAGGTGAGTGGAAGTTTAAAACAAACTATAAACTCAATTGCAACAGTAAACAGGTAGTGTACTTAGCCAAGTGTTGTCACTGCCCGGTCTTCTATATGGGTAGACGGACAGAAGGTTAAACGAGAGGATCTACGAACACCTATACAGCATTAGGTGTAATAAACTGTCCAACGCTTTGGCAAGGCACGTTAACGAACATCCAGGACACGAGTTTAAATTCAGGGCCATTGACCAACAGGTCAGTGATGGAAGGGGTGGTCATGACTCACTTAAACTCGAAAGGAAAGAGCTCCTTTGGCAATTGAGGGTTAATTCTAACCAGAGACCTGGCATAAATGAAATGTGCTCAATTCAGTGTATACTGAGGTTAAATAACTTAGAGAGGTAGTAAACTCACCCCCCCACCCCTTGTCAAGCCTATTAATAGGTGGATGCTTTATATACATTTAGGCACTTACAAGACTAAATATCAGCACACATTACAACTTGTACATTTTGTATTGGATGCATAATTACGTGCAAACTAAGTAGGAAGTAGACCTATTTGCAGCAAGACACATTAATTCTTCTTTTTAAGTTTATTTTTATTTTCATTTTAGTTCCCTGGTACTTCCTATTACTATTCTTGTGTGTTTTAACCTCTTAAAGTTGTTTCAAAAACCCTGTAATTTTTAGAACTTTCTAAAGTTGCTTAACCTCCAAACAGTAGAGATTTGTTGAAAAGGGGATGGTTTTGTACATAGGGGATGACTTGTATTAATTTTGCACATTAATATTGAAAAGTAACAAACACAGTTTACACCTTCACATCAGTGTTGTTACTTATACTGTGATGGATTCTAACTTCTAAATATTTTATTGTTATTATATAGAATCAAGCATGTTTTGTATTGACTAGCCCTGGTGGTTGTTTTAGTCTTTACATACTGTTTTTATAGGTTGCAGTTTACTATGCTTGTTTTAATTAGTGAAACAGACCTTTTAAATGTTCTAATTAGTGTTAATTGATTGATGTATTAAAGGCAGCCTTTTGGAAGGCTCCACTGTTTTGCATTCTGAAGAAGTTGAGTATTCACTTGCTGAAAAGTGCATGATACTGAACGCACTTCAAGTCTATTAGTAAATAAAAGGAAAAATATTCCAGCATCTTGTGGAGAGCGTCTTGAATCCAACCAGTGAGTTTTTGGTTTCTTTTTCGTTCATTAGATATTTATATAGTTCTTTTTGGAAGGGTAGAAGATGATTAATTATTTAGACTGCTGCTGCTGAATATTTCATTCCTGTGTGTGGACTATACTTCATACGTGATACTTTTGCGCGCATTGCGTGAGCGATATTATGCATGTAATACCCTGATCTCTACTTTATACAGTGTAATTTCAGGGAGTGGAAAGTAGTAGGTTAATCTGAAATGTGCGCAAATTGTGGAAGTGTTTTTATACAACAGTAGGCAGAGTAGTTACAAGTAGTACGAAGTGGCAGGTTAATCTGAAGCTTATATCGATTGTGGAAATGTCATTTTTGTTACAACTCTGCTGCACTTGTTCTAGAATTTAGTCTTACATCTCACCAAACTTTCAAATGACTTTCTAACAATTTTTTTCTTTTTTCACTATTTTACTGTCAATTTTCAGTTCCCCTCGCTACTCCTCATTTCAGACATTGTTTCCCTGGCTACATTTTGATCGCAACCTGTCAGTATTGGGACATTAAAGAAGCTTTGCAAACATCTTTCATCTTTAAAGTGTAGGTCACCCCCTTGAGAACTCTGTTAAATAAGCATACAGCCTAGGCATTTATTGGCGAGCACACCACCTGGGACGACATATACAAACTCTCTTTTTCCAAAACCCCAGTGCTCCCTTAAATAGACCTTACCTGAAGTAGACAAAACCCATCCCTTAGTTCTCTACTTAGATTACGTCTGCTATGGCATGTCAGCATGGTTGGGAAACCAACATTACAGGGTGCGGGCAGCAGTGCTCGTCCAACAAAAATGTTGCCACGAGGGATTACTGAGGTAAACCCATCATCTGTAAAGAATATGTTTTCTTCAGTGGTGAACTTGTGTGGTTTTAATGATTTTGTCAGATGTCATTAGTGCGTGTTGGATTGTAGCGCTCTGCATTTCATTTTGTCTTGTTTGTCACAGTACTAGTGATTTATCATACAAACTCACTGCTACTTATTCTGTATGTAGTTTTGTTGTTTTCATTTTGCCTTTCATCTTGGGCTGTTAGTCATTTCACCTACAGTCAGTGCCGCTCACACAGACAGTGTTAGAAATCTTCCCTGCTACTTCCTAAAACCAGTCTACATCACTGAAAGGACATTGTGAAAAAAGAAGGAAGTGCTCCTCTTTCCGTCCATCTGCTGATTTCTAAAGATCACTGTCAACAATTGTAATGTTCAGATGCAATTCTGTCAGGCTAATCACACACATACAATGGAGACAAAGATCTTCCCAAAACAGGAGCATCTGTTGAAATACTGAAGTGAGTTTGCTGAGAAAGGATTTGGAGAAATATGAGGATCAGTTAAAATTATGAACATGTACATACCCTGACTTTTCTGGTTGTTGTCTGTGTTTACCTCATGGCAAAATTTCTGTTGGCCGAGCACTGCTGCCACTTAAATGGTTGTGTGAATACAATCCTTGTAGCTATTATTTTGTGAGAACTATCATATTTTGGACAGGATGACTGTTGTCCACGTTTGATGTGCTTTTTTAAATAATAAAAATTAAATGGAAATATCAGTGAATCTGTACTACAACCCCCCTTTACTCCACAAAAAGACAAATGCACTTGCTGAAGGTATCAGGGGTGTCAGCTGAAGTCTATCTTTTGTACTTAAATTGGTACTTTGCCACTTCAGGGCTAACAGCTGTGCGATCATTGCGTGCTAGAGATTTAAAACTGTTGCCCCGATAATGAAAAAGTACTGACTACATGACTTATATCTGGTCCCTTACACTGACAACAAGTGTTTTGTGTTTGTTTATACATATATATATATATATATATATATATATATATATATATATATATATATATATATATATATGGATCTACTTCATTTGCCCTAACTTCCAATTGACCGACACCCATTTGCCCGAGACCAAATGACCAAAATTTCATTTGACTGACACTTCATTTGACTGACAAGTATTATTGGCAAGAAAATGGGATATGTCCCCTTCCCCACTGTAGTGCGACCCTGGAGTTAGAATATATAGTTAGGGGGGTGTTTAATTTTGCTTTAAAATTGCTTAGTAAAACAAAAGTAAGTGGGGGGCTGTGCCGCCCACACACCCCCAACTATATATTCTAACTCCAGGGTCGCACTACAGTGGGGAAGGGGGCATATCCCATTTACTTGCCAATAATACTTGTCGGTCAAATGAAGTGTCGGTCAAATGAAATTTCGGTCAAATGGGTGTCAGTCAATCGGAAGTTAGGGCAAATGAAGTAGACCCATGCTGCACCACTGTGCTGGCCTATGTATGTATGTATGTGTGTGTGTATATAACTGTAACACACACACACACACTAGTGTATGCCTGTGTAAGCACACAGACACATTTGTATATGCAAATGTCTGCAGCTGCAAAAAGGAATCAGCAGCTTTGATGCAGTTCATAGTGTTAAACAACTGAGGTCATTGAGTAGTGGGGGATAAATGAGTTTGTCTCTAGTGACAGTATTTATGATCTCCCTCCCTTTATATCTTCACTTTCCAGACTATTTCATGCAGTGCAATACACTTTATGAATACTGTCTGAAGTAACTGATCTCTCATACTTCAAACAGAAAAATGGCAAGTGTTCAATCAGCCTTTTTGCACAGTTGGACTACCCCGTTTAACAAATGTCAAATAAATAAATAAAGTAATGAATAAAAATGGCACTGGTCACATACACAGATGATATCTAAGTCATCTATAGAGAGTAGTGTTAACAAAAAGAGTGGACACTTATGTAAAATGGAAGGGATGAAGTGAAAGGGCAGGATATGAATAGCTTACCTAAAATTTGAGGTGAAAGAGGAAGAAGAACTCCACACCACAAATGAGTCAAAGGTACTGCCAGGGTCAGAAAACAGACTTATTGCCACAGAAGTTCAAGCTGTGGAAGGGACAATGAGAACTGGTGTACTGATGCACTATACCATTGCACAAACACACTACAAGTGGATGACAGGAGGTGTAGAAGAGAATAAAGGAGTGGGTTAGAAGTCAAAGAGCAATATGTCTGGGGGATGTGACTCTACCAGAAGCAGACAGTGAGATTCTGAGTCTACATTACACCACAAGGTATGTAGGGTCTATATTAATGGGGTACTTTATAAAGGGTCTATAGTATTGAGGCTTCTCTAATGGCATGAGACTACTCTAGATTTGGTGGTTTGGGGGCTGTTTAAAGGGCAAAAGAGCAGCTGAGGTACTCTCTGAGCAGCTAAGTACAATTTAAGGACTTTTCTCCCAGATCATGGGCAGTTACTAAGGGAAAGTTTATCTACTGAAGTTTTTGCATCTGTAACCACCAGTCTTTACCCCCACTGGCCAGTAGTGTGTGATGGTACACGGAAGTGCGTTACACATGCACAGATGAATACAGCAGAGCAGTGGCTGGTCGTCTAACTCTGTGGAGCAGTCTTAAAACAGTGAGCAAACTGATTTAAAAAATTTAGCCAATAAAAATGCTCAAAACTGAGCTCCTTACATATGAGGGTCTATGTGTCGGGCAAAGGTATATACCCTTTTCCCCACTGTAGTGTGATCCTGGAGTTAGTATATATAGTTGGGGGGTGGGGGGCATAGCCCCCACCTACTCTCATTTTACATCGTCCACTTTACAATTCAATATGTTGAAATTTAGTATTGTAAGATTTCAGTATTATGGGTTTCAGTCAAGTGATTTTTCAGTATTTTGAAATTTCAGTCTTATGGCCTCAGTCAAATGAGTTTCAGTCATATGCAATTTCTATCATCTGATAGGGATTCATATATATATATATATATATATATATATATATATATATATATATATATGTATAAAAATAATATGTGTGTATATGCATTATACACATGTGCATGTCTGTATACAAATATGTACGTGTGTGTGTGTGTGTGTGTGTGTGTGTGTGTGTGTGTGTGTGTGTGTGTGTGTGTGTGTGTATATATATATATATATATATATATATATATATATATATATATATATATATATATATATAAACATAAAATATTCACATGCATTGATATTCAATATGGATTTTAATTAAACTGGACCCAGAAGTAACTGAAAATGCAACTGGTAAGCTGAGCAAAACCTGACTTATCCAAATTTGGATAGCATATGTTGTATAAATATACAGTCTCACCAAGAGAAATTAAGGTACAGATTTCACCACCGCTCATACAGAAAGTCAAAACATAGATCAACTTCTTCTGGCACAGCTAAAAAAAAATGCTGCAGGCTCCAAATGCCAGGAGCATCCTACTGCAGATCTTGTAAAGTATTTTATTTATTTATTTATTTTACTTATTGACATTTCTTAACCGAGTTTGTCCAACTGGGCTTGTGGCCCATTTTCAGTGGAGACCCGAGGAGAAAATCTCCAGTAATACATTTTAAAACAAGTACAGTTTTAAACAATATTGATATAATAGCAGTTACAGCAAAACGATTCACATATGTTGGGTTACATGCATAAAGTTAAAGTTGCATTAAAAAAAAAGCTAAGTAACAATTTTACATTGATATAGTTCAATAGGTCAACAATAAACATTTTTTCTTTGTATAAAATTGTGCAAATGCATAGTAGACACATTGGAGAGAGAGATGTAATGAGGTACTAAGTATGGTCCTTTTGAGGGTACATAAAGGGAGGAAAGACTAGGTAGGGTCATGGCAAGGGCAGGTTCTGGAATTGAGAAAATAAGCTTTTAGCTCATTTTTAAAGTGTGAGGTGTGGGAGATTGAACGTAAGTTAAGGGGAAGTTTGTTCCAAGCATGGGCATTGGAGTGTTTGTAGAGTAGTTTGCCTACTGACCTTTTTGGGTGGTAGATATCAAGTAATTGTTGGTTAGAAGTATGGAGGGTCCGGGTTGGAATGTAGATGGAGACTAAGGAAGATAGAGATGGACAGAAGGAGGGTTTATAAAGAATACAGTGTAGCATATCAAATTGATAAGATAGCAGAAACTGGGGAAGTTCAAGCCATTGAAGAGAGTTTAAAGAAATGCAGTGGTGTGAGTTGTATGGGGAGTTAGTAATCAATCTGTCTATTTTATAGTAAGTCTGTTGCAGTTTGTTTAGAGTGGAGGCCTGGATATTGGTAAGAACTGAGGCAGCATATAAGAGGGATGGGAGGAGGAGTGCCTGGCCCAGGGTAAGTCAAGATTCAGGGGTTAGGAATTTTTTGTTCAGATATAGCAGACCTAGTTTCTGGTTTGTTTTTTTATACATTGGAGTATGTGTAGGTTGAACTTGAGTTTGTCATCGATAATGACCCCTAGGTGTTTTGTGTGGGTGTCAGGTTGGATGTTTGTATTGTTAGAAGATGTAATAAAAAAGGAGGTTTTGTGATGAGAAAGAGAACAGGGAAGGAAAAGTAGGAGTTTTGCCATTTTGGGATTTAGGATCGATAGGTTGTGAGAGAGCCATTGTTCAGTGGATAGTAGGGCCTGTTCGGTCAGGGAGTGTAGTTGAGGAAGGTTATTTGAGATGGATAGAAGTGTGGAGTCGTCGGCAAACTGAATAAGGGAGGATTCTTTGCATGAGGTGTAAAGATCATTGGTGAAGATGTTAAACAAAAGGGGTCCCAAGATGGAGCCTTGGGGAACACCAGTGGTGATGGGAAGGAAAGGTGAGGAAGATGAGAGCCATTTGACAGATTGTTCCCTGCCAGATAGGTAACTATTAAACCAGGCAAGTGTGGAAGGGGATAGGTGGAGATTTGCGAGTTTGGATAGTAGTAGAGGATGAGAGACAGTATCAAAGGCTTTGAAGAAATCTAGGAAGAGACAGGAAATGAGTTTATTATTGTCTAGAGCCTCTGCAATGATATGAGTAAAGGAGAGGAGGGCAGTGGTGGTGCTGTGGTGAGGACGAAGTCCATGTTGGTTAGGGGTAAGTAAGTGGTGTGTGAGGAGGTGATTGAGAAGCTATGAGTGAATACATTTTTCTGATATCTTGGAGAGGGGGGACAGAATGGCAATGGGTCAGTAGTCTGAGGGGTCAGTGGAGTTTCCACCTTTATGAAGAGGGATAGCGAAGAAAGATTTCCAAAGGGTGAAGACAGTTGATTCCAGAATAGATCGATTAATTGGTATAGATACAGGATAGGCAATTGAGTTAGCAACAAGTTTGAGGAATGTAGGAGAAAGATTGTCATTGGAAGGAGAGCAGGGTTTTAGCTTGAGTATTAGACATTTGATGTAAGTAATGGGAACTGGCTCAGAACCAGGATAGGATGTTTTCAAGAATGGGCAGATTGTTACCAGGAGGAAGGTAGATAGAGGCAATTGCAAGTTTTTTGTGGGGATTCAGATGGCAGTTAAGGATGATGATTTCAGCTGAGAGGAAGTCAGGAATTGGGGAAGGGTATGATGAGAGGTTAAGAATACTTGAGTAGAGGATGGCCACACCACCACCTTTTTTTTACAGGTCTAACAGATCAGAAGATATTATAACCTGGTGGGAGCATTTCACTATTTGAGATTTGTGGCTTGAGCCAGGTTTCAGATAGGGAGAGGATGTGAGGGGTATTGAGAGCTATCCATGAGTGCAGCTCAATGACTTTATTTGCTAGACTCTGAATATTCAATTAGTAAATAGTTAAGTATTTGGATGGAGATGATTGTTGTGACTGAGGTTGGTGACTGTTAGAGGGGTAAGATGGGGGCAGTGTAGAGGTAGTTTTGGGGAGAGAAGAGGGGCCAGGGTTGGGATGGATATCTCCAGGACAAAATAGGTTTTTAGTGAGGAGAGAGTATGTAGTAGATGCTAGATGGAGTTTTGACTTAGCTTTGTGGGAAGGTTTAAAAACCTGTATTATGGATAGTTTATATAGACTTGAGGTAGAGGTAGTAAAGTGATTAGGGGAGAGAATAAAAGATGAAGTAGTTGGATATATGTTGTATGAGTGAGAAGTTGGTGAACATAGGAGTGGGTCAGAGAGATTGGAGTGGTAAGAGGTGGAGATAGAGAGAATAAGGAGTAGTGTAGAAGATATTATAAAATAATACATGTTGGAATAAAATATGGTCAGATAGAGTAGGTAGAGAGACAGTGGTATAGAGGAAGAGGTGTTGACAAGATTGACAGATTAGTAATGTGGTTGTGGCAATAGGCAGGAAGTGGAATTGTAGTGGCTAGTGGGACAGGAAGGGGAGGGATCGTTAGGTATAAAGGTAATTGTAATGGGGGTGGGAATGGGGATAGGGTAGGGGAGTGAAGTGAGCCCGAGCATAGCGAGGGTGAACGGAGCGGGGCTAGCACCCTGGTCAAGATGAAGTCATAGAAACAATCAGAAAAAGATAGTGAAAAACTAGCTTAAGAGACAAGGATATAAAGTTTCTAAAGGTATATTCACCAGAAATAAAATAAAAAGAAATAAAATATGAGCAGAAGTAAGCTTACAAAAGGACACTGGCCGCAGGCTACACAAGTAGATTTACTTGAAGCAAACCCAGTGCTGTATGGTTAAAATAAGCTACAATAGAGAGGGGCTTTGGAGGGAGAGAGAGAGGCATTACTAGCAGCTAAAAGCAGGGCAAAACATAAAAAAATTTAATATGTAAGAGTCTAAAGACAGTAAAATAGGGCAGGTGCACTAGGAAAGGCAATTATGAGTGAGGCTAGAAATTAATTCAGGAAAGGGAAAAGTGCAGAACAGGAGAATATACCCAGAAACAGTATGAGGATAGTGGGTAATGAAAGAGAAAGGATAGGAGCTGCTGGCGTCTGCTTTTCATTGTGACTAGCAAAAAAACCCACTGTAAATACTTGTGCTTATAAAGTCTAGCATTAATTAAAAGATTAGCTTATGTAGTAGTTATTTACTGGGACACATACTTCAGTGGTATTATTTTAAGCTTAAAATGGTGGCTTCCGGACAGATAGTTAGAGTTGCAGGGTATCTGTTAAGGTCCTCAAACCTGTGTTGCCTGTACTGTGGCCAGGAGAAAACAGCAGGGAAAAATCCACTAAGGCTTACACAGAGCAGCAGATGCTCAGCAGCATGAGGGGGGAAAGAAGGTTTCAAAAATAAAGTATGCATGAGATTGGCAGTATAGTGGTGGGGTTTGTTCCTCTGCATCTGATGTGGTGTGTTTTGAGATACAGCCTTATTTTTGATTGCTTTATTTTTTATATGAAGGAACAAGCCTCACCCCAACTATCTAACGCAATGGGCTTTGCACCTAGTGAACCTAACCAGTATAATTAACTGCAAGGTTGCACAGTCCTATGTCATGTTACGAATTGTTGATTATATCCAATTCAGCTGAATGGTTCAATGAAAGTCATACATTTTGTGTTGCAAAAGCAGAAAAGTCTATCCATCCTTTAAAATGTTGAGGGTTACAGTTATCAAGATTATTATTCAGGTCTGATATATTACATTCTTCCACTGCTTTGTCTCTAGCTTCTTTTCAGACAAATAGTGAAACTTGTAAGTAGTCCAAGATCCATGACTCATATATCAACCACCTCTATGGTAAATTAGTGCTTCCTTGTAACCCCCACAGCACAAAAAGGAAGCATTGTATCTTCAGACTGTCCTGTTGTTTGCATAAATCTTCAAATGTTGCCTGTTTCCATTACTTAGATTTCATTGAAATATTAAAATATATGCCCTTCCAACCTCAACCTCTTTCTTCAACACTATACATATTAAATGCTTTTTATTCTGCTTTCATTTTAGTTTCTGATAAAAACTATGTGTGATATTTTTCCTGTAGCAGAACTGCCTGTTAATGATATTAAGCTGATGTCTTTGGAAGTGTACACATTTAAAGGTGGTGCTTGCAAACTGTTTGTATATATTGGGATTAAACATTTCACATTCTGTCCGGCCAAATCCTCTGCTTATGTATGTTGTTATTACATTCATATTCTTTGTTGCTTTTGGACAGCAATCACTCACTTTTAGGGCACTAGATAATCTTACCCCGGGTCCATTTTATCTGATGTTGTCTGTCACCAAACAGCTAACAATTCATTTAATTCTTACTATGAAGAAATCCCTGTTGCATATTTAATTTTTACAGGGACATTGGAGGGACTGTAGACTGGAGAAACACTGCAGTAGGTGCAGCTGAGTGGTGAAACTAGTGATCATATCATTCCTATAACAGGGTTTTATGCAGAGACTTGGTGTATTGGGTTGGATTTTTACTTGAAAATATCTGGATTGTAATTTCTGGTAAAACTCTTTAACTGCACTTTGAAAGTACAATTCAAAATCCACTATTGTCTGTTTTTATCTAAGCAATCGTTTTTTAATGGTCTCAATGTGCACCTATTTATAGCGATGGTGATATTGTGAGTTAGCAAGTGTTTTATGCCTCATTTGGTTTTAGCTCTTCTTGTCTTAGCATTTAATAGAAGGTTGTATTCATGGGGAGGCAGTAATGGAGAAAGAATTTGCCTGTGTTGCTTAACAGACTATACACATTCAAAACAGTGCAGTTATCGCAGCTGAGCAGTAAAATTCCACTGGTGTTTTTGACAAGTGCTTAGCATCCTTGGCATCCATATGAGCTAACACCATCTTTGGCAAAAGGGACCTCAGTTTAACATATGACATGAAGGCTGTCAGATTCAGGAGTGAATGACTCTGTTGTGCTGCACTGCAGTGCCATTAATGAGAAATAACTTAAGTACCTTGGGCAGTGAACTCACAACCTTTTCAAGGTTTCCCTGTGGTAGACACCCTAGAAATGCAGACGGTTCAAGGTTTCCCTATGGTAGACACCCTAGAAATGCAGAGGGTTCAAGGTTTCCCTATGGTAGACACCCTAGAAATGCAGTGGGTTCAAGGTTTCCCTATGGTAGACACCCTAGAAATGCAGAGGGGCTACACAGTATGGGCTGAAAACTGTTGATTAGGATATAATAGTGTGTGGTATCCTGTTCATCATGGTGAAACAAGGACAGATGGCTTGGAAATGGATGTATAGTGGTCTAGATGGCTACTGGGCACAGCCTTGGAAAAGAAAAATCTGTGGTAGACATACCTTACAAGCTGATGAAGCACACGACAATGGTTTTACAGAAGGGAGTGGCAATCAAAAAGAAAAGAAGCATAACATAGTATGATTAGGAATAGCATGCATATTAGAGCATAGTTGCACTGTCTCAAGTACATTGATCATTTATTTATGTTTTAATTGACATTCAGAGAACATAACATTGTATAATCTCAGTAATATAATCAAAAGGCAGATGGAGGTATCCTATATTTTAACATCCCCTATAACAAAGTGAGTTTGTAACATTTATACTGACATCAGAATTTTGATCTAGACAGAATGATAGGTAGTACAGTATTAAAGAATGGTTATAATGCAGTACTGACCATATGATAGGTAGTACATTATTAAGGAATTGTTATAATGCAGTACTGACCATATGATAGATAGTACAGTATTAAGGGATGGTTATAATGCAGTACTGACCATATAATAGGTAGTACAGTATTGAGGAATGATTATAATGCAGTACTGACCATATGATAGGTAGTACAGTATTAACAAATGGATATAATGCAGTACTGACCATATGATAGGTAGTACAGTATAAAGGAATGGTTATAATGGAGTACTGACCATATGATAGGTAGCACAGTATTAAGGAATGGTTATAATGCAGTACTGACCATCATTATTTTATAGAAAAGGTTTTAAATGGCAAATGTACGAGAATTTTAGGACAAAAATGCATGCTATGTTTCCTGCAACACCTGCATAAAACCTTTGTGTATTTTAGACTTAAATATTACACCAAACAGCATAAACAAATCAAATTCTAAAAAAAGAAAGGCTTTCATTTTGGCATGAAAACTGAAGTCCAGTTCTTTGCACAGGTTGTAGGTGTGTTTTGTCCTACAAAATGTCACATTTTCATAAACAGTCTCACTGTGGGCACTTGGACATGTGGCAGTCCTACAGTGATGCCATATATAATTGTGCAAAAGCAGTATATGAAGGGAGGCAACACATACAAGGAAAATGATTTATCTTGTCTTGATTTGCCATGAAGGGCAAGGCATTAGAAAGTATAAAGTAGTGAACGGTGTTGGATACTAGTTGTGTCACTGCTCTGACGTTGCCATCATGTGATTAAGTTGGGATGGAAAAAACAGTTTGAAAAGTGTCATGTAGAACTAAAAGCTGCCAGACAGGGAATTAGCCACTCATCAAGCATTGCAGACAGAATGATAACAAACCCACACTGTATCATTTATGTTACTTGTCTACAGATAAAAACAGTGGAATCAGATACATGCATACAGTTGTAAGGTAAAGGAAAGAAAACTGCTTAAGAGCATATTTTACAATGCAGACAGTAAGTCGGCAACATGCAGCATGTATAGTAGGACATGCACAAGGACAGCACAAAATAAAATATACAATTAAACAAATGAATGATATGTCTGCTATACCTCTCAGCTCTCCAGATTTTTGCAGAAAGAACAGATTTTCATCTTATGTTTTTGGTCTGTTCCTTATAAAATGTATGGTTTTCTGTGACTGTCTGGCTGGCTAGCAGGCTCCCCACCTACTTCAGTGGCTGGCTGTGTAGCAGCCTCTCTGCCTGCTTCAGTGGTTGGCTGGCTGGCTAGCAGGTTCCCTTCCTGTTTCAGAGGCTGGCTGGCTGGCTACCAGGCTCTCTGCCTGCTTCAGTGGCTGGCTGGCTAGGAGGCTTCCTGCCTGCTTCAGTGGCTGGCTGTCAGGCTACCAGGCTCTCTGCCTGCTTCAGTGGCTGGCTAGCTAGCTATCAGACTTCTTGGTTTCCTCGATGGATGGCTCGCTGACTGAAAAATCTTTGCCCTTCCTTCCTATTAGCAGCTGTAGAAGCGCTACTACAAACCTGCTCTATAGCTGTGACCTTTGTAGGCCTCTTCCTTATTGAATTCCCACCTCCTTTAAGACCTGCAGCCAATTACTGTATGATTTACATCACCCGGACCTAACAGGGAATACCTCTGCCTGCAGGTCCGGGTTGGTGACATAACCACATTGCCGTGGAAAAAAACAGAAGTATTTTTGGGTTTTCCATAGCAATTCAGTGTATATCAAAAAAAGGGGACTTTTAAAGTCCCACTGATTCACAGTGTGGGCAATGGGATGACATAGCTCAACCTGTGAATGTCCCATTGATAACGGGACAGATGGTAACTGTACTAGTGGCTCTTCTATAGCAATAATGAGAGGGAGAAAGGGAAAAGGAGGGGAAAAAAGACAAAGAGGAAGAAATGAAGACAGAGGGGGTAGGGGAAAAAGAAAAGAAGTGGGAGAGGAGGGAAGGGAGAAGGGAGAGGGGAGGGGAGGAAAGGAAGAGAAAAGAAAAAGAGGAGAAGCCCTAAGGGGGGGCAATCTGATCTAAGGATGAATGGTCTAAGATGAGAAAGGTAAAATAAAATACTTAAGATTTGAGATGCAAGTCCCATTCATTTATTTATCAAATGGGCTGTCACAGCTAGGAAACTAGTAGAAGTGATCTCAGTTTTATTTTTTTCCATTTAACTAGAGGGGGAATTTACCAGACTACAGGGGCTCATGGCATCAGCTATCACTCTAAATTGTTGAAGACCAACTCACATTTGTAGACACAAAGCTATAGAGAAATATGTGTGTGACAACTAACCATATGCGTTGATGTACACAAAAACAATATTTTTTTTTAAGAATAGACAATGTCAGAATAATTCAGTTAACCAAGACAGTAAAATAACAGAATATATAAGAGATACCAAAGATGACTTATAAAGTTTATACTTTTATCAGTCAAATGGGACAGACTAAGAAATTGCACTTTTAGTTGGCATTTAAAATACAGGATAAAAAGAAAAAAGTATGGAAATCATTTATTCCAACACAATAAATACAGAAGAATCATGACATGAAAGTATAAAACAAACGTCTTTATTAAAACACCACATATAATTCTAGTGTCTTTGCAACAGTCTTCGATCAAACCTAAATACATTAAAACACCTTTTAAAAACACTATAACCAAAATATTCAGTTATTGTAATCTATTTTATTAATTTATTTTGTAATATCTTTTATTTAGATTTTGAAAATTTTCACTTAACAAATTGAGTTGTTTACAAACAGATGTAACAAATAGACAATATGCAAAAGGCAAACAATTATAAACAGCTATATTCAAAAGTGTTGTATGCATAAGAAGCAGTAAATAATTTAGTGGTGTACAAGTTTAAAGATAATTTAATTATAACATTTGGCCTTAAATACTATTAATAGCTACAGAGAAGTAACAATACTTACAACAGACAATGAGTTTTCCCCAATAATCTTTATATTGTTTCTTATGTTAGTTGCACATTATTAGTTTGTGCACTATAATACATTTTAGTGCTAATGCCTTGAAGTCATCCCATGATAGTTTGGACCTGTCAAGCCATTTCTGGATAATATATATTTTACCCTCTATAAAGATGATAACTAAATTATGAATGTCATGTTTAGGTAGGCTGGGTGGTAGAGTACTTTGTCATGGGAATTTACACTTCTAAGTAGATTTTCGTAAACCCATATTTTTATCTTGACTTTAAAAGAACTCTGTAGTTTGTAAGAGTATCTACAATTCCAAAGAATATGTAGTAGGTCAGCACTGTGAAAGTTGCATAAAGGGTAGTTTGGTGGGTACGTGGAATAATACTTCTTAAGAGTCGCTAGGGTCATATAAGCATGGTTTAGTGTCATGAATTGAGTGCAGAAAAGTTTTTAAGGGGGCCAATTTGATAGTTAGTTAAATTGACTTGTTTATTTGATTAGGTGTAAGTGATTAGTTTAAATGTGTACAGTATTTAGAATCAATAGTAATATTTTGGAGTCTAAAAGGGATGATTAGCTTGTATGTATTGGAAATCATTTTTTTTTCTGAAACTAAAGAGTTCCATAATTGTGAGCAAAAATATATGTCTTAATAGTTAATTTCTGAGTCATCCGAATTGGACAAGGTTAAGTCTTATTTGTCTTAGTATAGTGGTATAGATTAGTATAGTGGTATAGACTTTTGGCAAGTTAAAGATGTTTCTCAATTCATTTAATGCAGAGCTTCTGTATAAATAGAAGTCCATGACACTTTTCTTTGAGTAATGGGAAACTGGATAGATTTATTATAGAACTATTCAATTTAAGATTAGGATTTAGATGGATCAGTTTTGGCATGATAAAAAGATTCTCCCAAGTTTAACATGTTTATTATGTTTTGAAGAATAATTATGTTATATAATAAAACTGTATGTATTTTTTAGCAGTTCAATATTTTTTCTTGCTTAAAAAAGGTTAGACATTTGGGTTGCATTGGTATTGTTGAATGCTGTTGTACCATAATATAATCCAGATATGGCTCCAATTAGACTGATTAGGGGTATAATCTATTATTTTTAAAAGTACTTTTGTGTTCATTATAATATAATTTCAAATTAGGTAGACTGTCTTGTTTTTTGGTTGAATTAATTTGTAATAAGTTACTCTAACACAGTTTGTGTATAGTAATAATTTACTTAGGTTTGTTGTAACTCTTTTAAAGAAATTATGCACTATTGGGAAAGAGGATTTGAAATAAAACCGAACTTTAGGTAGAATGTTCATTTTAATGATAGCTACTTTAGAAAGTATCAAAAAGATTAATTTATTCCACCTGAGAATACTACTGTTGACATTTGTACAGATGTTAGTAAGGTTGTCTTGATAGAATAGGGTAGAGTTATCATAAAATGGTATACCCAAGTATTTTAGTGAATTATTGATTTTAATTTCTGAGGTTGGAAAGTAACTTATTAATTGGTCATTAAGGTTTAATGGAAAAATAGAAGGTTCACTTAAATTTACCCTGTAATTAAACAATTTTGAAAAGGTGTTAAAATTTGATAAATAATTTTCAACAAATCTGTTTTAGGTAGGGTAAATTACAAATTTAAATTATCTACAATGGCAGTTAATGGTATAGATATATTACAGATTTGGGGTATGGTGGTGAAATGAATTTTATATGAGAGAGAAATAGGGGCTCTGTTTGCCGATTTAAAAAAAAATATGAGTGTAGCAGGATTCCTTGGTGTGCACAATTAGCAATTTTAATGGGAAAATAATTTATTTTATTGGTATATATAGGCATGTGTGAGCATTAGAATAAATAGTTTTGTGAAATGTTTTGGGGAAGCCAGAGAATGACATGACTGTACATAAGAAATTAAGATTCAGATGATCAAAGTCTTTGGTATCATCTAGAGTTAGGCCACATATTGCATGATTGCAATTTTGGATAAAGTTATTAGAGATTCTAAAGTTAAGATATAGTCACACGTTTGCCTAGCTTTCATGAAGCCCGATTGATATGGAAAGACTATAGAAGGCAGTATAGGTTTTACTCTATTAGCTAATAAAGTTACAAAGATTTTTAAATTTATGTTGATAAGGAAGACAGATCTGTAAATTAACGGAATTTTAAGATCTAGTTTGGATTTGGGAATGAGGGAGAGATCAGAGATTCTTTTATTGTTAATATAATTAAATATGTATAGATTGTAATCCAGTTCATTTTCTGACTTAACCCTTTTGTTTCTAAGTTCCAAACCTAAGTACACATCATGTTGATTTATAATGTAACTGTTTATTTATGTCACTCCCTTGCTTATTAGTGACAAACCTGGTCTAGGATGCTGGTCTTAAGTTGGACAGCATCTTCTAAATGTCAACCATTGAAATGTAAGAACCAGGACTATCTTCCTTAAAACTGCCTCTGCCCTTCAGAGTTTATTAGCCAAATGAAATAGACTAATAAATAGATTGCACTCCACTAATAAGCAATAAAAAGTAAAGGTCTTAAGACAGATATAAAAATCAAGCTTGCATAAGGAATTGAGGAGACTGAATAGAGTTCTTAAGAAATTCCATGTGACACACAAAATAGAGGGCTGGGGAATGTGAAATTGCCAGAGCTAAATAAAGGATCACAGTATAGAAGAAACAATTAATATGAAAGAGAAAAATATAGAACAAAATAAAAAGGCTCTCCAAATCTGGGAGTCAAGGAGGCTACTAAAAGCAGGTAGGCACTAAGAATAGATTTGCTGCAGCTATCCTGTTAGAGAGATTTTTGTAATTAATATAATAAAACCATATATAGCAGCAGTAATGTTGAAGTAGTACTAGGAAATGGTAATGAATACCAGGGGAGAATCATGTAGATCTACTAGTGTCTTGAAGAACAGTTAAGTGCCAGGTATGGAAGACATCCCCCTCTATGGCTTCTAAGGTATACATTTAGACCAATAAAAAAATAATAACGAGAGCAGTAGCAGCGAAAGGAATTTTTAGAAATTTATTAACAGATAAAAAGTGATAATAAATGATGTTTTTAAAGCGCTTTTTCGTCAGCATAAGTAGCTAACTTCCTCAGAAATGTTAAAAAATGAGCTACACCAAAGCTTTTAAAAGACATTTGAAATTGAATACCAATTACTAAGTAAGATGCTGAACCTCCTTCTCATTCTATTTAAAAAGACATACTCAATACATTTGAGTATCATTATAAATACATAAAACACATAACAAATACAAAACAACTCATATTAATAGAAAAAGCAACAATATTAGGTAGTGAAAATGTAGTTTGTAATGTCCAAGATGATTATTTATGCATATGTATTTTATATATATATATATATATATATATATATATATATATATATATATATGTATTTTTTATATATATAATTAGTAACCATTAACTAAACAAATGTAGTCTGGTAATAAAAGACATAAATGAACCCACTGGCTCATTGATGTAGTCACGAGATAAAATATATAATGGTGTGAAAGAATAATAAAAAACACAACTACAACCCTAAAACATTAACATCATCTCTTAAGACTTCAATTTTAACACACTTGAGATTGAACATGAATCATTAATTCCTGGATAACTGTATGCATTTAACCTAACCTGCCAAATTAATTCAGCTTCTTCCAATTTAAGGGGTCTAGGTCCCCCCCTGCTATCACAACAAACCTGATCAATTGCTAAGAATTTGAATGTGCGGTTGGTAAATACAGAAGTGTGTTTAGCTAAAGCGTTGTCAAGTTTAGACTTTTTCATAGCATATAAATGCTCATATATTCTGTCCCAAAGTCTTCTTTTGGTCTTTCCGATATAGAAGACGGGACATAATGTGCATCTAGCTAGATAAACGACAAAGGTAGAGTTACAATTAAGTTTGTGTTTTAATTTATAAGAAGTGCCATTTAACTCAAAATAAGTTGTTTCTTCCACGTATCTACAATAATTACAATTTTGACACTTTAACATCCCTGCGTTGTGGGTTACCAAGGGTTTACTACCCTCCAAGAGAGATTTTAAATTCTTCCCTTTCCTAAAAGCTACTTTAGGTCTATCTCCTAGTTTTTCAAAAATAAAAGGGTACATTTTAAGCAATTCCCAGTTTTTATTAATTATATCAATACAAATATTACTACCTGTACTAAATGTAGTAATAAAATAATTAATGTTTATTTTATCTTCGCCGAAAACTACGTTTTCTTCTGATTCATGCATACTACTAGTATTGCAATCAATCACATGTTCTGGGTCGCCTTGGGACTCAGCGCAGTTAACTGGGAGCAAAGGTTGGTAAATGTTCTGGCTTCTTTTATCTATTACTTTCTGTATTAAGTTGTCCAATAAACGTTCGGGATACCCTCGAGATAGAAACATATTTTTAAGCACTACACATTCCTCATGGAAGTCGTTGTCTAAGCTGACCATCCTAGCAGCTCTTACTAGTTGTCCTTTGACAACAGACTTCTTCTGGGAAAAAGGGTGACAACTAGTAAAATGTAAAAAAGTATTTGAATAAGTTTTCTTATGAAAAACCTTTGCAGTATAGCAATTGTACTCATAATTTTTACTTAGAAGTACATCAAGGTATGCAATATTGTCTGTCCCAAATGAGTATGTAAATTCTAGAAAATTGGTAGTGCTATTGATTATACATAAATCAGACTCCGTGTGACCCAGACCACGTGTTCTTTAATAACAAGGTTAAAATTCAAATGGATTCAGCTGCTATGCCCCGCAAAAGCAGACCATCAGAATAATAATAATGACAGTGCCTCCTTGTTTGTTATTTATTGTTTATTTATAAAATAATTTAATTTAATAAATTTAAATTAATTAAACCCAAATGGAACACAAACACACCAAAACCAAATAACCCATTAGTTCTTTTTTATATGGTCATACAATGAGGAACAGGAAAAGGGAAGGAACAACATACTTTATATTTTTTTTTATTTTACATTTAGTTATGCTATTTATTCTGTTTAATTTTTTTTTTCCACACATTAATGGAATAAATTATTTATACAACAAATATTATATATTATATTCCCTTTGTTATAATATATTAAATAATAAATGATAAACAAATAACCAAGTAATACATAAACTTTCTTTTATATATATTATAAAAGTCTAATGATTAAATATGCTCTCCTCCTTAAAAAAATTAGTTATTAAAATCCATCATCTCTTTATTAATACCTGATAAAACAATTATAACATTTTCATATTTAATTTTTTTTTTTATATTTTATTTATATTTATATTAGTATGTTTATTGTAAATTATAAAAATTATTTACATACACTACATTTTAAAATTGGTAAAAAATAAAATTTGTAGGTGTAGTCTATATTTGAAACAAGGGTAATTGTTACCTGAAGAATACCACCACTAGAAGGAAATAAAAAAATGCAAAGTACAAAAGTACTTTAAACCTTTGAGGCTTTATCTATAATATAGGCTTAATAGCCCTGGAGGGTGATTGATCTCTAACATTAGCTGCCATCTAATTTCCTTCTGTAGGAGAATATTTTTAATACCCCCCCATCCATTTAATAATTTAAGTCTGTGAAACTTTCACATTCTAGCGACATTTAAAAACAAGGCATTTCTTCTTCTTTTTCCTTGATGTCAGGTATGTTCATAAATTCTAATTCTTCTCTTCCTCTCAGTCTCTTAGTCCCATTTAAAACAAAGGAGAAAAATTACACAATACCATCTAACTTCTTACTTCTGCTTTGCAGCATGCGCCTTTGCAGAATAATATCTACTTTTTAAGCCATTGTTTAAAGTAATCACTGATAATAAAATACACACTGCTACACACCTGCTACATTTACATTTTGTTCAATGTTAATTTTCCCATTTTCAATTTTAAAAGATTCTTTGTTTTTTTAAGATTTTTTTTTTTTTTTTTTAAGTCATATTTAAAAAATTTCTTTTTTGTTTAAAATACCATTGTTTTTTAATATTTATCAGTAAAAATAATATCAGTAAATTCACAATATTCAAGCAGTAATACGAGAATATTTCCAATAAATCAATAGTTTAACCCATTTAATCAATAGTTTTACTCTTTCCTTTGTCCTTAGGGAATGAACCTTTCCCTAATATAATACTACTTCTGCCAAGATGTCACCTACAAATTGCATTGGTAAATTTTTGTTCAAATTTAAATTAAAAGAGAAATCTCTTCTAATTCTCTTTGTTAGAAAGTTTTCTTTCAGGTCTTGATGCCCTGACCAAATCAATGCTTTTAATAGCCTGACCTTAACAATGCTGTGTTTGATGTAGTGTTGCAAGTTACCAATTGAATTAAAGTCACGGCAAATATTAGATTTAAAGCCACTATTGGTTTTGTATCAATTTATATTTTGTTGTTTTCATGTATGGGCTTTGAAAAAAAATTCCCCCTCCCCATCCAAGACCATATTTAGCATATATATGGCACATATGCCCCCATGGCCTGGCCCAATCTAATATAAATTTGTCCTAGGTGAAGGAAAAAATTATTATTTAGGACTATTTCGTTTTATTGTTTCCGACCATAGATTATTGGTAATTTTACCTAAAAAATCCCAAATCCTGATTATACATTTAGACCAAGGTAGCGACTTATTACCGTCACATCTTCACTGTTTGCCATTTCCAAATTCCTGACATGATGGGATACTGGTCCCAGTTTATAAAAGGGGTGACAAAATTGCACCTGCAATTTATCTTTCATTTGTTCTCCTTGATAATTCAGTTAAAATGTTCAAAAGAATAATCCAAAAGAGGTTCCAAAAATAAGCAAATGAAAATTAGCTTAGTTTGGAAAGGGAACCCCCACTCACATCTCAGTATTTACACTTGACCATTAATATGGTGTGATATTTATGCAAAGGAGAAAGCAAAACTAATCAGTACAAAAAGAGCAGCACCAAAGACATTTGAAGAGAAATACAGGCAAAGGAATCCTGACAAGGAAAACTTTACAATACAAACTATAAGAAGAAAAAGAGAAAAAGTAAACAAGGAGATTAGTAATGGGGAAGTTAAAGAAATAGAAATTGAGGTTATGGATTACCTGCGAGGTGAAGGATTCAGTATAGAAAATCTAATTCAGAAAGCACCACAACAGGATAGAGCAATGGATATCCAAATTAAGGGGAAAACAGTGGAACAGGAAGCAAAATAAGTTTGGAATTATGCCAACCAGTTATCATCTCTAACTAATGCTTATATGGGAAGATATGAATTGTTTACATCTAGAACAGAGCTATATGATGTTGAAATACCATTGAACTAGATACTAAGAAATATAATTACTGTCTAACGCATTATCTAACTACTACACTGGTGTGTTTTAAATATTCGTTAATGTACCATTGATAAATGACGGCTAAATCCTGTTTTGATTTCTGCTATTACATGAGTAGCCTAAGTCTGTGTATTTATTACCCAGTATTTTCTGCTCTGCTTAACACTGCCCACTCCCCATTTGCAGAGGTTACACTCACCTCACCCTAACATCTATATCTCTGCTCTCTTTCACAGTGCTTAAATATACCTGCTGCATTTTTTTACTGAAAATATAATTCTGCTGCTTTGCCTCTCCCTTGGGACTGTACTCTGCGATCTGAAGCTGCAGCGGTCTACTACATTCCCCACCATCTTCTACCACAGAATTGCACTAGTTATTAAAATCTTTAGGTGTTTTCTTTTCATTAAAGTATCTTACTTATTGTTCTGAGTGAGTAATGTGCATGGAAGCTAAGGTCTGCCATCGACCCCCCCACTTTTTTCTTTGCAACTGACTTAAAATTAACTGCATCCCTTAAATAACAGTCGACCCTGACCTTCCTCCTGATTTACTGTTAGCTACAGCCCATAAAACTCACAGTGGTGTTGCCAGTCACAGTTAAATATAATTGCACTTTAACCTTACCTACTCTAGTTCACTGTTTCAGTTCTTAGTTGAGCTCCTTACCTTGTGGAGTGGGATTCAGCCCGTTACATTCACTCTCGCTATCATTCAGGTTCACTTCACTCCCCATCCTTCCCCTTTGCCCTACCCGTCCCACCTATACCCCAATTTATTCATAAAAACAATCATTTGACTTCCCTAACACCTCCCACCAAACTATTGCATCATCCTCCAACCACTCCCCCATCTTTCCTTTCACCACCTGCTCATTAATTTGTTCTGTGGTGTTCTGCCACATCACACAATCCTTTCTTCCTCTAATAACCCCAAAACCAGATAACTTAACTCCACATATACTACCACCACCTTCAATTCTCACCATGCTTGCACTTTCTGTTTTCTTAGCAGGTCTCCTCTCTCTAGGCTACCATCTAACTTTCTACCACTCCACTATCACTAACCACAATCACCTAAACTCCCCCAAGCTAACCTATTCAAACACTCACCACCATAATCGCATATACATTTCACCTACAATTTTCAACCACACCCACTTGGATCTCACCAAGCTCACCTACAAAGAAACTAATTATAAAAAGCTACCCAGTTTACTCATACACCATATGATCGCCAGTTACCTACACACACTGACCACTGCTATTAACCAACTTATACTCACTGGCGACAACCACTCTAACCCAGGCCCCTCCACTACTATACCTACACTGCTACAAACTAACATGGACCTAATATCCCTTGCAAGCAAAAACCGTCTGACCTCTTAATACTTAATACATATAAACATCTGCAGCATCCTGAATAAAATTGAAGAGCTATATGCCTCTATATCATTCTATAACCCTGACATTGTACTCCTAGGCAAGACCTGGCTCAAGCCCCACATCAAAGATACCACCATAGACCCTCCTGGCTACAACATCCTTAGATGTGATTGAATAGCTAAAAGAGGCGGGGCATTGTCCTACTTTACAGGCACAGCCTTACTCTCCAACAAATATGTAAAGATATCCCCACTTTCGGCTATGCAGAAACCCTGTTAGCAAATATAAAATTAAACCCAGCAGAAACAACTCAACATTATAGGTGTCTACTTACCACCAGGTGACAATATTGCCACTCTAGAGTCCATTTTACATTGGACTTCCACCACCCTCCATCAGAAGACACTTATCCTGGGGGACTTCAACACTGATTGGGCCTCTATCACGGCATCCCACCCAAAGTACCACTTAAACCTACTTAACTTCACACAGCTTATCCAAACTCCCACCCATATAGACAAATCCACCAAAAAGGAACCCATATTAGATTGGATCCTAACCAACAAGCCTTTATCTGCCAATATATCTGGTACGTTACCTGACTCCCTCAGTGATCACCTACCCACATTCATACTAAGACAGCACACAAAACCCATAAAACCCACCATCCTACTTTCTATCAGTAGTTCCAATGATTTCTTACCAAACCAATTCATCAACACCTTAAAAAAATAAATTGGTCACCTCCTAAAACTCTACTATTAAAGGAAGCCATGGAGTACTTTAATACTACCTTCTTAGGTTTCCTTAATGTTATGGCCCCACAATGTATAATTCATACTAAAACCAACCCAGCCCCCTGGATCTCAAAGGATACAAAATCCCTACTCAAACAATGATACATAGCTTGGTCAACCTGACATACCAACAAAACAAGTACAAATCGACAATACTTCCTAGAGCTCAGAAACAAAGCAAAAAACAAATACGTAATGACAAAAAAGTTATTATATCCAGCAAAAAACTCACTGCAACAATCAACAAAAATTCTGGTCTGCAATCAACCACATTCTCCAACCTGGCAAAATCAACTCCCCAGACCCTAACACTGAGAGTGATAACAATGATATTGCCACCCAGTTTAATGACTATTTCACCTCATCCATCCAAAAGTTATTCAACAATTTCCCAACTACTATTGCAAATACCCCCAAAATACAAACCTGTCACCGTAAGACCAACACCCATTTCTCTCTCAAATCAGTTCCAACTGACCTAATTCGTAAACACCTTGACAAATTGAAACCCACCACTCTCACTGCTAATAAACTACACGCTGATTACCTTAGGGTTGCCACCTCTGCCATCGCCTACCCTATTTCCATACTCATCAATAGATCCATAGCTGAACACACTGTCCCCTCTCTCTGGAAAATTTCTTATGTCGTCCTCCTACACAAAGGTGGATCCTCGACAGACCTTAGTAATTATTGCTACAAAGCTATACTATATCCCCTATCAAAAATCTTAGAAAAATGTATACACACTCAACTACTGAATCATTTTCTTCAATATAACCTGCTAGCAAATTCCCAACATGGATTTCGCCCAAACCATAGTGCCACCTCTGCCCCACGTCAACTAACAAAGAAATCTCAGTAACTTAGTATCTGTTGACTTCATAGATCTGTCAAAGGCATTTGACAAGGTATCCCACAGCAAATTACAATCGACTCTCTCTGAGCTCAGTCTGGATAACTCCTCTCTACTTTGGTTTAAAAATTATCTGTTCCTTTGGCAACAAGCCATTAAATGGCATAACTCTCTCTGCCCTCTCCTCCCAGTGGGACAAGGTGTTTTGCAAGGAATCATTCTTGGTATCTTACTATTTTCCATCTTTACCAATAACCTCCCCTTGGCTACCCAACAAACTAATATAGTACAGTATGCTGATGACACCACCCTTATTTGCTTAGCCCCTCTCTACAATTACTCCAAGATAAAACCCAGAAAGCCTTCACTACTATAGAAAAATGGCTAAATCCCTCCCAATGCATACTAAACCCATCTAAGACCCAACTCATCATCTTCTACCCATCCAAAACTATCACCCCTACCTCGCCATTGTCAATAACATCCTCCAGCAATACCCTTATCATACCAGTAACCCAAGCCAAGCTACTAGGTGTAATTATTGAACAAAACCTAAAATTCGACAAACATATAGGACTAACAATTGCCAAAGTTCATAAAAACTAGGTTCAGTCTATCGGTGCAAGAGCTTCCTCACACAGGAATCCCGAATCACTACCTCTCGTACCCATCGACTCTCCACCTTACCATATGCTTCCCCAGTCCTAAATAACCTAAACAAATCTGACCTTCTGAAACTATCTACCTGCAATAATAAAATCTCAAAATTTGCAACCAGTGCTAAGTTTTGTTCTCATCACTGCCTCTCCCTAAGACAACTAGGATGGTTAGAACTCCCTAACCTACTAAAATACAATCAAATTCTCCTGACCCATCAACTGCTATACCAACCAAATAAAATGCCTGCCTTCTCTGGTCTGCTCATCTTCCATAATACTGTGCGTCAACTAAGATCTTCCAAAACTGCCCTACTAACTGTTACCAATTGCTACATAGCTCAGGCCAGTCTCTTTATTCTTATGTAGTTGCTAAGGCCTGGAACTCTCTAACCCCTGACATTAGATGTCTAAATAGTAAATATACTTTCAAATCCCTACTAAAAGATCTCCTATTCAAAACTTGGATATATTCCTGTACAGAATCAGACTAATTTCACCTGTTCCTGACTTTCAACATCCCTAGATCACAGGTGTACTGTGTAGTTTCACTTGGTGCATAGTACTGTGAACTAGGTGTTTAGGCCACCTTTAAAGTTACAATTTCTAGTTTATGACCCTGTTTGTCTATGGAAACTTCTTTTTGAATTTATGTTCAAGCAATTCTATATTTGTTGTATAATATCTGGTTTAATTCTTTCTTAATATTCTAACCACTATATGCTACATCAGTTGTATAACTCTGATATTTACTCCTTTTACATGTTCTATGCTCTTTGTACAAAATAGTTATGTTTATTATATATATATATATATATATATATATATATATATATATATATATATATGTATATATTATTTTTATTTTTTATAATTTTTTACTATGTAATTGGAGCTTTTCTCCCTGGGCCTCCACTGAAAATGGTTACCTTGTGTCCAGTTGGACTGATCCAGTAAAAAAATGGAAAATAAATAAAATAAATAAATAAAAATTGGTCAGGTGGCATATGAAGATATTTTGGAGCCTTCCACAGGAAACCAGTATAAACATTCAGTTGAAGCTGGCCAGCAAGGTAAGGAACAGAAAACTGTAGAAACTCTGACACAGTCAATGTTGAGGCATGATAGGCCAATACGTTCCCATATGACAGAGCAATGGATGGCAAAGGATGAAATTGAAGATACTGTGCCACAGGAAGATGATATAGAACTTTCTATAGAATGCCCGCTGAAAATGGAAAATAAAAAATGTACCCTCAGTTTAGAAGAAAACAAACTAAGAGAATAGTTGCTTGATTTAATAGACATATTAAGATCAATGTAAGAAATAGACTGCAGAAGGTCAATAAAACTCAAAAAGTTAGAAGTCTGATAAAACGAATGAACACAGTAATTAGGATTGTCCATAGAGATCCATGTGATATAACAGAAGTAAACAGGATATGTTACTTTGCAGCTAAATTAATAACTGATAAAGTCCTACTAGAAGAACACAGGGTAGTCAGGGAAGGGAAGAGGAAAAATCAAATACCATCATGGAACTATCAAACATGCAATTAAGACAAGAAGTATCACTGTTAGAAGAATATAGAAGAGGGAACAGATCATCAAAAATACTAAGAAAGATAGACGTAATAAAAGTAATGCACAGTATTAGAACAGATCAGGATGTATCATGCATTATCGCAAATAAGCTAAAAATCTCAGCACAGGCAGAAAAACATAGAAGATACACATATAAATATAAAAGAAAAGTACAAAATAAGCAATTTATTGATCACCCAAAAATGTTTTTTTAGAGAGTTGGGAAACAAGGTAAACGGAATTGAAAGACCACCAAAAAAAAGAAGAAATAGTACATTTTGGAGAAGTGGGCGGCCATGGTAGTGCAGCAGTTAGCGTTGCCACCTCACAGCAAGAGGTTCTCCAGTTTGATTCTCGGCTGTGGTGCCTTCTTTGTGGAGTCTGCATGTCCTCCCTGTGGTCGCGTGGGTTTCCTCTGGGAGCTCCGGTTTCCTCCCACATCCCAAAGACATGTGGGTGGATTGGACACTCTAAATTGGCCCTAGGTGTGTGTTTGTGCATGTGTGTGTGCCTTCTGTGGAAGGTTAGACACCGGGCTGGCAACTCAACACCATAAAACTCCACTGCCTATCATGAGCCGCTGTGGCAACCCCTAACCGGGAAAAGTAAAAGAAGAAGATGAAGATACATTTTGAAGAAGTATTTATGAAGATCCCATGGAACATAAAAACATGCTAAATAGATAGAAGAAGTAAAAGAAAGAATAAGAAGTTTAAAGTGGCAGGATATGAATTGAAATGAAGTAACAGCCAGAGAGATTGAAACAAAGTTAAGAAAAGCCTCCAATTGGAAAACCTCAGCCCAGATGGAGTACCTAACTTCTGGTTAAAAGTATTAATATCTTTGCATGAAGATTTAGCTATGAGTAAGAACTATTTATATGCACACCGTGAACAGACACCAACCTGGCTAACAACAGGAAAAGCAATGGTACTACTTAAGAATGAACCTGCAAGCTACCCTAAAAAACTATAAACCAGCACTAAATGTTCTACAAGGAAACAGCTCCAGTATTTATTAATGCCCACCACTTTAGACATGTCTAAAGGTCAGTTCCCTGTGCTTTCTCCTATTAACCTGGTGAACCTGGGCATCCTGAAGCAATGTAGTAACCGCATCATGTACACTGACAACCCTCTCTTCTTACCTCCCAACACTCAGAATTGTGAAAGATGTACTTATATACCCAAATTGGAAGCTACACACTCTCCAGCCCAGACCAAAATAGCTGGGCAAGAGGAGAAGGTCAACACTTACACCACACCACATGGAATACATAGCTCACCAGAACACACACGAGCACTGCCTTTACATAAAAACACAAACCACACACCCATCTTTGCAGAGGCTCTCAGTAAAAATCTACCCAAACAGCAGAGACCTCCAAGGCAGAAACGCATCCGACCACCACAACACAATACTAATCATGAGACACATAACTCTCCTAAACAGTGTGCCAAGCAACCAAAGCCCCTAAGGCAAAACAGCATGCCCAACACACTAGTCATAGGTGACTCGATAGTCAGGCACAATGATGTCCCACTCACTAGGTTGAATAAGGAGAAAGTAACAGTCAGCTGCTTGTCAGGTGCCAGAATCCGCCACATAACACACACACTCAGGTCTCTCAACAACAGGTACAAATATGACTCTGTCATTGTACATGTGGGTGTGAATGACCTGAGATATACCTCCCTGGACTACATGAAAAGAGACATGGAGGAGCTCTTTGATTATGTAGCCCAGGTGGGTGTAACCAAAACCCTGAGCAGCATCCTACTATCACCCAGAAGGGTATCACAGTATAAGCAGAAAATTATTGATTTCAGCAACTGGCTAAGTTTCTGGTGTCATTCTAAGGAGATCCAGTATCTGTGTGCCTGGGATGACATGAGTGATAGATCTCAATGCTTTGCCAGAGATGGCCTGCATCTGTCACCTCTGAGCTTCAGGATACTGGCCAAGGCTCTTGCCACCTCTATAGTGCCTTTTTTAGGTTGCGTTCCAAAGACTAAATTACCACTGAAACAGCTACAAACAAATGCAATCTGAGAGTCATGCTGCTCAACACTAGAAGTCTAAATTTCAAAATGTACTCACTCAAAGCACTCCTTAAAATGGAGAACATCGACATTTGTACTGTAACAGAGACCTGGTTCAAGGCAGCAGGAAAGCACCCCTGCACTACCAGGCTATTACTCATTCTACACCTTTTGGCCCCAGAGCTTGGACTGAAGCTCCAAAGGTGGTGGTGTTTCCATATTCATAAAGGATGCACACACCTTCAGACTGGCAGCCCAACATAATGCATCTAAGATACTTCGGGTGCAGCTAACATTGGGTAAGACAGCAATTCAGGTCATAGCCTGCTATAGGTCCCCAACCATGTCCCAAGACTCACACTCCATGTTCCTAAGCACACTGGAGAATATTAGGGTCCAACTACCCCTCCATTAACTGGGAAAACTACTCATGTACTAATACACGTGTCCAATGCTTTCTGGAATTCATTAATTCCACTGCTCTGGACCAGCTCATTCTTACCCCCACTAGAGGTAGCAACATCCTTGACCTGGTCATTACTAACATGGGTGGTCATTGCTCTACACCAATAGTCAACTCCTCCCTGGTTAGATCCGACCACAAACTAATCACCTTGGAAATTCACCCCCCCCCCCCACATAGACAACCACCATGAAAAATTTCTCTAAAGCTAATTTTGGGCTCCTAAACACAGAGGTGGCTAACTTCACTGCAGGCATGCAAATGAAGAATAATTGCTCGACTGCCAAATCATACACAAATGTACTGTATGAACATGTACACAAATGCATGGATCTCGCCATACCCAATAGAATGAAGACGCTCTCCTCAAAAAAAGAAAGCCAATCTGGTGGTCCCCTGCCATAAACAAATTCTACAACAGAAGAAGGAAACTGATGCAGAATAAGGTAAAGTCCCAAGACTGGAAAAACTCCCTTACCAGCCTCAACAAAAAGTTGAGATCCCTCATAAAATCCTCTAAAGCTAGCTATGAAAACAGAATTGCAGCAGATAGTAAAGACAACCACAAGACCTTCTATAGTTATGTAAAGAATCTCCATGGCTATACCCAGATTTGCACTGAACTACTGCAAAATGGTACCTCCTATACCGAGCCAACAAATATTGGCAAATACTGGCAGACAGATTCAGTGCCAGCTTTACCCCTCTCTCGCCTTCTAAAGGACCAATCATAATACCAGTAGATTGCCAGACACCCAGTATTACTGCTGCCAGGTTAAAACAACACTGTCCAAGGCCAAGAATACAGCTTCTATGGGACCTGACAATATCCCTGGCTGTGTTCTACATGAACTACAGAGTGAACTGGCACCTCACCTGTGTGCCCTGTTCAATCACAACCTCACCTTAGGCTTTCTCCCTATTAAATGGCGCACTGCTACAGTCATCCCTCTCCACAAAGGAGGAGTGACTACAGACCCTGGGAACTATCGCCCCATTAGCCTAAGGAGACTGATTTGCAAAGCTATGGAACATATCATCATGGACCTAATAAACAAGTTTATAGGGAATCTCCAAACTCTGGATCCTACACAGTTTGGTTTTGTAAAGGGTATATCATGCCTGCTCAACTAGATCACCTTCTTTGAGTCAGTCACCAGAGCTGTGGATGAAGGCAAGGTGGTTCGTACAGCCTACCTTGATCTGGCCAAGGCCTTTGATACCATTCCCCACTCAGGAATCATAGAAAAACTCACTAAGCTAGACATCAACCCCTATATCACTAGGTTGTTTGCAAACTGGCTCACAGATAGAACTCACAATGTGAAAGTAGCTGACTCCAAGTTGGACTGCCGACCAATCACAAGTGGAGTCGCACAGGGTTTGATCCTGGGTCCCCTCCTGTTTGGTATATACTTCTCTGAAGTTCAGGTGAACACAAAAGGACTCTGGCTGACAAAGTTTGCAGACAATTGCAAGTTGAGAGCTATTATTAATTCCCCAAGTGATGTTGACATCCTACAGAAAGGCCTCACTGAGACCAATGACTGGTGTCAGAACCATGGCCTTAAGCTCAATGCCAAAAAATGTGTTGTCATCCCCTTTGGGAAAAACCCAGTTCCCTTGAATTACCACATCGATGGTAGTCCACTGAACACAGAAGGCGTTATAAGAGATCTGGAAACACAGGTTGACAGCAAACTCTCTTTTGACCACCACATTGCCACTGTTGTCAGAAAGTCCTTCTATGTGTCATATCTCATTACTAAGGGTTTTGCATCCAGGAAGAAAGAAGCTATTGTCTCCCTCTACTCTTCCCTCATTAGGCCAATCATCGAGTACAATGCCTCATTTGGCATGTACCTCACTAGACACCTGCAACAACTGAAGCAGCCACAAAAGTATCTCACAAAGAAGATCCTAGGCCTTAAACATTTGTCCTATATGGACAGACTCAAAAAACTCCAACTATTCTCTGTCTCATATCACCTACTTAGAGGCGATCTCTGCTTAACTTACAAAGCCATGTCTAACCCAGCTCTGTTAGAAATGTTGCATCTAAAGAAATCCCAATCCCGCAACACCACACACTCCAGAGACCTCAGCCTCATTACCACAATCAATAAAACATGCTGGAGGGACAGGTTCATAACCCAGAGACTGCCCATGCTATGGGACTAGACTTCCCATACATGTCAAGCAGAGCACCTCAATGGCCCTCCTCAAGAGAAATATTGATAAGTGGATGGGAAATAGAAAATTCACCCAGGGGATAACTCCAGTAGCTCTGCTCGACAGAGGCACTGGGAACTAAGGTTGGGTGGCACAATGCCAGGGTAATCCTATGAGCTAGGCTTGTAAAGGCTCCAGGGCCATTAGTCTAGTACACACCTATGAACCTACAAACCTATTTGCGTTTGATGCAGACTGATGCCTCAATGCAAGTTTTGAGGTCAGCAAAGAATGTAGTAGTGTGAGACTGGATCATCAAAGGTGGGAGGGTGCTTACGTTTCATTAGGTCTTCAGCTAGTTATAATGGATTTACTCTTTGAATAATCTCTAAATCTAGAAAGGTATGATTGTATCGCAGGTTTAACTGTCTTAGTGAATATTAATGAGTTGTCAGATTTAGCCAATGATGGGACAACAATCTTTGTGGAGCATAGTGGAGTTCTATTGGTGAAGACTATCTCCAATATTTTTGAGCCCCCTATGGACTATTTGGTCTAAGGAATTAGCATTTGTGGAAGCTAGCAAGCACTGTATATATTCATTTATGGTCGTGCAATTTACACAGTTAATGGAAGCATAGTTGAAATCTCCCAGGTAAATAGTATTTGGTTTGATTGGGAGGCACTCCAGTTTGTTTAATATGTCTAACGAGCTGGGAATGACATGGACTGAGTTGCCTAGGATATGGTATGGACTTTTGTTGATGGTTAGTGGGATATGGAAGAGCTCAAGGTCACTGGTTTGTCTTATAAGTTTTGATGTGATTTGGGTTTAGGAATATGGACATTTTGCCACCATTACCAACATAGTCATTTTTGGAAGGGGGTCTGAATGAATGGTAGGCATTGAATCCAACACTGGGGAGGTGTGCTACAGCTACATTGAAGCCATCAATAAAGTAACAACGCAGATAACTATATTTTTGAGGGTCAGAAAGACATGTAAGGTGTGTTAACTTCTTATTTAGGCTTCTAGTTTTGAGCAGTGTAACCTTTATAGAGGCTTGATTTTGTTTGGTTATCTTGATAGATTCAGGAAAAAGATGTTATCAGAAAAAGGCACTACAGGGGCGAGGAAAGTTTTGGCCAATGCATGAACACTACTATGAAAGAGTGCAGCCTCCGGAATTACAGAGACTAGATGATTTTTTTTCAAAAAAAAAGAAGGTACAAACCCTTCCTTCTGTCAAAAATAGTTCTCAGCAATGTTCAGGTGTAGAGGGATCTGGTTCAAGATCAGCACTGAGCCCATTTCCTCAGGTGTGATTCATTAATTGCAGCATAGCCATTTAGAAGGTTAACATCTGTAAACTAATCAAGTTTAAATAAACAAACTATGGTACACAGGCCAATTTCAAAACACATTGCTCCTGTAGCCAGTAGTAAATTTCACACAGAATAATCTCATTCTCTCTATTCCCGGGTGTACAGGGATCTGCTTGAGAACAAAGCCTCATAGATGTTCTCAGGGAAGATTCTGTAGTCACATCTCAAACATGTTTAAAATTTGGAAGGTAAAATCATATGTTGCATTCATGGATTTTTCATCAGCATTCATAGCTGGCATTAGGCTCCAGTTGGGCTCGCAGCTGAGGAGGGCCCCAAATATCTCTCCACTTAAACAAAGGCCCCAATGACATGCAACAGCCAACCTGCAGGTTGGTTTCTCCTTGCCTGGCTCCAGCAGTCAAACCTGTTATTGCCACGCAGAGTCGTTTGCGCCAAAACATTTCTTTTTTTTGTTTTTATATCCTTGTCTAGCAGTCAGTGATTTCAGCATAAAGCTGCCCTCTGTCAGGCCTCATTCTGTAATGCAGGGACCTGATTGGTTGCATTAATAAAGGGAGTAAGTTTTTTTTTTTTTTTAAGTTTTAAGAAGTGATAAAGCAAGGACCGGATTGGTCCTTGAAAAGCACTTCTTATATCAGCTGCCTTTACAAATGCACACGTGAAGAAAGTATTACTACTTCATGTTTACCAAGAGAAAAGGTGTTTTTTTCGGCTGTGTCGATTAGTTATTTCTTCAGCATTTGTTTTTTGAAAGCAGAACCAGCCTGATCTTGGATTGCAATTGCCATGAGTATAAGGACTTGGGAAGGAAGCCTTCCAGTGATCAATGGAACAATAGAAGCACTCCAGCATTTTCAAATGCCCTGTAAGGGCAATTTTTAAAAGGTCTGAAAAACTGTCCTTTTCAGGGCAAATTAAAAGAGATGGATTGGCCTGTCTGTCTGTGGAACTAAGAAGAGCTCAGCCTACAACCATGAACAGTCAGCAGAAGATAAGTAGCAGCCTCCCACCATCTGCAGAAAAGGTAAGTTACTGGGTGTTTTTTGGGGGGGTGCTGGGGTTATTGAAACTTAAGGATAAGCAGTTTGTAATTGTTTCCTTTGTCCAGAATTCTTGTGCTAAGAAAATTTGGGATGGGGGGTTAGATGGGAGTTGTGGTTGAAACAATATTATTTTTGGCTTTACTAAGATGATGGGGGGAGGGGCTTGTCTGTCATAATTAATGGCTAGATTTGCCTTATCTTTATTGGTCCATTATAATAATTTATTTATTTTTTATCCAAACCTTGAGGATTGAAGTTGCGTACCACTGCAAAGCCTGTTTTGCCATTTTTATAATTTAAAAAATGCAGTGTTTAAAAGCTTTCTCAGATGTTATGCCTTTTTCTTGAGCTATTGATGTTTTTGTCCTTAATTGTTGTGCTGAGAGAGGTGGGAGTTGAGGTGGGGGCTGTGAGAATGTTGCAGAATGTACACGTTACATATTATGTTAATCCACTCCAATGCAAAAGCTGTTATACAAGTATCCTTATAATTTTATAATAGCAATGTTTAAAACTAACCTTAATGTTACGCCTCTGTTCTGCAATGTTTTGCTTAGTCCACAATGGTTGTACTGAGAGGTTGGTGGGTGTGGGGGGTTGTGAGAACACTGTAGAATGTGCAGTTGTTTGCCTGTTTTTTCTGGTCTGTCCCATATAAAAAATGAGGGTTTATGCAATGCATGTCATTGCAAAACCTGTGACTGTAGTACTTTTATATAAGACCAGTGTTTTAAATCCTGAAGTTGCACCTTTGTCCTGTGATTTTTTTTTCCTTTGTCTAGAATCCTTGTGCTGAGAGCTTGGTGGTGTAGTAAAGGCTGGGATAATTCTGTTGAATGTTTGCATGATGTTCGTGGACTATCCATCATAAAAAAATGGATTTTGTAGCAAAACTTTAAGTAATGAAGTACATATCCCTGATTTTGTCTTCGCTCTACCAATAACTTTGGCTTTATCCAAATTTCTTCTGCTAAGAGGTTGAGAGGTAGGGAGCGGTGTGTGAGAATGTTGTAGAATGTCAATATTTTTGCCAGATATCTTCATATGTCCCTCAAAAGTGTAGTTTTCTGGCAAAACATTCAGGATTGAAGTTCATAAATAATATCAGACATAGGTTTTGCATTACCATACATTGTGAATGATATGAAATTTGAAACTTGTAATTATGGCGTCTTTGTAAGTTTATAAGGGCAATATTTAAAATTGTTCTCTGATTTTATAGCTCTGTCTTGCCATTATTTTTTGGTGTTATCCAGAATTCTTGTGCTAAGAGTGTAAGAGCCATGTATTATATGAATTGGTGCTTTGCATTACACAAAGGCATACCTCTGAAGTATCATGCCTTTACCTGAATATTGAGAAGTTTGCCTATTTTGGTGTGTTCCTCAAAACTTGTTAGGATGAGGACTGAGTTTCAGAGTTCATATTGTATAGATTATGTGGTGCCTGTCATTCCTCAACTGCATTCCTGAATTTTGTCTGGATTGTGTGGTGAAAGTGAGAAAAGTTTTTGGAATGTCTTGCCTTTTGCATCATATTTTTTTTATTTCCTCAAAGTTTGGTGTGCTCTCCTTAAAACATGTGGCTGTCTGTTTAACCATTGATTCTTTCAAAGTTTAGTTACCTGTTCCAGACAGCTTGTAAGAGGAATATTTAGCATTTTAGGCCTCCTAACAGGTTTGGTGAGAGGGCAGAATCTTACAGAATATCTAGAAGTTAGCTTCCAATTTTTGGTGTTTGACTTAAAACTTGGTGATTATCACAAGTCATTGCTGCAGTTTCACAGTTATAAATTATCCTTCGGAAAACACATGCTAATAGAATACCTGTTCTATTAATGTTCTTGTAAGAAATTCCTATAAGAGGGTTTGGGCCTTTGCTATCGGGTACTTTTTGTCTACTGATCACTGTTACTCTTCAGTTTTTCTGCCTACGATACAACAGTAATTGATGTAAATGAATCAGACATTATGAGTTGTGGGGGTAATACACCTTAGTTGTGCCTATTGTACAGCTTGTCTTTATGATCAGTGGTTTCAGTATCGGCTGCTTAATCTGTTGTGCCTGCAATCATACTAGCTAACACAACTTTTTGGAAGCTAAACCATTTTTCTGGTATATGATCTGCCTGCATTGCAGTTCTTTTTACCTACTGGTAGCAGTTGCTCTTCAGTTTTTCTGCATGCAGTACAAAAGCAACTGATGTTAATGGAACAGAAATGATGCATTATTGAGGTATATCATTTCGTAATAACTTCGGTTGTTCCTACTGTACAGCTTTGCTCTTAAGATCAATGCTCATTATTCTTCTCATCCATTCTTTTATGCCTGCAGTCATACTAACAAACTTACTTGACTTTTTGGAAGGTAACCCATTTTTTTCTGGTATATGATCTGCCTGCACTACAGTTCTTTATGCCTACTAGCCTTCATTTCTTTTAATTTTTTTCCACTAATGATATAATAGTAACTGATAGCATCCACTGATCACTTTTCTTGTTGGGTATACATTGCACCACAAAATGGCTCTTAGATGTCTTAGTTTAATACATTTCATCTGCTCTTAGTTTTTTCAGCCTGTGTTGAAATAGTCAATGACTCATTAGCTTGATGGTGAATTAGGATGACAAGGGGTTGGACCACAGAGAATAATGCACAAAAGTATAATGTACTTGGTGGTTGTATTATGTAAACAGAGGAGGCAGGTGTCAAGTATCACAGACAATGTGCTAAGGAACAGGTAGTAGGTTTGCAGCTTGATTTACAGCGTACACGTTTTGTGGTGTGGGACACCTCAAATTCGAGTGTTTGCCTCAGTGGGTCCATCAGTTAAATTGATGGGTAACATTCCACTACTGTCACTTGGGATTTGTTTTTGTGTAATGCTGATTTTTACGGATCTAATCTGGCAAATACCATCATCCTCAGAATAAAAGTTCTGAATGCTAACTACTTAAGTCTGCCATTACACACACTTTAATCTATCTTGATCCACATTGTGCCTACTCAAAGAATGTAGTGTTGTACCTGAAGTGTGGTGCTTTTTATTAATTTTATTACAAAAGTACCTGATGTTTGAAAACATTCTGCTTTACTTCCATTCCCAGCAGGAAATAATTAAGTGTACATATTTGTCAGGATGAGTAAATACAAAGAGACAGCAGGATTCCATTAGGAATTTTTTTCTGTTCATCAGAGAAGGGAGATTCAGCAAAAAGTCTGCTTACAGTAGAACACAGTAATTCTGCACTACACGCTAACCACTGTGATCCACGTATCCTTACAGTGGACAGTGCTCACTCAGCTGTCACTGCACCATAAGCTGCCTTCTCTGTGAGAACACAACCATTACTATGGAAGACATTATGTCAACATATGAAGATTCAGCTTTAGAAGTTCTGTCTGACTCACCAGTTTGATACAGCAATGGCCCACACTTCCGTAATGATGACAGATGTGGCCTGCAAATTGCGGGGAGTGTCTGGTGTATGATTTGATGATCTAAGAACTTAGCCAGACGTGTTAAGGGATACGTTTAGAGCAGCTGCAATCCAGCATGGACCCATGCAAGTGATTTTGCACAGTTGCCAGTCAATGAACGGGAAAGAAGATTTACATCTGAGAACTATTTCCGCATGCTGCCTTATGAGGGAGAGAACAAAATGCATTTGGTTGACATATACTCTCAAAAGCTGCACTGATTTGCTTTCCATGCAAATTATTTGGACATTCTAGCCACCTTTTCCAGTCATGGATAGAGATGTCCAAAGTTTACACTGCCATGACTGAGCAACAGAGCATGCAGCATGCATGCTCAAGTGGAAGGAACTGTACAACAGACTAAAGATTAGGCAGATGATAGATAGACAAGCAGTGATTAAAAAAGGATAACTCACTGGTATGGGGAGTTAGGACACATTATTGCTATTGTCCAATACTGGTTACTGACAGTACAAAACATGGCATGCTGTGGGAAAGCAATGCCCTGTATACCCATGACAATGGCAATTTCTTAGGCCAAGCACAGCTTTTGTCAATTTCATTCTGTCACGGCTGAACATTTACATCATATCAAGAATAAAGAAGTAATGGATCATTATCTTGGAAAAGACATACAGAATGAAATTATACAGTTTATCTCAAATGCTACTTTGAGGACTATTGTAAGGAAGTTGAAGGATGCTAGGCATATCTCTGTGATTCCTGATTGTACCCAGACATCAGCAATCAAGAGCAAATTATTATAGTAGTTTAATATGTGGACATTTCAAGGACTGCAGCCACAGTTGAGGAACACTTTTTAGAATTTGTGCTTGTGAATGATACAACCAGAGCAGGACTCACATATGCACTTCTTCTATAGAACAGCAAGATTATCAGCTGTGTACTAATTACATATTAATTAATTAAGCTATGACAATGCCAGCAATATGAAAGGGAAACAAGCTGGAGTGCAGGCCCAGATAAAGCAGGTAAATTCAAGGGTATTTTATATGCCATGTGCTTGCCACAATTTAAGTCTTATAGTTAGCGATGGAGCGCATTCATCACTACAGGCAGTGTCTTTCATAGGATGTCTACAGAACACTGATGTACTCTCAAAATCTTCCTTCACCTTTTTGATGCTGAGCAAATGATACAAATGTCACTGCAAATCCACTGTCCAAGACTTAATAGGAATGCAAGCCAGACTTCTTTAAGGCAGTACAGGTTTAGCTGAAAGGAGTTGTGGAAGCATTGCAGAAGATTGGTGAAGCTTTACATACAAGTGGTGCTGCAACATATCAACAAGCAAGGGAAATGTCCCTGGAACTTATGTTGTACCATTTCATTGTATGTTTAGTGGTTTGCTATGACATGCTGACAGAGGTAAATCGGTTGATATTTCTACACGTGTCAAAGTGCTGAAGTTAGATTTGGACATACTGAAGAACTACAGACAGACAGGATTTCAATGGTAATTGGGTGAAGCCTCCAAGAGAGCATAAGAAATGGATGCTAGCACCACATTTCAGGAATGGATACATTGAAAAGTAAAGCTTTTCTTTGAATGCAAAGAAGATAAGACTGTAGAGGACCGCATAATAAAACTCTGGGTAGAGTTCTTCAGTGTGCTGCTGAACATGATACTACTGTCATTTGATCAGCTTGAGCAGCTTTCAGGGTTTGATAAGGCCTTTGGATTTTATTAAATATTAAAGCCTTAAATAATATTTCTGAAGAAACCTTACACCAACAGTGAAAGGATCTGACAAAACAACTGACAGGGTGAGTGGCCACTGTGACATTAACAAAGATGACCTTGGATATGAACTGAAAAGCCTTTCTTGAATGCTTCACACTGAGTCATTTCCATTGACTGTGTTACATGTTCTCCCTTGGAACCAGTTACAAGATATCTATATTAATGTGCAATCCAACACAACTATTTACTTGACTGCACCTGTTGGAGTGGCTCCGGCAGATCACAATTTTTCTAAACTCAAACTCAAAGACATACCTACAGTCATCAATGAGTCAGGAGAGACTTTCAAGCTTAGCTGTGCTCTCAACTGACCATGAAATGGGACAAGGTTTATTTTACAACAGCCTCACTGAAGACTTTGTCTGGAAGAATGTTTGCAGGATACCTGTAAAAATATAGGCATGTGAACATCTTTCCTTTCTGATTGATAGTAATTTCTGTGGCTATCTTTGGATTGTATTCTAAAGTTGCTGTCTGTACCTTTCTGTGCTGTAGGTGTGTTGAGTGTCTGTACCTCTACCTCTGCCTATCGATATTTCTGGAGCTGTCTTGGGCTTTTGTGCACCTCTCTAGTTGTGGTCTTGTGTCCCTCTGTATTACCTAGCTCAGTGTCTTGTATGTCTGTTTTGTTATAGCACTGATTTTTGTATGTCTCACTTTGACTACAGTGCTCCTGACTTGAGATCTGTTATTTAAGTCTTACTGTAGTGAAATACCTTTGTTGTTGGAATCAGTCTGTCTTGTGAGTGTACCACAGCAGCTGTCACTGCCTAGTGTGAGCATCTCAGCCTCAGTGTCTTGTATGTGTCAGTCTTGTTATAGGACTGTCTAAATTGTGATGTCAGTTTCACTCATTCTGTGCCTGTATATTTCAGTCTTGCTGTAATGCTGTCTCTGTCATGTGTGAGCTGTTGCTGTCTCAGTCACTGTCACACTGATCTGAATAGTGAAGGGCCTCTGATCTGGGATATGTAGCAATAAGTTTACTGCTTTTCTGCTTATTTTTACTAGTTATTGCTCATTCTTACCATTTATTGGGCCTGTTAAATAACTTTTGTTACTGTCTCACTGCTTGGAAAGCTTTTTTAGCTAGTTTCACTCTGTGAAAGGTATTAACTGGAAATTTTCTCCATTTGTTAAGCATCTGTTTGTTTGTTCAGATTCTCCTGCCAAGGAGTATATAATATAACTGATTTGTTTGCAGTTAAAGGCATTCTCTAGAATCTCCTTGCTCCTTTTTCTGCTTAAAACTTTCATTCAGTGTCATTCCTGGTTTTCTGCTGTGATAAATATTTCTGTAGTATTTTCTGCCTAAAATAGTGCAGGTAGTAGCTGTATCATAGTTCCCCACTCTCCCTGCCTATTGTCATCTTGTTCTTAAACTTGGTGGCTTTGCAGTTGTCCACCCCTACTGTAAATTTGATCTGTGACACTCCACCCAGTCCATTCTCATTAGCTTATTCTACCTAATACAGAGAAGCATTTGGGAAAGCCAATACCTTTGTTTCTTAACCTTGAATTATCTTCTGTTCCTCCTTTCTCCCTTTCCACTTTACTAAAAACACTTCAGCTGCTTTTACAGTATTTTTATTTCCTCCTCCTACTCTATTACTTCATCTTTCTTTTTCTGCTACTTGTTCTCTAAAGTGTTCAATTGCATCTTTTCTGCTGCATTTGTTACTGCTTGTTTTTAACCTGTTTAAATTTTAAGTGTTATTCTAAGCCTCTTAGTTTTGGATTAAGCACTTGGGCTTTAAGCCTACCCCTTAGCTCTGGCCTCTCTCTCACAGATTCTGAAAAATATGGGTGGACAATTTCCTATGGTTTCTCCTGCCAGCCTGGTTGATATGAACATCCTGAGATAGTGTAGCAACTGCCTCATGTACACAGACAACCATCTATTACTACCACCTAGGAACACAATTTGTTAGAAATGCAATTACATTAAGAACCTAAAGTCTAAGCACTCTCCCTCACAAGCCAGTATATCTGGCTCTGAGAAGGTTGTCAACACAATCACTACAACTCAAATACCACCCACAACTACACAACACACACAAACATATGTGGAGGTTTTCAACAAAAACAAACCCAAACAAAGGAGACCTGAAAACCACATGCAAACTCCACAACCCTCCACACCACATACCATGCATAGTCCACACACCTGTGTCTCAGAACCACTAAGACCTAACCATAAACCCAACATATTAGTCATAGGAGACTCCATTGTGAGACACACAGATGTGCCTCTCACCAGGCTGGATAAGGAGAAAGTCATAGTTGTTTGTCAGGTGCTAGAATCTGCCATATCACACACGCACTAAAGTCTCTCAACAACAGGTACTGCTATGACTCTGTCATAGTCCATGTTGGCATGAATGACTTGAGACATACCTCCCTAGACTATATGAAGAGAGACATGATTGAGCTCACTGTTTGGAAAGCTTTTTTAGCTAGTTTCACTCTGTGAAAGGTATTAACTGGAAATTTTCTCCATTTGTTAAGCATCTGCTTAGTAGATTTGAGCTAACTGCCGTGTCTGGAAGAGGGGAATGTCAACATTATGGAATGCACTTTATTGTGCAAACTATTGTCGACATTCTTCTCTTTTGATATGTTAGGTTTAGATGTTGTTTTTCAGTCAAATAAACATTTGATGTTAGTGCATACAACCTTATCATGGGAAACTGACCTGACCATAAAGAGGTTACTTTCAAAGTCACCATCTCCCCTGACCCCCCCCCCCCCTCGAGCTGGGGTCAAACAAAAAAAATTCTGCAAAGCTGATTACAGCCTCCTGAGGGATGATATAAACAGTTTCACAGACCCACCCCCCTCTGTAGGAATGGGCACCAATGTCCAAATCTACACCAAAGTACTATGCAAGCATCTGTCCCTGAACCTTAAGCAGCATTCTACCATCACCCAGAATGATGCCTTAATACAAACAGAAAATGACTGACTTTAACAATTGGCTGAGTTCTGGTGTCATTCCAGGGGGATCCAGTATCTGAGAGCCTGGGAAGATATGATCGACAGACTACAATGCTTTGCTAGACGTAGCATGCATCTCTCTCACTTGGGCTTCAGGCTTCTGGCAATAGTGCCTTTTTTAGGAAGAGTAGCTCACTACTAGACAGGGGCACAGTAAACTAATTCTATTATATAAGGGGACCTAGACAGAGGCACAGTATTCTAAATCTATTCTGTACAATTTTTGTACCATTTCATGGGGTGGCAAAAGCCACATCACTATGGCTAGGCTTACAAATGCCCCAGGGCAGATAGCCTTGTACTATACTATGAAACTATGAGGTCGATACTGCCAACATAAAAATGTCTACAAAATGCAAATTAAAGGTCATGCTGCTAAATGCTAGGAGTCTAAACATGAAACTGCACTCATTGCAAGCATTCTTAACCCTGGAAGATGCTGACATTTGTGCAGTCACAGAAACCTGGTTCAAAGCTGTGGAGAGCAGCCTAGCCTTTCCTGGTTACTCATCTTATTATACATTCAAACCCCAAACTGTGGGCAGCAAAACCAAAGGATGTGGAATTTCAATATATATCAGACAGAACCTCCAGGCTGGTCAAACAGAATGATGCACAGGAGATACTCCAGTTGCAGTTAACCATTGACAAGACCCATATTCAAATCTTAGCTACCTACAGGCTCCCAAATTTGACTCAAGATGCCCACTCCACCTATCTGGACCTCTTCAAATCTATCAAGATTCAACCCTTTACCCTGATCCTGGGCAACTTTAACTATCCAACTATAGATTGGAAAAACTACTCATGCCAGAACACAAATGGCCAAAGATTCCTCAATTTGTATCAGTGCAAAAGCCTTGGAACAGCTAGTTGATACCCCCACAAGAGGTTATAATATCCTGGACTTGGTATTAATCAACATGAATAAACACTGCAGAACTCCTATAGTATCATCCTCCCTGGTAAGATCCGACTGGTTTGATATCACTTACCCGAACTGCAGGAAGTTGAATGGCTGATGTGCAAACTCACGGTTTCTAAGGTGCAGGAAATCGAATGATGGGCAGTCGAATGAGGTTAGTCGAGAAAGGGACATACAGAGACTGTGGAGGGAGGTTGCACTTCAGTAAGGGACAGGGAAGTATCCCATTTCCTCACTCTAGTGCAAACTTGGAGTTGGTATATTTAAGTAGGGAGGTATGGTGGGAAGAGCCCCCCACATGGGGGGTGCAGGGGGGCATAGTCCCCCTGCAAAATAGTAGAGGTGAGCTAACTGCCGCGTCTGGAAGAGGGGAATGTCGACATTATGGAATGCACTTTATTGTGCAAACTATTGTCAACATTCCTCTCTTTTGATATGTTAGGTTTAGATGTTGTTTTTCAGTCGAATGCACATTTGATGTTAGTGCATACGATCTTATCATGGGAAACTGATATGACCATAAAGCGGTCACTTCTGAAGTCACCATCTCCCCTGGCCCCCCTCTAGCTGGGGTCAAACAAAAAAAATTCTCCACAGCTGATTACAACCTCCTGAGGGATGGTATTAACAGCTTCACAGCCCCCACCTCCTCTGTAGGAATGGGCACCAATGTCCAAATCTACACCAAAGTACTATACAAGCATTTATATAGATACATGAAATCAGGAATTCCCGACAGGGCAAAATCATCCTCTGCAAAGAAGAGTAAACCTGTCTGGTGGACATCTGCAATAAATAAACTATATAACAGGAAAAAAAATTACTGTCCAGGACCAAAAAGAAGCAGGTGCCCATCTGGAAGCAATCTCTCTTTAGCCTGAACAAGCAAATTAGAGTGCTAGTGAAATCCTCTAAAGCCAACTTCGAGTTCAAATTGGCCACATCTACTAGAGACTACTATAAGGCCTTCTTCACATATGTCTGCGATCTCAAAGGAAGCACCCAGATCTGTTCAGAGCTGGTCAAGGACACCGCATACAGAATACTGTAGATATAGTCAAACTACTGGCTGACAGATTCAGGGAAAACTTCACCACTCTGTCCCCCCATCAGTAAATCAGGACATCCCCAGTACCTGCCCCCTCTCCTTATCTCTATGGAACAGGTCTTCACTGTCTTCTCAAAGGAAAAAAATACAGCCTCCATAGGACCGATAACATTCCAGGCTGCATTCAACATGAACTTGCAACACCATTGTGCACCCTAATCAACCAAAGCCTAAGTACCAGCTTTGTCCCAGCTGAGTGGAGGACAGCCACTGTCATCCCTTTATACAAAGGTGGAACATCCACTGATCCAGGAAATTATAGACCCATCAGCCTAACTACCCTCATCTGCAAGGCCACTGAATGGATTATCATGGACCTCATTGACAGGGACATTGGCAACCTCCAAACACTCGACCCCACACAATTTGGCTTTGTTAAGGGGAGGTCATTTCTGTTAAATCTGGTTGACATCTTTGAGACAGTCTCCACAGCATGGATGAGGGGAAGAATGTGCATACCATCTACCTTGACCTGGCCAAAGCCTTCGACACTATTCCCCACTCGGGTATAATAAACTCCCTCAACTAGACATCAATCCATATGTTACCACATGGGTAGCAAACTGGCTCACTGATAGAACCCCCCTAATAAATTAGGGAAGTCACCCCAAGCAGTAGACCTGTAACAAGCGGCATACCCCAGAGATCAGTCTTGGGGCCTCTGTTATTCAGGATATATTTCTCTGAGGTGCAGGCATGGTCATCAATTCCCCAAATGATGTGGACATCCTCCAAGAGGGTCTCACCCAAAAAAATGACTGGTTTCAAAAGCATGGCCTCAAGCTGAATGCCAAAAATGCATTATCACCCCCTTTGGGGAGAGCGACATCCCCACATATCACAAAATACAATCTGAGGGTCATGCTGCTCAATGGTAGAAGTCTAAATCCCAAAATGTACTCACACAAAGCACTCCTTAAAATGGAGATTATTGACATTTGTGCTGTAACAGAGACCTGGTTCAAGGCGACAGAAAGCACCCCTGCACTACCAGGCTATAACTCCTTCCAAACCTTTTGGCCCCAGAACTTGGACAGAGATCCAAAGGCAGTGGTGTTTCCTTATTTATAAATAATGTGCACACCTCCAGACTGGTAGCCCAACATAACACATCAGAGATACTTCAGGTGCAGCTAACATTGGGTAAGACAGCAATTCAGGTTGTAGCCTGCTATAGATTCCTAACCATGTCCCAAGACACACACTCCACATTCCTAAGCACCCTGGAGAATTTCAGGGTCCAACCTAACACTCTCATACTGGGCGACTACAACTACCCCTCCAGTAACTGGAAAAACTACTCATGTACCAATACACTTGCCCAACATTTCTTGGAATTCATTAATTCCAATGCCCTGGACCACCTTGTTCTTACCCTCACTAGAGGTAGCATCATCCTTAACCTGTTCATTACTAACATGGGTGACTGTTGCTCTATACCAGTAGTCAACTCCTCTCTGGTTAGATCTGACCACAAACTAATCAGCTTGGAAATTGACATCCCTCCTAACCCCCCTACCCTGCAAAGGTAACCACCATGAAAAACTTCTCCAAAGCTAACTTTGGGGTCCTAAAAACAGAGGTGGCTAACTTCACAGCACCCATGCAATTGGAGAACAGTTGCATGACTGCCGAATCATACACTAATGCCCTGAATGAACACATACACAAATGCATGGATCTCGCCACACTCAATAGAACCAAGACGCTCTCCTCCAAAAAATGGAAGCCAATCTGGTGGTCCCCTGCCATAAACAACTCTAGAACAGAAGGAGGAAACTGATGCGGAATAAGGGGATTTCCCAAGACTGGAAAAACTCCCTTATCAGCCTTAACAAAAAATTGAGATTCCTCTAGCTATGAAAACTGAATTGCAGCAAATAGTAAAGACAACCACAAGGCCTTCTATAGTTATGTAAAAGAAATCTCCACGGCAATACCCAGATTTGCTCAGAGCTATTGCACAAAGCATCTCCTACACTGAGCCAACAGATATTGCCAATATACTGGCCGACAGATTCAGTGCAAACTTTACCCCACTCTCTCCCACCAAAGAACAAATTACAATACCAGTAGATTGCCAGGTACCAAGTATTACTGCTGCACAGGTTAAAACAGTACTGTCCAAGGCCAAGAATACAGCTTCCTACTGAATGGTGCCCTGCTACAGTCATCCCTCCCCACAAAGGAGGAGAGACTACAGACCCTGGGGTCTAGAGACCCTGGGAACTATTGCCCCATTAGCCTGACGAGTCTGATATGCAAAGTTATGGAATGCATCGCCCCATTAGCCTGATGAGTCTGATATGCAAATCTATGGAATGCATCATCATGGACCTAATAAACAAAGATATAGGGAATCTCTGAACTCTGAATCCCACACAGTTTGGGTTTGTAAAGGGTAGATCATGCCTGCTCAACCTGGTCGACTTTGAGTCAGTCACCAGAGCTGTGGATGAAGGCAAGCTGGTTCATACAGCCTACCTTGATCTGGCCAAGGCCATTGATACCATTCCCCACTCAGGAATAATAGAAAAACTCACTAAGCTAGGCATCAACCCCTGTATCACTAGGTGAGTTGCAAACTGGCTCACAGATAGAACTCACACTGTGAAAGTGGCTGGCTCCAAGTTAGACTGCCGACCAGTCACGAGTGGAGTCCCACAGGGTTTGGTCCTGGGTTCTCTCCTGTTTGGTATCTACTTCTCTGAAGTCCAGGCGACCAGGCCAACATGAAGGGACTCTGGCTGACAAAGTTCACAGACAATTGCAAGTTGGGAGCCATAATTCACTCCCCAAGTGATGTTGACATTCTACAGAAAGGCCTCACTTAGACGAACGACTGGTTTCAGAACCATGGCCTTAAGCTCAATGCCAAAAAATATGTCTTCATCCCCTTTGGGAAAAACTTGGCTCCTATGAATTACCTCATCGATGGTAGTCCACTGAACACAGAAGGCGGTATAAGAGATCTGGGAACACAGGTTGACAGCAACCTCTCTTTTGACCACCACATTGCCACTGTGGTCAGAAAGTCCTATGTTGCACATCTCATTACTAAGGGTTTTGCATTCAGGAAGAAAGAGGTCATTGTCTCCCTCTACTCTTCCTCATTAGGCCAATCATAGAGTACCGTGCTCCATTTGGCATGTACTTCACGAGACACTTGCAACAACTGGAGAGGCTGCAAAAGTACCTCACAAAGAGGATCCTAGGCCTTAAATACTTGTTCTATATGGACAGACTCAAAAAACTCCAACTATTCTCCGTCTCATATCGCCTACTTGGAGGCGATCTCTGCTTAACTTACAAAGCCATGTCTTACCCAGCTCTGTTAGAAATGCTGCATCTAAAGAAATCCCAATCCTTCTGCACCACATGCTCCAGAGACATCAACCTCATTACCACAATCAACAGAACAAGGTGGAGGGACAGGTTCATAACCCAGAGACTGCCTATGCTATGGAATAGACTTTCCATACATGTCAAGCAGAGCACCTCACTGGCCCTCTTCAAGAGAAATCTTGAGTGGATGGCAAATAGAAAATTCACCCCTGGGATCACTCCAGTGCCTCTACTCGACAGAGGCACTGGGAACTAAAGTTGGGTGGCATGATGCCAGGGTAATCCTCTGGACTAGGCTTGTAAAGGCTCCAGGGCCATTAGCTTAGTTCACACCTATGAGCCTATGAACTTATTAATAACAATGTCCTAAGCACACAATCAGTTGTGAGGGATTTGGGCTCCCAAGTTGATAGCAACCTGACTTTTGACCACCATATTTCTTCCTTGGCACTGAAAGCTTTCTATATGGCCCACCTCATAAGTAAGGGTATCTCATCCAGGGACAAGGAGGTCATAACATCCCTCTATTCTTCCCTTCTAAAGCCAATTATTGAGTCCCAATGCCCACTTTGGCATGTACCTCACAAAGCACATACAGCAGATGGAGACCACAGAGGTTCCTCACTAGGAGAATGCAGGGCCTCAAACATCTACCCTCCACAGATAGGCTAAAGGCCCTATCCCTCTACTCAGTTTCATACGGACTCCTCAGAGGTGACTTCTGTCTGGCATACAAAACAATCTCAGACCCCGCCCTGATGGGACTTGCTGCATATCCGCAAGTCAAGCTCCACTTGAGTAACCCACACGCGCAACCTCAACCTGGTCTGTGACATCAATAGGACTTGGTGGGACAGATTTGTGTCCCAGAGACACCCCCATCTGTAACATAGACTCCCTCTCCACATCAAGCAATGTATCTCATTATCAAGTTTTAAGCACAACCTGGATAACTGGATAGGAAACAGAAAATACACCCCTGGGATTCCACCTGTGTCACTGCTGGACAGGGGCTTTGGATGCTGACTTGTCTAAACATGGGCTAAAATCTTGGCTAGGCTTAAGGGCCTCAGGGCCAATAGCCTAGTAACTTCCTATGATCCTGTGTCATGTGTGGGCTGTCGCTGTTTCTGTCGCTGTCATGTGTGGGCTGTTGCTGTCCCTATCTCTGTTATGTATGGGAGTATTTGAGTGTCATTGTGTCACTCTGTGAGACTGGCTACCTTAGTGTGGTACAGATGCTTGCTGTAATGTAACATTGCTACTAAATGTCAGGCTGTATATGTGCAACTTGATATGGTACACCTAGTAGCACTACAAGTCTGTATGTAAAGGTCTGTCTGTAGCAGCTTTTTTATATGATGTGGTATTTAGTGATTATTAAAGGAGTGCTTGGGGGCATGGGCTCAACACGGAATGGGGCATATCAGCAATAATGTGGCATCTCACATCCTCTGGGCTAGAGCCTCCAACATAAAACTTGCTGGGTGATCCAAAAATGCTAGAACTAGCCATGTTAACATTTCATTCCATAAATATAAAGTATGGAAGACTATGACTTGATATGGATTACACAGCAGCTTAATTTATATAATACAGGCTAAACATACCAACACATGGCTGCAAATGGAAATTACACAAAGCTGTAAGAGTAAATATGGATTACTCAGAATAGAGGATAAGGCAAGGTTATTTGTCTGACCCACACCTCTTTTTCTAGCTTTTATACATATCTTTTGTCAAGAGTAATTTACTCTCCCATTAAATGCAATGAAAATATTAAGTCAAAATGGATCACTGAGTATGTAGATGGCATAGAAATGCACTCTGAGTATTAAAGGCTCAGATACCACTGCTATTCTACATAGACTTTCCAGCCCCTGTGGCATACCAGTTAATACGGACAAGACATGAATACTAATATTTGGCAGAAAAATTACAGAACAGAATTTGCCTCCAGAGCTCCTTTACCAATTTGCAGAACACTATTGTAGTGCAAAGAAGACTGCAGTTACACATCAAAATTGGTGACAAACAGGCATATTAAGCAACTTTCTGAAATCAGAAAGATGCTTAACAAGGTTTTGTTAAGAACCTCAAAAGCTGTCTAAGCTCTAGCACAAGACTGCACTTTTCCACTTTAACTGTCGTTAATCTGTAAAGTGTTTCACATCTTTGATCATGATTGTATTTCATGGCTTTTAAGCAGACAATGGCTAGGATATTAAAAAAAAAATCAAAACAGGAGTGAGGGATAGAGAAGTTTAGCTTCCGGCCAGTATCTCTGTGGCAGTGCAAAGTATTTATCAGGATATCAAACTGTAAAATAATGATACACATCATGCTCTTGCACTTTTTTTTTCTCTTCAATAAGTAGGAAATTGGAGAAGTTGAAGCTCTATGCGCTACAAGGCATTATGATCAGGCTTCTGATATTGACAAGGCATTATGATCAGGCCTCTGATATTGACAAGGCATTATGATCAGGCCTCTGATATTGACAAGGCATTATGATCAGGCCTCTGATATTGACAAGGCATTATGATCAGGCTTCTGATATTGACAAGGCATTATGATCAGGCTTCTGATATTGACAAGGCATTATGATCAGGCTTCTGATATTGACAAGGCATTATGATCAGGCTTCTGATATTGACAAGGCATTATGATCAGGCTTCTGATATTGACAAGGCATTATGATCAGGCTTCTGATATTGACAAGGCATTATGATCAGACCTCTGATATTGACTACTAGTTAATATATTGGACAAGGATGTCAAGGAATTCACCTCTCCAGCTTCACTTCACTCTGCTCTGAAGGTAAATTTCTTGACAGACATGTCTCAAACATAAGCTGTTTTTTTTGGGAATGATCAAATATATTTATATTTGAGAATGTCACAGACAGGAACACCTTTAAAATGCAAAAAAAAATGTCAAATACCTTGGTGTCATATAGAAATAATGATAATACTCATTTGCTTACTCCATTATTGCAATTTATTAATGATGCAGTTGCTCCTAAGGCATTTTACCACACAGATACATGGGGGGAAACCACTGGTACCACCTCTGATGTCACTTACAGGAGACGCTTAAAAGAGTATTACAAGCAAAAAATTATAACCAATCTATCGCAATGGGACTTTGATACATATCTCATAATATACTATTATTAATAGCCAGTTGGGTAAAAAGTAGTAGGGCTGGCAGCTCTTGTATGTGTCAGAGGGCTGTAGAAGAAAAAAAGAATGTGTGTAAAAGATGCATACTACAAGGATGTATGAACAGTCGAAGTTATAGATTTTGTAGAACATGCTCCATTTCTTTACTGGGAAGATAACAAATTTCAAGCAAATAAAATATAATTCTGATATTTGTTGAAAAATATAGGGAATTCCAATTTCAAGTTGGTCACTATTTTTTGCTGTGCTGTCAGTAAAGGACTTCAAAAGGATGTGCTAGTTTTTTGTATACAAATTACATAGGTTTGAAGAAAAAGGCACTTGTTTACTGGGAAATAACCTCTTATTGCATGTTTGCTAAGATGGTAGAAGGAAATTTTGGTTAAGTTAAGGAATTGGACAGAGGAAGAGAAAGTAGAAATTAGCTTGTGAATACCACAATCATGATAGATAATAAAAAAACATCTCTTAGTACATGGTTAGAAATTATGATAACATTTTCAATTCAATCATTGGCATGTTGAAGCTCATTACAGCTTTTTTACATAAATTATATAAATAAAAGTGTAACTATTAAAGTAGATGAACACAGTATAAATCATACAGTATATATTTTTATTATGTTATGTCAATTAAACAGTTGAATGTAATATTTTTTAAATACATTTGTTTATTCTGTTATACCAACAACTTCAAAACGGAAAAGTGCTTTGAAGTTGAATGTGAATGCATTGAACTGATGAGGGAAACAAGATCTTTGTGGAAACAAGATCTTTGGAGTAACCAGTGCAATAATGCCCTATCAGAACTAGTATGTTGGCAATGCACAGACATTACAGTAGGGTAAAGTATAGTTTTATTTTTTTAATTGTCTTCTTTTTCTTTTGGCTTTTCCCAGTTAGGGGTCGCCACAGCAGATCACCTGTCTGCTCATGATTGGCAGTGGAGTTTTACAGTGTCGAGTTGCCAGCCCGGCGCCCAACCTTCCACAGAAGGCACACTCACACCTAGGGCCAATTTAGAGTGTCCAATCCACATACTGCATGTGTTTGTGATGTGGGAGGAAACCAGAGCACCCGGAGGAAACCCATTCGACCACAGGGAGGACATGCAGACTCCGCACAGAAGGCACCCCAGCCGAGGATCGAACCGGAGAACCTCTTGCTGTGAGATGACAATGCTAACCACTGCACCACCGTGGCCGCCCTTTAATTGTAATATTTTATAATTATAAGTATAATATTTTAATTACAGTATTAATTTACACATGTCCAGGCATTACAGCTGTTGAACACCACTAACCCCACACTACTGAAACTGCATCTCTCTCTTCCACCTAGGGTTCTAAACTGATTTTAAAACTTATAATCTCTTAAAGGTTCATAGGTGTATACCTGCCTAACGACCACTAGGGCCCTTATAAGCCTGCTCTTGCAACCCAAATGTCAAACAAAAATGTAATTTATATTTGATTTATAGGGAATGATTTACTGACTGCCTCTATCCATCAGAGATACAGGAACCAGACCAGGGGTAAATTTCTGATTACCTATCCACTGGTCCAAGTTGCCCTTAAATAGGGATAGGAATGAACTCGGCTTCACATGGATGGGGAGGATGTTCCAGAAAATGGCAATTCTCTGTGAAATATATCTGTCTCTAACATGTCCAATTCATGTTGCAAGCAAAGTCTAGGTCTCTTAATCTAATAGTTCTGCTGTTGTTTATTTTGCTGTTGTAGCCAATTCCAAAATCTTGGCATTTATTGAAAGATATAATTGAAATATTCATTCTAGCAATTTTACCTGGGGTAATCAGAAAAAAAAATTGTGCAGTGTGTTAAGTGAGCAATCACTGAAGTCACCAGACAAGTGAAATCACCTCACAGTTTTTGCAGTTGCATGCCGACATCGTACAGCATTGTCCCAAACAAATTTGCACTATCTCATTATTCATGCCTCATTTTTTTTCCAAGCTGAGTCATGCTACATTGATTGAACTATGTAACCCATTATGGTCACATCATGATTCTTTATGAATACCCCACCATATCTTAATATCCTTTGCTTCATACACATCTCCCATCACTGTCTTTTAGTCATCATTTTTTTCAAAATGTTATACACTAAATGCATCTTATTTCTTAATAAACTATATGCAGTGCTAAATAGCCTACATTGCTTAATCTTTCTGAAAAGTATAAATGTTTCAAAGATGGTATTAATTTACTGAATCTTCACTCTGTTTCTAATAAATGTGAGCATTTGTATTATATATATATATATATATATATATATATATATATATATATATATATATATATATATATATATAGCTGTGTGACAGAACACACAGTATTTGCCAGCATACATGCAGAAAGGTTGTATATATATATATATATATATATATATATATATATATATATACATACATACATACACAACAGGTTCTCTGGTTCGATTCTCAGCTGAGGTGGCTTCTGTGCGGAGTCTGCATGTCCTCCCTGTGGTCACGTGGGTTTCCTCCGGGTGCTCCGGTTTCCTCCCACATCCCAAAGACATGCTGTAGGTGGATTGGGCACTCTAAAAATTGGCCGTAGGTGTGAGTGTGTGTGCCTTCTGTGGAAGGTTGGGCGCCGGGCTGGCAACTCAACACTGTAAAACTTCACTGCCAATCATGAGCGGACAGGTGATCTGCTGTGGCGACCCCTAACTGGGAAAAAGTCGAAAGAAGAAGATATACATACAAAAATAACTAAAATTCTAAAATAGCCCTTACTAGTGTTTAATGTAATCCAGCTTAGCTCCTTAGGTCATGTGTTTCCCTAATATTAAACAAAAGTCCAACGTATTTTAATGCTGTTGATTGTATTTTGCGCATGCTCCTGAAATGAGTTTTTCAGAAATGATCATCCCTAAAATTTCATATACTTGCTGCTTGTTCTAAATGTACATTATGCAACATTATTATCACTGACTATTTAGCTACTTATTCAATTTTACCTTATCTGAGTTAAGATGTTTACAGTCTTCTAGATATTTAGAAATCCATCTCAAAAAGGATTTAGAAAAATAACCAAACAGTAGATTAAACAGTGAGCCTAGGGTGTAATACAGAATACTGCGGTACCCCATGACATAATTCTGTTTTCTCAGACTTTTCATCCAGAACGGATTCTTATTCTGTCCTATTTCATAGCCATTGTGACACCATCTAGTATGTGGGAGGTGGGTGTGGGAGGGAAGACTTTGGCAATTCCAGTATTTTTTTCAACTCATCAGGCCACTCATTAGTGACTTGCACATTGCCTCTTCATTGAAAGTCCTCCAATCACAGCTGTCAGTCAGTAAGAAACTGCGCCCACTGCTGCAATGTCACAGTGTAGAAATCACACCCTCTATAACACCCCCATTTAGCAGTTAAAAACATCTGTTAGTATTAGACAACCTTTCTGCATGTATGCCGGCAAATACTGTGTGTTCTGTCACATAGCCATACATGCTGACCACAATCTGGTAGCATAATGTGTGCCTTTCCATAATTAGGCCTGCATTGGTCTAGCTAAAGACAGATGTAAAACGTCCACTGATACTTATTTTTCAGCTACCAGGGCTGTTTGAGTTGCAACAGGAACAAACTTCAACATTTTTGGATTTTGTACCCCTGCAGTCTGCCAGCTGCCTGTGGGTGGACAGCCTGCCAACTTTATACCAGAATTCCTTATTTAGAAATTACAAATCCTGAAAAAAAATATTCTGCAGAGTGATTTCTCACTTTTCTGTTGAACATACTATCTGTTTAATGTACAGTATATTTCCTGAGGAGAGTGAGATAAACATTATTATCTTTTGAGCAGTGCAACACAAATATTTGTAATAAAACCAGAAACATCTCGTATTTAATTTATGTGCAGACTCACTTTCTCCCCATCTACAAATGAACACATTTAGCAAAAAAGAAAATGCAAAACAGATAAAAGAAAACTCAAAGAATAGTAAGGGAAAAAATCATAGCCAAAGCCTAATAGCAATAAATTGATGCTGGACATGGCAGCTTTGACCTCTTAATAGAACTCCTAGAGTCACAGGTAAATACCGCACAGCCAACACTGTAAGACTGATCGCTTAATTGCATACCATTTCTAAATATAGAAAGTAACACACAAAACTTCCTTAAATAAGCAACCTCTGTAGTAGTGGTAGTAGTACTGAAACATTATCCCTGCAAAAATACCTGTACAGATGATCAGTTATAAGAAATAAAACTGTTACTATTACCTATCTTTAGACATCCTAAAAGAAAACTATTCCACAAAACTTAATTATCTACATGGCAGCAACTTTAAGACCTTGTGCCAAAGGGAAATAATGGCAGCCCAGCTAGCTGGAGTTTTGTAAATAATTATGTTATTTGTGAATATTAATATGAGTTATATAGAAATGTAACAGAAGGAGATACTGCCAGCTCAGCTATCTGGAGTTTTGTAAATAATTATGTTATTTGTGAATATTAATATGATTTATATAGAAATGTAACAGAAGGAGATACTGCCAGCTCAGCTATCTGGAGTTTTGTAAATAATTATATGTCATTTGTAAATGTCAACACGATTCATATGCTTGTGTTACAAATGTATTAAAATTGTATGTTATGTGTATATCAAACTGCTGGGACAGAAGTATGTGTGAAAAGGGTTTGTACAGTACCGAGCTTAGAGGTGTGACCACAGTGTACCCTGCTGGATTAGAACACAAATCTATACAAACTAGTGTAATTGTGTAAATGTGTATGTTTTAACAGTGGGAACTACTAAAACATAGAGGGTTATCTTGCATGACTTCAAGAAAATAGTTGAAATTAGATTGTTTTATGATTGTGCTATAAAAGTTAGTTTCAATGTAGCAAGGATACAGGATGTCTAGAACTAGGGTGCCTTCTGCATTGTTTTGTGTTTTATTATTTTATGTCTTCCAGCAGTTGCAAAGATCTGAGAGAGATGTATTTTTCACAGGGAGATGCTAAAATGCTGGCAGTTTCTAGCAATGGAGGTTTTCACGTGGGATGGTGAGATGACAAAAGTGATGTCATCCTGCAAGTGTCCCAGCAGCAATATTTGAGATATTAATTTAAGAACTCTCTGAGAGAGTGTGAGGGCATTTTGTATTTTGTCTTTGACCTAACAAAAACATCTACTCACCACCTCTGCACTTGGCTTACTGTAAGTAAGTTAACAAGGGTACAGAAATTTCTTTTAGATATAGTTAGGAATATAGTAAAGATTAGTTTAGATGTTTTCTGTATTTATTTGAGGCTGTCGTGCAATGTTTTAAATACTTCCTGTGATTTTAAACTCAAAGTTATTGTGATTTATTGAGTATTTTCTTGTTCTTTTATTATTTAAACCTATCATTGTGGCTGATATATGTGAGACATATTTAAGCTGTTAGAGTGGGCCACTCTTAATAGCCTGGGGTTTGGTCAAACTACCATTTGGATTAACATTAGGATTGGACACCCTTTGTTAAGGGCCTTAAAGTAGCTGATAAGGGGTTCTGGTGGGAGTGGTAACTACCTTATATTCTGGGCAGAAGGGGACATAGCTAGTAAACCTGTGCCAGCCGTGTGTGTGTGTGTGTGTGTGTGTGTGTGTGTGTGTGTGTGTGTGTGTGTGTGTGTGTGTGTGTCAGCTACTTGGGCAGGGACACGAAGCACTGGTTGGACAGAGAGGATACTGGAGGTCTTAGTTTGGCCACTCAGCTGAAATGTCAACCCTGTAGCTATGCCAGTGGGGAGTTCTATTGAGGATCTGGAGAAAGAGGAAGAAACCAGCCTCAGACTAACTGTGATCTCTGTGCGCTCTCAAGGGAAATTGCACTTTACTGTGTGTGTACTTGTTATCCTCCCAGTGTGTACGTCCCCTACTGTTACCAGTGGTGAGGATTGAGGCTCCTTGATTCCTGGGCCAGTGTTGGGGCATCACATACCTTCTCAAGACATATTTCTTATTTGCAAAAATTTAACAAATTAAACTATAAATTACTTGCTGATATGACACTTTTTTAAAGTTGCACAGTCAGTTTAACATTAGTTGGACTTTCACCATTGAATGGTTATGTATAGCCAAGTAGGTGAGCAGATGAATATATGTAATCAATACCCCCCCCCAAAAAAAAATCTCAACTCAAATTCAACATTGGAAGCAGACTGCAAAAGCAAAATGTAACAATATATAATAGAGTTATTAAAATCTATAAGTAGTATACATTTAAGGTAACAATGAGGGATTCTGGATTTACCCAGTCCTCATGAAATGTATCCAACCCTCTCTGGCTTCACCTACCCATGTAGATAAGATGTGCTGGTCATGGGTCAATCCACCATCACCAATGGGCAGGTGGTGGGTAGTAGCATAATAATGAGCTTCAGCAAAGTGAGTAGCGGAGAGAGCAAGACAGCTGAAAAGATTTAGGTTATCAAAACAAAAGTCAACATCTCAAATGACCAGGGATAAAACATGTGTTTTCTGGCAACTAATATTCATTTGTGTACAGATCTTAGTTATGCAGACTCCTGCAGGCCACAAGGGCATAAAGTTTCACAGAGATGTACAGAAAGAAATGTATTCATACACAGGATTTGCGTGGGTACAGCAATGACTTAGTACGCTAAGTGGTCTGTGTCTTAAGTAGGTTTCTATATACATGTGATTTGTTTATCTTGTTTAAAGTCCTCCACATCATGCCAGATTTGCCACTCAAGGGTTCAAAGAATGTAACAGAGGAGAGAATTTCCCACTGAGACTATAATACTTACAAAATAGTCGTATCAGGGAATCCTTAACATTTTATTTTTTTCTTCAGAGTACCGTCATATTTTGAAATGTACTACATGGAATTGTGGGATAGCTGCAGGACTTATCCAACAGTGTTGAAGTCCTTACAACTTCTTTCCTTTAAGTTTGAGATGTAAAAGTTGCCCTCTCTTTACCATTTTGGTGGTAAGTTTCAACTGCAGCCTGACACATCTGTGCCCTGATAACTAGAATTATATTTTTTCTGTCCCAAATTGTCTGAATACATACCTCAATCAGCTGCTTGCACAGTAGTGTGTTAGTTCTACAAATCTGTTGATTTAATTTTATTGGAGAACCTGACACTAAGCCATCTTTAAATTCTTCTTAGAAAATGGAATGACCTTTTGCTGGCTTCCCATATTAAACTGTTCTAGTACTAGGCAGGTAAAGTTCTTGAAATTTTGCAGATAGCGAGGATTTTTGTTCACAGCATATAATATGACCACATACTTGTAGATGTAGTGGGCATGTGCATTGTTGCTTTACCCTTGAAACTTTCCCAGAATTCTCCATATATCTACTAAAAATGCTCAGTAAAATTATTAAAAAATAACCTATTTTTCTGCTGACACAAAACATTAGCTCAATGTATCACAGAGTGTTTAGTGAGGGAATAGACGGACTGCTCTGCAGAACACAAGTGTTTTGATGATGAATGAGTTCAACAGTCAGAATTTAGTTGCACTGATTCTCAGTTTTGCCATCTAAAGAACCTAAAATGTGTTAATAGTGAGAATTAGCAATGCATCCAACCACCTTGGAGGTAATTTGCATTGAGTTATGGAATTTGGCAGGACTTTTCAATGTGTATATGAAAAGAGAGAGTGACGTCTGGCTCTGTGGTAAGGGGGAGGGGGTGAAGCCCTGATTGCAGCTCTGAAATAGTGGCACATTTGCTAGAGCAGATAGGTGGGGAAGATGAGGGTGAGAAGATTATGCAAACGTACCCCTTTCTTGGAGAAAGGATTGGTGGTTCCTTATTGACAGATTTATTTCTGTACAAGTAGAGGTTTGCAACTGCCACGGTGGTGCAGCGGTAGTGTTGTTGCCTCACAGCAAGAGGTTCTCCCATTCGATTCTCGGCTGGAGTGTGAGGAGTGCCTTCTGTGTGGAGTCTGCATGTCCTCCCCATGGTAGGGTGGCATTCAAAAAACATGCGTAAGGGCGTGACTTCGTCGAAGGTTGGACATTGAGCTGGCACCTTGGCGTTCGTGAAAATCTACTGGCAATCATTAGCAGACCAGAGTTCCACTGTGGTGACCTCTAACCGGGAAAAGCCGAAAGACAAACAACAACAACAACAAGTAAAGGTTTGCACTGTACCAAATGCCACAAGACGGGGGAAGGGACGAGTGTTTAGCACTCCCAAGCCAGTGATGGCAACCTTATGGATATGTGGTAGGGACCACATGGAGGGGTCAGACTAGCCAAGAAAACTGATGCAGCTGCAGTCAGAGCAAAAAGAAAGTAATTCTTAAATTGTATTAACAAGTCAAAAAGAAAGGAAAATATTGACCCTCGTCTTGAATAAAATCCAGGACCCATACATTCTGTGTGGTTGTCACGGACACTGGGCAAACAAGGAGTCTTTGGACAGTTAGGTATTTGGTTCCCCAAAGAGCAGCTGTTTCTCCTTTCTACCAGGAATCCACCATGATGGTCATTTTTTCATACTTTAGCACAGAATTCAGAACAACCAATTAACCTGGTAATGTATTAACAACCCATTGAGAAAGGAAAACACTGACCCTTGCCTGGGGATTGAACCCAAGACCCTCCTGCATTCTGTGTGGTTGTCACTTCCACTAGACCAACAAGGAGTCTTTAGAGAGTGAGGTATCAGTTATTTCTCCTTTCAACAACAAAACTACCATGATGGCGATTTTTTGAACTCACAAGTATATATTATTAAATTGTGAGACATTAATACGATGAGAAAAAAGCAGAGCCAAAGGAAAATCCAGGTTCAACCAAGAAAAAACACATTTTGTAAGATTTATCCCTGGCCCAAGATTGTTAGACTTGAGAGCATGATGCGAGTTTGGGAGCTGAGTGGAAAAATGAATCTCTGGATGTTATATCAAACAAGATTATACAATAAAGAGGCAGAGTGTCAATTTCCCAAATTAAGGTGAACAGTGTAAAGTTGGAACTTAAGAGAGTATATGACTCTGTGGAATGTGTCATATCAAACAAATTTAATAAAGACTGGAATGGCGTTAACTGATTGTAATTGTTGCTTTTTTAACCACATCTTTAATCATTGGTCTTTGACAACTGGGGGGTATCTGTTTCCACTGTGTTAATAGATCTTTTCCCCCTTAAATTCCCTTCTGCTCATTCTATGCCATGTTATTGAACCCAGTAGTGTCTGGTAGTTATATACCCTTTTAGGCTGAGGGTAATGGTCATGCCAAAGCCATCCACCAGGTACATGGGAACGGTGGTCCCAGGAAGCCCCCACTCATATTTTTAATGGCTTATCTTTGGATTGCAGCCTTAACCATGCCATAAAACATTTATTTCCTCTTGTACATGACTTTGTATTCTATTCTGAGCAAAGTTAGTTGCTTCCATGTGGTAGGCTTTAACCATGTGATGTTAGACTATGGAATAAAAGAAGGCACTTTAAAAATAAAAAAAAAAATGTTAATTTGCTTTGTATACCTTTACTTTGTTGCCAGTCAGTTTAGTTTAGATATATGGAGGGAGATAATTGAATCGCACTCCATTCTCCATAGTTTACCAAAAATGAACCTCAGCAGTGAGACGGTCACAGATCTGCTCAGAAATCTTCTCTACTGACATTGCAGTCCTTAAAAGATCAATAATACGACCACTTATTTTTTAGCACCTTTATCAACAAGATGCATCCTGCAGTTTGTTCTTACACTTTAATACAATATGCAAATTTGATTATTACCTGGACAGCACATCTAAAGAGTTAGCAACACGTAACTCAGCAAAACCTACAAATATTGAATGGTGGAGCAAAACTCATAAAATATTGAATGGTGAAGCAAAACTCATACTTAGTCCCAACAAAACTTAACCACTCTTACATGGCTCTGGCAAAAGCTCAATCAACTCAAAAAATAAGTGTGCAAACAAGTTAACCATGCAAAGCTACTTGGTATTGTCATAGACAATAAACTAAACTTTGACAAATACATTGACTCTGCCATCTCAAAAACCCATAAAAAGCATGTCACGCTTTATAAGTCAAAACAATATCCAACTGATTCGGATCAAGTGAACAGTGTACAGACTTTATACTCTTCCTGTATCACCACTAACATCCCCCAAACCTACCTACATAAACTTGAGACCGTATATAGAAAGATCGCAAAATTTGCAGCACATGTCCTAAACAGAATCCATCATTGTGTATCCATTAAAAAACTAAAATGGTTCATATAGCATCATGTGAATAGTTTTACCAAATGTGTTCCCATATGCCTCCGCTATGGTGCAACAATACATACCATTCAAGAACCTAAAGTCAGAAATACAAAATCTGCTCTAAGTAGCTAGATCAAATAACCAACAAGGTGCCTTCTTATACAGTGTTCATGTTGCAAAGCAATGGAATTCAATCCTCCATTACACCAGGAATGAAACTAAACAAAATATTTTCCTCCATCAGCTGAAAAACTATTTATCCACCAAATAGATATAGACTTGTATCTGTAACCTAACTAAATTTAGTTACCCCTAATCTCACATATTTGACCATCATCTTGACCTAATCACTCCCACATAACATTTCTTGCTGATTTTATTTACATGCCTTCTAACTAACCATACTCCATTCAACAGTGACTCACTTTAAACTAGCAAATACAATCTTCTTCTTGATCGTAATTCTTTCAGCGGTTATCTACCAAGCCAGAAATCTTTAAATTGCACTGTCACTATCTGTTTCTCTATGTTCTAATTCTGTTACACCTGCTGTACCTGCCAGATGCATTCAAGACTGCTGACATATTTTCATGTCTGTAATAAAAGTTGAAATGTTTACCGGTGATAATGAAAGGCTGCCCTGCTTATGTTCAAAAATATAATGTTACAGAGTAAGCAATATAAGAAAAACAAATGTTAAAACGCTTGCTGTAAGGAAGGAGAGCGTTTGTATAATGGGTAAATGTTGCATAACTACTTAAGATTTATTATTAATGTATTAGTAATTTAATCAAAGGGCATTAAAACTGTGTATTAGTTTTATTTTTTTACTATTGACCATCTATAATGTAGATAATACCCACTAAGATAGGATGAAAAGGAAGGCTGGATAATAACAACTAGTGATACTGTGGGATACTGGAGGTAGGACATGAAGGGAAGTATGGTCCATGAAGAAGAATACGACAGAATGTTGCAACCCATAAGATTAGTTATGGTGGTGACTGTAGTGTGGTCACATTGTTCAGACTTTTATATAATGTACAAATGTGTGGAATAAACATGGTGGCTACCCCTTGATTGACTGGAAATTGTACTGCATCTATGTAAAATGCTAAATATTGGGCCCAGCTGTCTCCTGCACTTCTTTTATAATGCAAAAGGGAAATGGAGGAAATGAATGCACTCAAGCAAGGGCCGGAATACAAAGTATAGAAACCGTAAGGAATGATGTATGTAAGGACGGCTGAAAGAGTGAGCAAAGCATTAAATGTGTAAATTGAAATGATGCTACTACATGGAGCATAAGTTGAAGAATATACAGAATATAAAGAGCATTGGTGGGAGGAAGAGTAATTACAAGGAAGAAGCATTCTGGGAGAGAATGGGAAGGAGGAAAAGCAAATATTCCTCAGGTAAGCCTTGCCTGTTTAACTGACAGAGGGTAGCAGACGGCTGTAGGATTTAGGCATCACAATGACGTGTCAGGTTATTTATTCATTAAATATTTATTTTACTTTCATAACCAAGGTAGAACACTTGCCTCAATGGACCACTTGCAGGTCCAACCCTGGTGCCATCAAACAACTAGGCTATTCACACAAAAGACTGCATAAAGCCAATTACAATGTGTGTGAGTGTTTAAATATGTATACCTATATATATAAATGGGTCTATTTTGATTCACTGAAAACTCGTTTCACTGAATTTTAAAACACTCACACCAAATCACTGAAAGCTCAAATCACTGAAAACTCACATTCAGTGAAATGTGATTCAGTGAAATAAGTAGTGTTGAGCAAATAAAATGTATATGCCCTTTTATCCATTAAGGGGTGTGGGGGCCCCCACATTGGGGAGTGTGGGGGTGTAGCTCCTACCTACTTTTGGTTTTATATTGTTAGCTTTCAGTGAAATGAGATTCATAAATATAAAAGCTCAATAGGTGGGGTCTATGCCTCCCACACCCCTAATGTGGGGGCCTGTGCACCCCACACCCCCCAACTATATATACTTAGTCCAGGATCACACTACAGTGGGGAAAGGGCATATACATTTTATTTGCCCAACAGTATGTACATTCAGTGAAATGTGATTCAGTGAAATGAGTTTTCAGTGATTTGAACTTTCAGCGATTTTTTTTGAGGGTGAATTGAAACTCAGTGAAATGAGTTTTCAGTGAATCAAATTAGACCAATATAAATATATGGATATATAGATATTTGAAAGTGGTTATATGGTTATGATGGAGAATACGATATTTATATACATTTATGAAAAGACTGTAAACATTCAAAACCAATGTTCATATATGACACAATCCAAATATGAGGAAATTCTTATTCATAATGCAGTTGAAAGGGAATGAATGCAGTGGATGAATTAAGAGATAGCTGAACAGGAGATCAGAGTAAAGAATTTAATGAGAGTCATATACAGGAGGGAATACTCTATTAAACAGCTCTTTTAAATAAGAGATTAAATTAATGCATAAGGAAGAGACAATTAAGGAAAAGTGAAAGATGTTATTTGGATATAAAAGTGGAGATATTAAAGTTATCTATATGAAATAAATCAGCTTTCATTTTTGCCCTAGAGGGATAAAGAAGAGGTGTTATGTAGGATATGGTTTACTTACAATTTTATAAAATGTTCAGAAGCTGAATAAAATATCTCTGAAGAGAGATTGTTAATTTGCCCTGAATATACTTTATAGCTGGTATTCATATTGGTGTTAAAGTAAAATGTCTAAAGATATGAGATACAGTCAAAAATGGAAGCATTGTAAATATAAGTAAATACAAGTGAATATATGTAAAGTATGATTTTCTTTATGACGGAACTATGCAAAGCTTATGCCTGTGCCATTTATCTGATCTTTTGTTTCCTGAAGACTAGAACACTGGATTATTCAAAGGCTGTCCCACTGTTGCATGTTTAAAACTGGCATTGCACATTGCTAGGAGATAAAGGGTGTACTGCATGAAGCAAAGAATGTATCTGTACTGTGCCTGTCTGCAGCTTCCATGTGGATAACAAGTGCTCTAGTCATCACCCTCTAAGCACCAGCTTAGCACTATGTGTAGGGCATGCCCTTACTCCTAATTCTGCATACACAGCTGTTTGCCATTTACATTTTAACAACCTTTGTGCTAATATGTTGGCAAAGTGCACCTTTCCATGCTCTAGCTGGACTACTATAGCTAACAGCAGTATAGTACTATTCAGATATTAAGACACTCCTTGTTCTCCGATTATATACAGGAAATATACAATACATTATATAGATAGATAGATATATGGGTCTACAAAATTTAAATGAAACACCTAAATATTGATGTTCACAAAACTGACACACAGCTATGCATGCCCTGAGCAACAAACTCAGGGCAGGCAAAACTTTCAGAAAAAAAATACAACATTAGTTTTTAGAAGGGACAATCTCCCCTGCACCCCATATCCCCTGATAATTATGTATAGTAACTCAGTGACTGCACAATGTCAGGGAAAGGGCATATTTCCTTACCCTGAGAACTGTGCAATCTCACATACCTTGCGTAGTCAACTAAATTTTGTTGACTAAACACATCAACCAATGATAATATTAAGAGGACCAGTTTATATCAGGAGTGTGAGATATGGGTGGCATGTGGAATAGATCTTTTTTCAATTCTCACAAAAATTACTTGGGTAATTAATTTTATTTATGTCATATGATAACAAGAAGTTACCTATTTGGTGGTGTAGAAAATGCTTTAGCCTGGAAGGCAGAAATCAAGAAGCTGAATCTGCAGCTGGAAGGATTGTTGCAGGGTAGAGCAGAGACTCTACCCAAATATCTACAATTCCTTCAGCTGGATTACCCTCTAAGGATTGTGAATGCTGCATAAAAAGTATTATAATAGACTAAATACATTTTGAAGTTTTTGAAATAACAGAAGAGTTATCTGATCTATATTTTCATTTCATCCCTTCAAACAAATTTGTGTTGATTTTGTATATCTATCTCAAGTGTTTTAAATCTTGACAATATATACCTGTTTTAGTGTATTTGTTCATCCATTGCTACCTAGTCACATCCAACTCCTATAGTGACATGAACTCATAAACAGCTGGCACCATTTTACGAGTTATGAAGTAAGTAGAGAATGGAATAAATTGCCATACCATTCTTGTATATCAGTCTCACACACACAAATACAGATAATTTAGTGTTGCCAATCCACTTATGACATGTCACTGGGATGTAGTAGGAAACCAGCTGAAGTAGAGGAAGAAAACCCATGTGAACACAGGGAGGACATGTAGACTCCATGATGAAGTTACACCAGCTGGTAACTGAACCAGAGCATGTCTAGCTCTGAGGTGAAAATGCTTTTCACTGCACCATTATACCACCATTTTAGTGTACATCTTAAGTAACTGTAACTGTTCAAAGTTAAAATTCAATAAGCACTTGACATATCGAAGGAAATCTATGTCATTTTAAGAAAATAGGCTCACTGGCTATATTTTGATGTGCTTTATTGCCCCTAATGTGTTATTCATGTTTCAGAACTATAAATTTTAACTACTTCCATTCCTCATCTATCCCAGCATTACAACAAATTTAAAAGGCATGCTTGACTTCTTTTTGAAATTGTCAGCTGATTTTTAGGGGCATAATACAAGTAATGAATAGTTAATTATTTTATTGTATAAATTTTATATTTTCCAGGATACATGTTCACATTTTGGGCTAATACTGAAATTGGTCCAGTAGGATCAGTGCTCTACCCCAGTTAACAAATTGTATAAAATAAATAAAAAAATAACTTTATTCTTATGCAAAATAGGTACATATCCTGCCTTCTTATTGCAGTTCACTCACTAAAATTGGCACTGTCTGATCATTCCACCCATTCTGGTTCTCATGCTTGCACTTGTTATGGATTAATAAAATACTTCAGTCATTAGTAGAGCAAGATACACATCTTTATTAAGCAAACACACACACATGGGAGACAGTACACAGAAAGTCATGTCTCTCCAAACAAAGAATTCCATGGTTACTCAGACCACTGCTAAACACCCAATAGAAAAATGCTCAGTTTTGCAAAAATACATCTGCTACTTTTTATCTACATGTTAGCCTAGTAAGGAATAAGTTTCATTTTACCACATGATTTACAAGAAATGCTGCCTCAGGCTCAGGAAGCAAAACTTAATTTGTTGCAGTCAGGTACACCAGCCTTTCTGAAACACATGCAGTATTCATTTAACCTTTTACATGCTGTTTCATAAAAACATCACACAATCCCTTTGTTAAGAAAATCTTTTTAATTCATATTTATTTAGAACTATTTTATAATAAAGTAATAAATCAACATACATATTGATATTTTTCTATTAAGGTTTTATAAGGTTTATTTGTTTTATCTTATCTCATTTAGGTTGGTTTACATTTTAGTGCCTGATATCTAATATGTAACAAGTATATGTTATATCGAATTTTTAATACAATAGCGTTGGTGTCGTTTCTGTACAAAAGGTAGAGTAACATGACCTAATGTGAGGATAGGAATACTTCTATTTTATAATATACTATTTTATAATATATATAAAAATTCTGGTTAGTTCCGTTGTTTACCTTGTTGGATTCAAGTAGTGTTTAACATTTTTTAACAATATTAATATTTCCTTTGAAAATATATTTCAATATTACTGGATATGTTAATGAAAAAGTACATGTTTAAAATATTCAGTACACCGTTTCTAAATATGGATGGCCCAAAGTTGTGGGAAGCCGATTTTGCCTAATGAGTTGATTGATTAATTGTTTAGGAATTCAAGTGGCCTGTATTGTTAATATGTGTTTTTTCTCTTCTGATGAAGTTAGCAGTATTTTACTGCAACGAAAAGTGTATGTAAAACTATCGCACTTCAAGAGAGAATCGTAAATAAAGTTTTCGTGGAATTCGAGACATTTTGGGTCCCTGGTTCGTCCTTCAGTACTTTTTATCTACATGTTAGCCTAGTAAGGAATAAGTTTCATTTTACCACATGATTTACAAGAAATGCTGCCTCAGCCTCAGGAAACAAAACTTAATTTGTTGCAGTCAGGTACACCAGCCTTTCTGAAACACATGCAGTATTCATTTAACCTTTTGCATGCTGTTTCATAAAAACATCACAGAATCCCTTTGTTAAGAAAATCTTTTTAATTCATATTAGGGAATCTATCACTACAACCAAACATGGCTAGAAGCATTGTGCTTAACACCCTCCTCCCCCCAAATTTCTCATGGTGATGTAATGCATCAAGTATATTTGTCATTCTGAAGATGCAAAAACCAAATGGCTGCAGGTACACTGAGGTGCCCAAAACACACAACAACAGCAAAAGTAAATTAAGGCACCAAGTTACACAATGGAAATCAGTCACTGTACTTTATTGTAGAAGACAAACGGTAAGCGCTTTCACAACTTAATGTTGCTTCATCAGACCACATCACTACAACTGATGCTTGGTTAAATACTAGGACAATTAGTATGACATCACAATTTAAAGAGATATTACTCCACTAACATAAGAACATATATCGATATCCATAAGAAAAATGCATAAAATATATAGAAGGGTGTGTATTTACACACAATAATATTTAAAAAGGGGGGGGAATGTCATCCCTGATGGTTGTTAAAATATATATATATATATATATATATATATATATATATATATATATATATATATATATATATATATAGATGTACATATACACACATATTTTGTGCACATATAACCATAATAGTACAATAAAAAATATATAATATATAAAAAACTCATATTTAGTGTTTAAGGCACCTTGCCTTAAGGTAAGGAACTAATGAGGTGCAGCCATTCAAACCAGGATATCTATCTGCTTGTAATTTAGTGATCCATTGTTGTTCTAATTCTTCAGTGTGGTTTTCTACATCACCACCTCTGTTTGTCCTTACTATTTGTTGTAAGATTAAAAATTTAAAACAATGACTACTGTCTGTATTCAGGAAATGATTAGCTAGAGCGTTTGATTGCTTCTGGTTCCATATGTCCCTTATATGTTCTAACATTCTTTCTTTAAAGCTCCTATTTGTTTTGCCTACATAATAGGCATGGCATGCTTGGCAAAAACAAAGAAGGCATTTTACATGAGTTCTTGGATAGTTGTTATACAGTTCTTAGAGACACAAAAATGTTTTTACAGCGGTTGCAAAATAGAATGGAAACCATGCTAGTCTGTACACTATTGGAGATTATACTCGATTGGAGATTATACTCGAAAATAACATTGTAACTTTTCAGGATCAATTTTTTTCTACAGAAGATTGGCGTGGCTATGGGCACTTCATGTGCAAATAGCTACGCCAATCTATCACTAGTACGATGGGAAGAACAATATGTTTTGTCAGATGTTAACCCATTTTTTGGCTGCATTCTCTGGTACGTCCGTTTCGTGGATGATGTTTTTGTCTTGTGGAAAGGGCATGGTGAAAATATCAGTAATTTCATTGATTACCTGCATAGTACTACAGACTTTTTGAAGTTTACTTTTACTTTTTCTGATACATGTGTTGATTTCTTGGATGTGAGTGTCACCCTTACTGATTTAAAGCAGATAAGAACCAGTATTTATCACAAACCCACAAGAACCAATGCCTGTCTTCACAGGTCAAGCATGCACCCGAGACACATACCTAGAAATGTCCTCAAAGGGCAAGTCTATAGAACCCTACGCCTACATAATAATGATGAAGAGGCAGTAGTTGCTTTAAATAAGTTAAAAGACGAATTTCAAACAAGAGGCTATTCTAGCTCATAAATCACTATTATGTAGGCAAAACAAATAGGTGCTTTAAAGAAAGAATGTTAGAACATATAAGGGACATACGGAACCAGAAGCAATCAAACGCTCTAGCTAATCATGTCCTGAATACAGACAGTAGTCATTGTTTTAAATTTTTAATCTTACAACAAATAGTAAGGACAAACAGAGGTGGTGATGTAGAAAACCACACTGAAGAATTAGAGCAACAATGGATCACTAAATTACAAGCAGATAGATATCCTGGTTTGAATGGCTGCACCTCATTAGTTCCTTACCTTAAGGCAAGGCGCTTTAAACACTAAATATGAGTTTTTTATATATTCTATATATTTTTTATTGTACTATTATGGTTATATGTGTACAAAATATGTGTGTGTATATGTACATATATATATATATATATATATATATATATATATATATATATATATATATATATATATATTTATATTAACAACCATCAGGGATGACATTCCCCCCCTTTTTAAATATTATTGTGTGTAAATACACACCCTTCTATATATTTTATGCATTTTTCTTATGGATATCGATATATGTTCTTAAGTTAGTGGAGTAATATCTCTTTAAATTGTGATGTCATACTAATTGTCCTAGTATTTAACCAAGCATCAGTTGTAGTGATGTGGTCTGATGAAGCAACATTAAGTTGTGAAAGCGCTTACTGTTTGTCTTCTACAATAAAGTACAGTGACTGATTTCCAGTGTGTAACTTGGTGCCTTAATTTACTTTTGCTGTTATATTTGTCATTCTTCCCTTTAAAAATCTATAGCCATCAAACTGTTATGTATGGGATAGGATAACCTCAAAAGACTCAAGTTAATTAATTTCACCTTAAAACTGTTGAGGATATCAGATACAATCCAGTTCCATTAGCATCTTAGAACAATACAAACACCTATCAATCATCCACTTCAGTGTTGCAGTAAGCAGAAGAAATCACCGCAACTGGAATGCTACATTCAGGAATATAACCAACGTATTATTGCCATCTCCGAATTGTGACTAAAAGAAAATACTGATATTCATCCAAACACAGACAATGTACATCAACCACTTCAAAGCTTCACATCAGGACCTAAACTAGTCAACTCTTTGTTCTAGTTGTCAAATACATCGTTGTACTCCAAATATCACAAACCCCATATCACACAATCATTACCACACGCACTAAATACAACAAAACATAATCTAGAGTGGATTGCTTCTGTTTGTTTAACTGCATAATTTGAAAATTCCTGTTAACAGCAATCCTCCAATAATGTTCCCTGGGCAGTTAATTTCCTCTATACCATCACAAATCAGTTGTCAGGCAAAAATATGATAATATTAGGGGACTACAATCTACTATTAGACTCAGACTAAGCACCTGCTACAAATAACTTTAGAACCACATTCCTCCTACCAAATTGAGAAATCCTTACCAGATCTAGCCCTTATTGCAATAAGCATACACTCCTTGACTGGGCTCTCAAAAACTGCCTCCTCAGATTCACACTACAATACTCACTTCCCTCCTTTCAAAAGTCCAGTATTGAATACCATATTCTGATCCTTTAGACACCAAAAAGAAATCACTCTTTTTTTACATAAATCACAATGACTGGGGCAGCTTCCTTTCCTGGTTAAATCACACTAACTGGGCTATGCTTCAAATCGGGCTAACTACAATACACCTTCTTCTAAACTTTTTAAACATCTATTTCCCTTCAGAACAAGTACTTCTCATTGGTAACAAAAAGAACACAATACTACACCACTCCATCTTTTACTCCCAAAGAGAAAAGTGGCATTTTGACAAGAAAACAGCATGGGAATTTTTTTAAGATTCTTATTATGCCCTCCAGATTGCTTTTTGCCATGCTAGAAGACACTGTATGAAATTAGTCTTAGAACTTGACAACTTACCAGCTGAATACCTAAAATTGGCAGCCGAAGATGTAGCTTACCCTGTATCAGTCTTGCTAAACCACTCTATTAATGAATCTTAGGTCCCACTACTGTGGAAAAAAAATCCTACATATTACCACTGCACAAAGGCATTAATACTACAAAACTAACATCCTTCAATCACAATCTTCTCTCCCTTATCTAAAGTTCACAAGAAGTACTTACAATGTCAACTAATTAACCATGTTACCAAAAACTCTCTTCTTTCCCTGACAAATTATGGCTTTGCCCTCACCACAGTACCACTACTGCACTACTTAGTTTCAACACAACAAACACCTATCAAAGTAAAGATGACATAGTATCAGCGTTTTTTCTTAATTACCCACTGAAATAAAGATGACCCAGTATCAGCCCTTTTTCTTGATTTATCAAATGCCTTTTACATTATTTTTCACCATAATCTCTTATTTAGACTAGCATCCCTAGGTCTCAACTACTCATCCTAGAGCTGGTTCCATAGCTACCTTAGTTATAAGTTGCAGGCAGTGAAATGGCAAAATCATTTCTCCACCTTTCTTCCCATATCCATTGGAGTCCACCAGGGCTCCATTCTTGGCTATATAGTTAATATTTTCATTAATGATCTGCACACAGTTAGTAAAATGCCTCCTTCATACAATACGCAGATGACCCTCAACCTAAACAAAACTACAACTTACACAGGAAACCTTCTCATCAACAGAAACATGGTTAACTAACTCTCAACTACTCCTCAGTACCTACCAAAACAAAACTGATACTTTTTACCCCCAAGGATTTTATACCCCTTAGAAAAATTCTCAAAACTTTTGGCAAACTCCACTACTGTTGAACTGGTAACACATATTAATACATAGGTGAAAACTTGAAATTTGACTACTTTCTGGGAAGACTAGAAAAATGCTATTACAGGATGAATCTTCCCCATAGACCCCATTGTTGCCTGACTGTAAGGCAACTGCAATGGTTAGAACTAGGCCCACACAGACTACTATCAAGTCTTCACTATCCATAATCTTACCTAGGAGGCAAACAGTTGATCTTCCCTAGAAAATACTGTTCTGCTCTACACACTGTCAAGAGCACTACACTCTACCGCCAAACTCCTACTGTACACATCCAAATCAAGCAACTCTGTAGGGAACTTGCTATACTCAAGTTGTATATCAAAAATCTAGAATTCTGGGGGTGTAGCTAAGATGCTGACATGCTAGCAGCAGAATTCTCCTGTTCTGCTAGTTTATTTTTATTTTGACAGGACATTATATTTCTAAGATAGCCTAAGTATTTTTTTTAAGTGGATATAAATGCTTAATACCATCTTAAAGGATATTGTCTGAAAACTGTTGTATCTTATTATTTTCAGATCATTTTTATATCTGGAGCGTTTCTTCACTTGTAAACTTGAAATGAGTCATTCAAAAACAAACCCACAGGAACTTTCCTTGAAAAAAGATCTTCAGTCTGTTCTTACTAATAAGAATTTCTCTGAAAATGGACAAAATGGACAAGAAATTAAACAATTTTAAAGAAAAATGCTCAAAGCAGATGGAACAAATATATGCAACTTTAAAACAGAAATCTCAAATATCCAGACTTGAAGAAGCTTTAAATGACATGGAAGAGAAGTTATCTAAAGACAGAAATAATACTGAATGCTTACTGAAGCAAAATACCCTACTGTTAATTAAAATTGATGACCTTGAAAACAGATCTAGGAGAAATAGCACTCTTATTTTTGTTTTTCCTGAAAAAAATAGGAGAAAGCATGACAAACTTTCTAACATCCTGGCTCCCTAAGATTTAAAATTTACCTGAAGCTATGTCTTATGGTATGGAAAGAGCACATAGATCTTTGGTTGCCTCTTCTTCGTCTTCAAAAAAAAAAAAAAAAAAAATCCTCCACCAAGATCTATTATTATCAGTTTTTATTTTCAAGAGAAAATAATTCTTAAAACAGTTTGGTCCAATTCTCCTATTAAGAAAGAAGATAGACACCACAACAGAAGAGTAGTCATTATCAAAACTTATTATTGTAAGAGAAAAGGTTTTCTTCCTTTGATAAAAGAACTCAAGAAAAGACAACTTAAAGTGTACTTGCTATTTCTTGCCAGACTCAAAAAATTATTTCTGAACAAAATAGATCTTTTGAAGACTTGGACTCTGCTATATCATTCCTGAAAACTAAAAGTACTAGAGCAAATTGAAGAAATGGATTGGAACAACATCTCTTAAATAAAACAAGCCAAGAGAAATGGATGGAACTTCAATGAAAAGAAAAAGAAATTAAAGGAAAATAGCTTTTAACTTAAGTTACTTTAATATTATTCAACATCAATATATCAAAATATTTCTAAGCTCACATGAAACATTTACTCATTTCCTTTAATTACTTTTGAAAAGAAAAGGCAACATGGATGCACTCTTCTACAAGATAATTAAGTCTTAATTTTAGTTTTCCTTAATATTTATCATTAGTTAATATAGAATGTCATATATATATATATATATATATATATATATATATATATATATATATATATATATATATTAAGCAAACATATAATTATCAAACCTTTTATTACTGTTACTTTAGCAGCAGTACTTTTTTTACATCCGGTTTTCCTTTTATTTCTCCCTTTATAAATCTATCACAGTAATATAATCCTGATAAATCATAGAGGGATTTTAGTAGTCAGTGCCTGAGTTTGAGATTTGAGATGCATGGCAGTTATTTTGTTTCTGTTGTCATTTGACTAGGGTCTAGGAATGTTAAAAATAGGTAATGTGTATCTGAGTCTGATGCATTTGTTTTTAATATAAAAGATAAACATTTGTAATTGGTAGTGATGATAATGTGATAGAATTTAGAGATTTAGAAATGGTGCTTATCCTATTTGAGCTTTTGGATTGTTCACTTTGTTGGTGAAATGCTCTTGTTTTCTTGGTGGATTTAATGGTGGATCTGCTGGTTGTTAATGGTGCTATTTTTCCCTCCTTCTTTTCCCTATCTTGTATTTCCTTTTTCTTTATTTTTTATATTGTGAATTTGGTGTTAATTTGTACATGAGAATGAATGCAGAGGGCAGATATGAATGTTTGGTTTGGTTGTGGGTTTCTGTAAGGAAACAGCAGTTCAGATGATGCGATAAGCTGCAAACAACAGCTGTGTCAAATTTTAGTTATTTTAGCTCTTGCACTTACTTTGGCTCTACAAAGTTTGTCCATTTTCTTTTTTTTCCTTCTTAAGCTGCTGGAACTTGATAAAATTTACCACCAAAGTCCCGACTCCTGCTATGCTTTAATAAGAGAAGAAACAGTGCGAGAAATGCTGGTTGTTAACTAAATATCAAGTAATCAGTTCAGTCATTCAATGTGAAAGGTAAAAGGGCAAGTGAAGTGAGCAGATTTAAAGGCTCCATTTAGTTGTAATTTAAATTTAAATAAGTCAAATGATTAAATAAAAAAGTAACCCTTTCTTGATTTAAGTGTAAATGATTTAATTGGATGGTTGAAATATGACTGTTATTATTTATTTGTACATTCTTTTGCTGACATTTTATGGCTTCTCAATAACCAAACTCTCTTAGTGGAGTTAAACAATCAGATTGCTACCATCTTTCCATAATTAATAGTGACAGTTCATAACTTGTATCTGTGTGAGTATGTTTGTAGCTGGTGTTTTTGAATTCTGTGTGCGTGTATTTCTTTCATCTGTGACATATCATATTTAAACAAGAAAGCACAGTGGTTTGTTTCTATCAACCAAGTTGCAGCATGGTTTACCATTGTCCAGCTTTAAATAGCATGTACTTGTTTTGTTAAAACATACCCATAACAAATACTGTACTGTTCTAAGTGTTCTGTTTATGACTGTGCATCAATAACATATCCTTATAAATAATTCTAGAGTAAATTTTAGCAAGGGATTCTTGCTTAAAAATAAAAGTCAAAGCATAAAAATTAAGATTATTTTTCAAAGTGTAGTAATATTCCTTAGATGCACTGTTACCTGACGGTCAGTTTTTGATTAGTCAAGATGATCACTTCAACTGGCATTTCAAATAATTTGCAGTTTCCTATCCATTATAAGTAGTAGCACTGAAGCATGATGAAAAGATTTTCACAGGATTTATATATCTTACATGAATAGTTATATGCTAGCAGTCATGAAATAAGATAAGTTGGGTAAAATGAAAGACTTAAAAATAGACAGCATCACAAAGAGAAAGTTTGAGTGCTGTGTTTTGGTTTCAAGTTTGCAACTACTGTGTCTATTTATAACAATATGATTAAAATAAACATTCTATTTAGATATGAATTGCAAATAAGTCTGTGTAGTAAAAAAGGTACACAATGTCAAATATAAATATTTAGCAGTTTCCTCAGACTGTTTTATTTAAAGTAAACATGATAAATGCAAAATTCTTATGATAATATTTCTTAATTCAGTATGCATGTTTGTTTCAGGAATAGGACAATTTTAATACTGTACTTAATATGTTAAACCTGTTTGGCTCTTGTCTGTCACAGTGTATTTGCATCAAGCTCTATTTATGTTTTTTCATAGGAGGTAAAATGTTTCATTTCTGTAGTTATAGATTAACTATATTTAAGGGGAGATAAAGTGTGTCAGTAATAAATTAGATTGTTAAGCTTTCTTTTTTTAATTATAAATATCATTTGGGAATTTGGTATATATATTTATCATAAGTCTCAAACTTGTATAAGTTTTGAATCTAATTGGTACTATTTTTTTCTTTTATTAATAATACATAGTTTCAGATTACAAATATATAATGACAGGTAATAACACTATTGTTTATACTATTAATTACTTTTTCTCACACATTCATTTTTTCTTTTAAATAGGGAAGGATGATTTGAATAATTATATTATTATTTGGGTACCTCAATCTAGATGAGACAAATTGTTCATAGTGTTTATAGTGTTTGTTATATTTGTTACCTTTGACTCAAACTTGCTGATGGGTGGAATTGTTTGGGTAGGTTTCCTATTTAAATTAGGAGTTTTACACTCCATGAGGGGAAAGAGGAAAAGAGGAATTTATGTTTAATTTTTTGCAAGATATTTTGTCTTTTATTGGTGTCTACTATCATTAATAGCAAGTATATAGGTAAAGGAGAATTGCATACACAGACTCAAACAGGTTTATTTCATCATGGTTTGGTGTTTCTGACATTTTAACACCACTCTGGGACTATATACAGGTTTTTAAATATTTTTATATGTACTTTGAGTCTCACAAGATGGGGTTTAGCATCTTGAATTAATTCTGATTGTTTAGTCTGCCTCTAGGTATCCCGCAATCCAGTGCTTGTCTGTAAAAAATATATTACACGGTGGTGGTGGTGCGGTAGCATTGTCGCCTCACAGTAAGACGCTGTCTGGTTCGATTCTCAGCTAGAGCGTCTTCTGCATGGAGACATGCGTGAATGGGCGTACCTTCGTTGAAGGTTGTGTGTCAGGGCTGGTAACTCGGCACGTAACAATCAACTGCCAATCATTAGCGGACCGGAGTTCTGCTGTGGCGACCCCTAACCGGGAAAAGCCGAAAGACACAACAACACAGGCCTCTTTCTTCCTAAAGTTCCTGTCACTGCATTGATTTTACATGCATTCACTATTGTCTTTCACTCAGTTGGTTTTAAGTAACATTTCATGCCGTTGAGTGGCTACATAAAACAAAACAGTGCAAATGCCACACAACAGACCTTCAAAGTGCTTTTTACTGCTGTTTCTTCTTAGAATGGCTAAACCGCAGTATTTTGTGAAGCCTGAATTGGACTACATTGATTTATCTCCCATCCCCCCCTCACACCTAACTTCCCTAGCTGTCAAAGTGCCAAGGATAATTTGAGCTGTTACCTGCTGTAATGGACAGCTCACAGCAGGAGACTTGACTTATGTACTGTTTCCTTGTTCTAGCCTTTACTTTCTGTAGGGGTATCTGAAGGACCAGGGAGCTGTAACATCACAGCATGGGTAGTTTTTAGGACAGTTATAGTGATGTCAATCTGGGGAGGAAATTGGCCAGAAAACTACCTGTATTCATTGGCCTTGATGTCATAATGAATTGGAGACTGCAGCAAGCTTTTCCAGAGTGGAATAAAAGTTTTTTGAAAGTGAAACCACCACAGTACAGTAAGGAACTGTTCATGTGGAGAGAAACAGTCAATTTAAAATATTTTAAATAGTGTATTTTTGTTTATTCAGAGAAGGAACAGTAAATAGGGAGAAAAAGTACAGAGAACTTGAGCATTTAATAGTAGAATCATGTTACTGTCCATTAATAATTTCAGAGTTATCAGATATATATCTATCAGGGCATATGGAAATGGTTCACTGGTAATATATTTTCAAAATTATGAAGATATTACTTATATTTTTTTCTTACTTATAACATGATGTTTTTAAAGTGCATATCCATTAATATTAATGGATTAAATAATGATTGCAAGAGGGGTAGCTTAAACAAATTTCTAAAGATATTTAATTCCCAGGTTATTTATTTATTTTTTACAGGAAACACATTTGATATAAGATGGTATAACCAGACTTAATACAGAGTATTGTTCTGTTTTATCTGGCTCTCAATATAATCAGAAGAAACAGATGAGTAATTATTTTATGGAAGAACTCTATACAAACACCTAAAATCCTAAGTACATATAATGATGAGAAAGGAATGTTTTGTTCAGTAACTTTAGGAATCAAAAGAAAATTATACACTTTTATCAATGTGTATTGGATCCCTGGGATAGGAGTTAAAGCTGTTAAGCATCAATTAGAATAGATTACTCAAATCTCAAAAGGAAGTATTATACTGGTGGGAGATTTTAACTGCATATTACATGATAAAGATTCTAATGCTATTAGTTAACAAAGGAAACCTGCTTCAGCTAAAGCATTAACAGAGTTTATAGATTTATTTAATATTAAAGATATAAAGTAATTTTCAGAGTCAGATTCACTTTTTTCCTATTTCTCACATAAACACTATATATTCTGTATTGTGATCTATATCTATGTTTCAAACAATTTAAATAGTAGAACTAGATAAGGTTAAAGTAGTTATTGTCTACTATTAGACCATAATGTCATAACATTTGAAATTATGTTAAATTTTAATAATATTTCTATTAAAAGGATACCTGCTTATATAACAACTGTTAAGGAGTTTAAAGAATTCTTTAATAAATAGATTCAGACCTTTATTGAAATCATATTGAGATCTCAGAGAGATATATGGGATGCTGTGAAAGCATATTTATTTGGTAAAGTCATGAGTTGGTATGTTCTAAAGAAAAAAGAACTGATAGATTTACAACAAAAATTGACAAGATAAAATTAGTCAGTCAAAAAGGGAATAATAATGTGACAGGAGAAATCAGTAAATTAAATGGTAAATATTTAGAAATGTTAAATCACAAAACTATAATTAATCTCAAAAATATTACAATAATCAGTTATTCTATAAAGCCTAAGTTCATGCATATGTTAGCTACTAGAAAAAATGTTTATTAAATCTAATCATGTCATATTGTTATATTCTCTTAATAGTAAAAATGTTAGCGAAATAGATGACATTCTAGGTGTATTTATGATTCACTTTAATAAAGTTAATCAATATAATCCCACAATGGACTCACAAAATATAATTTAAATATTAATAAAAAAATACTAAAAATAAATGATCTGAAGACCACATGAAATTAATTGATAACCCAGTTTTAATGACTGAGCTCAAAGTTCAAATTAATAAATTAAAACCTAATAAAGATCCTGGTAATTATGGCATAATACCTGAACTACATAAATCAATGCTTAAAAATGCTTTGAGTGTTTTGCTCAAAGTATTTTCAATAGTTAAAGGTTTAACAAAATTTCTACCATCTTGGAAATACACTCTAATATCTACAATTTTAAAAGCTGATAAAGATCTAACAAAATGCTCTTCATACAGGTGAATTTCACTATTAAATATAAACTATAAAATATTTATGGATATCTATGCTTGCACAATAAAGCAATTTCTTCCATTATTGGTAAATAATGACCAAACTGGTTTCATAATAAATATGAATTTATATGATAATATTAAAAGAATATTAACAATAATAGATTATGATAATACAAAAAGATAATCTAGTTTTAATAAGTTTAGATATTAATAATGTTTTTGACTCAGCTGAGTGCAAATTGTATTAGTTTTAGAGGAATGTAATTTTTTGAATTTTTTTACAACTTATTAAACTCCTTTATGAAAATTATTTTGCTTACATCAAAATAGGTTCATATACTTATGAGTCAGTTATGATTTCCAATGGTATTTAAAAGGAATGTCCTCTGTCACCATTGCTTTTTACTTTAAATATGGAATCATTTCCAAACTATATAAGATCAATGTTAGATATTTAAGGCACATAGATAAACACTAGTTTAAATATCAAAATTCTGGTCTAGATTAAATTATTGAAGAGGCATAACAGCAAATGCCTCTTCATCAACACAAAAAAGTGTGAACTGCGAATTATGTGAACGACCATTTTTTCCTCAGGAAAAAAAATCACTGATCTGTCCAGAAACAAAATACCACAAACAAATAACTCAACGTGGGGGGCTTTGCTGCCCACACCCCCTAACTAAATATATCAACTCTGAGATTGCACTATAGTGGGGAAGGGGCAAATTTATGCTGATGGCCAAGCAATGTCCCCCCCAAGGAAAAAAATTGCCGATTCAGCTGTTCGCATAATTTGCAGTTCACTCTTTTCGTGTAAGTGAAGAAGCATTTGCTGTAATGCCTCTTCAATAAGACCCCCAAAACTCAATTGTTTTCAGATGATATTCTTTTGACCCTGAACAATTTTAATCTTTCTTTTTCTGCTGTATTTAATGCAATAGAAATTTTTCAGAAGAAATCAGGACTTAGCTTTAATGAAAATAAAACAAAAAAAATTTTCTATAAATTGTAATACTTTTAAAGAAGATGAAAAAAATTCTAAATACATTGTAGGAGATAAAAATAACTATTTAGGGATAACCTTAACAGATATTAGGAATAAAATAACATTTAGCTGTAATAGTTTAACCTATATAAAGAATCTTATTAATAAATGGAATAAGTTTATACTATGGAAGAGAGACTCTCATACTATGGAAGAGAGACTCTCATTAATTAAAATGATTCTTCCACAATTGTTATACACAATACAGTCTTTATCTCTTCCTCCTCATAAAGATAGCTTCTTCAGAGGTATAAAAAGAGCGCGAACATAACGCTCTTTTAAATACACGACACTGTAAATAACAAATACATCACTTCCTGCATAAAAAGTGCTTCCAAATAAAAAAGAATACATACTTGGTTTGAAGCACTACACTAGTACAATTTAAACATAGAGTAATCTTTATAAGCAATTTAAAATGCCATTGTAAGCATGAATAGACAACTTTATAACCACAAAATGTTAGTATATGCCAATCTATGATGAAACGATCTACTGTAGAAAACCAAATACTAGAGAAAGGTTGTGTTGTTAAAATTAAAATAATTGCACAAACACAAAAAACCTAAATGCACCTTTCAAAACAAAATTAGTATTTTAGTTTCTACAAGTGTTATTTGTTGACTTTTTAAATTCAACTACACCTTTTCTGAAATTCACATACCATTTTGACACAAAGGAGATTAATTATCTTGATGTAAAATTATCTAGGGTAAGCACATTGGGCCCTCTTAAATCTGTCATCTTCAGAAAGGCTACTTATGTAAATTCATTCCTTCACTATAGTAGTTCGCACCCTTACAAGCACAAAAAAGCTATTGTCAAAGGCCAATTAGTGAGGGCAGTCAGAATGTGTAGCGATTTGGAAGACTTTTTACATGAAGTTGAATTTATTAAAGACCTATTTATCAATCGAGGTTACCCACAACGTTTGTTGGATGACTTGTTAGAAGAAGTTACGGGAAAGAGAAATTCTGGTTTTTACAAGCCACTTCTTCTTGTACAATCCCGTATTGATTCTGGTCCTATTCATAATTTGACTACTCCAGCAGACTCTACCTTATTGGATGTCCCTACTACTACGTCAGGAACTGTATTTAATGATTTTCCATGCAGTTTTATCACGACATTTAGTTTAAATTCTAATGCTATTACTGACATTTTGTTTAAGAATTGGTATTTTGTCTCCACTAATGCAGCTTTATCTAATAAATTGGGGGAGAAACCTAACATTGTTTTTAGGAGAGGAAGAAATATTAAAGATCTTTTACAAAGTGATTCATCAGCTTTACCATGCAATAGAACAAAAGGCTCCTTTTCTTGTGGCTTGTGCAATTTCTGTAACTACATAAAAACAGGTAGCACATTTTGCATTTTGGGTAAAAATTATTATATTACCCATAGAATTAATTGCAATACTAAATCCATTATATATGTGGCTTTTTGTACATGCTGTTCCGCTTTTTACGTCGGTAAGACAGATAGGAGATTCAAAGAGCGGATATACCAGCATTATTATGCCATTAAGAATTTGAAAAGCGAAAATGCATTGGCCAAGCATGTAGCTACCCATCCAGGACATGCATTTGTTTTTATGGGTATTGACCATTTAACAACACCCTTAAGAGGGGGTCCTACTTCAATACTGTTGGAAACACGTGAGTTACTATGGCAGTTGAAATTGGACGCTTTTAACCTTCCGGGTTTAAATGACAGCTGTAATATAACACCTTTTCTAAAATTAAAATCTTACATGAGGTAACATCTTTTGTTGAGGGTTAAGTTTAGTATTTTATGTCTTTTTTATTGTTGTCTTTTTTATTGTTGTTTACTGGCTTGTTGACTAGCTAAAGTCCTTTCCTACCAAAAGGCATGTAATGTTCTGATCTATTCAATGACCGTTAGGCACTAACATCATATGCCTTACAGTAGTTTTACTACTACATTTTTAAAAAATGTTTTAACTTAATCAATGAAGTATTTCTAGTATTGATTTTTTGAAATTGAAATAGCTACAAGCATCTTAACAATGAAGTGTTTAATACAGCTTTACCAAATGCAATTTGCACTGACACATCTATTTTTGTAGCTACAAACATATTACTCGTTTTAATGTGTACACTTGTTGTAGAAACTAAAATACTAATTTTGTTTTGAAAGGTGCATTTAGGTTTTTTGTGTTTGTGCAATTATTTTAATTTTAACAACACAACCTTTCTCTAGTATTTGGTTTTCTACAGTAGATCGTTTCATCATAGATTGGCATATACTAACATTTTGTGGTTATAAAGTTGTCTATTCATGCTTACAATGGAATTTTAAATTGCTTATAAAGATTGCTCTATGTTTAAATTGTACTAGTGTAGTGCTTCAAACCAAGTATGTATTCTTTTTTATTTGGAAGCACTTTTTATGCAGGAAGTGATGTATTTGTTATTTACAGTGTCATGTGTATTTAAAAGAGCGTTATGTTCGCGCTCTTTTTATACCTCTGAAGAAGCTACCTTTTGTGAGTAGCGAAAACGCTGTTCTTTTGTACTTATTAAATTTGCGCTAAGGTCTTTTTGGTCTGAGTTTTCCATTTTTTGGCTTAAAGGCTTTGTTTCGCTGGTTCGTGAAATTTTTGTTGTTCTCCTCATAATGATACTATAAAAGCATATTAATTATTTAATGCTGAGATTTCTTTGGTTTCCCAACAAACTTAGCTTAGCTTTAAATCATCACACCAATCACTGGTCTTTGGATGGTATTGGTTTTCCAGACTTACAATTATATTCTTTATCATCAATCATCAAGACAATATCTTTTTGGCTAAATAATAATAATTATAAGACCAAGTGGAAAGAGATACAAGAAAATATTTGGTTAAAATCTAACCTTCTGATAAACTTGCACTATCATAAAATATGAATAATCTTCATTGGCTATTAAAAGATTTTTTTCGGAAAGTAATAAATCAATCAATTCTTCTTATTTCCACAATAGTGATCACCTTTAAAATGCTTTGTACAAGAACCCAGAATATAAAGCATGGATTTTCTTGCTGATTCCTATAGCTTAAATTCAAAATAATATCAATACATTTAATTTATCAGCAATGATTACACTTAAAGAAAAAAATTATATATTTGTATGAGTTGATGGATAGTGGAAAACTACAAACTATAGATTATACTATAGTACTATACTATATTATAGCACAAAAGGAGGGGGTGTATCTATATTCATCAAAGATACCTACACCTCCAGGTTAGTGGCATTGCACGAAGCATCGGAAACTATCCATGTGCAACTAACAGTGGGCAAAACTGCCTTTCAGTTTGTAGCCTGCTACAGAACACCCTCCCTATTACAGGAACCCCACTTGGCATTCCTGAGAACAATGGAGAATATGAAGGTCTCTCCAAACATCTATGTTATTGGGGGACTTCAACTACCCAAACATTGACTGGGAAAACTACTCAAGCTCAAACACCCTCGCCCAATGGTTCCTTGAATTTATAAACTCTAACGCAATGGAACAACTGGTCACCACTCCCACAAGAGGGAACAACATATTGGACCTGGTCATCACCAACATGGGAACTCTATGTTCCACACCAGAGGTAAACCCCTCATTGGTAAGATCAGACCATAAACAAATTTCCCTGGACATCCATATCCCATCCCCACACCCAGTCAAGGAATTCACTGTAAAGAATTTCTCAAAAGCCAACTTTGCACTTCTCAAGACTGAGGTGGAATCCTTCAAAGCCCCTGGGCCAGAGGATAATACAGCCCAATCCACAGAATCCTTTACAAAAGCATTCTATGAGCGCCTGCAGGAATGCATGGATCGTGCTATCCCAAATAAAACCAAGACTCACTCCTCCAAAAACAGGAGACTGGTCTGGTGGACCCCGGCCATAAATAAGCTATACAACAGAAGGAGGAAGCTACTACATGACAGAGCAAAATCCCAAAAACGGAAGGCATCTCTGATCAGTATTAGCAAGAAACTTCGATCCCTCATAAAATCATCAAAGGCCAGTTTCGAAAGAAAAATTGCCCTAGACACTAAATATAATCACAAGGCCTTCTTTAGTTATGTCAGGAACATGGGCGGAAACTCCCAGATATTCTCTGAATTTTTGCATAACAGTACAAAATATACCGAACCTACAGACATAGCCAACATCCTGGCAGACAGATTCAGCGCAAACTTCTCCCCCCTTCCCCCCCAAAGGAGCAAATGCCTATCCCAACTGAATGTAACCTCCCTGACATCACAGATGCACAGTTGAAAGCTGCCCTCTCCAAAGCAAAAAACACAGCATCTATGGGACCAGACGGTGTCCCAGGCTGTATCTTACATGAGCTCCAAGAAGAACTGAACCCTCACATTAAGTCACTGTTCAAACTTAGCCTTACTACAGGATATGTACCCAAAGAATGGCATACAGCTAAAGTGGTCCCACTCCACAAAGGTGGTGCCACAAAGGACCCCAGAAACTATTGCCCCATAAGCCTGACTAGTCTGGTCTGTAAAGCTATGGAGCGTATTATCATGGAACTCATAAACAAAGACATTGGGAGCCTCCAGACACTGGACTCTACCCAATTCAGTTTTGTTAAGGGCAGATCTTGCCTCTTAAACCTAGTTGATTTCTTTGAAACAGTTACCAAAGCCATAGATGAGGGCAAGGTAGTCCACACAGCCTACCTGGACCTCGCAAAAGCCTTCGACACAATACCCCACTCGGGCATCATAAATAAGCTTACCAGCTTAAATATCAACCCCTATATCACAAGATGGGTTGCAAACTGGCTCAGACATAGAACCCACATGGTCAGAATCACAAGTGCCATGTCCGAATCCAAACCAGTTACAAGTGCCATCCCACAGGGCTCAGTTCTGGGACCTCTCTTGTTCGGTATATACTTCTCTGAGGTTCAGGCTAACACGGGGGGATTATGGCTGACAAAGTTCGCAGATGACTGCAAACTGGGGGCCATAATCGAATCTCCAGCTGACACAAGCATCCTCCAACAGGGTCTCACAGAGACAGATGCTTGGTGCCAGAGCCATGGCCTCAAGCTAAATGCTAAAAAGTGCATAGTCATCCCCTTTGGGAAAAACAAGGTGCCCACAATTTACCACATAGGTGGTAATCCATTAAGTACGGAAGAAGTAATTAGAGATTTGGGGACCAACGTAGATAGTAATCTCTCCTTTGATAATCACGTTGCCAAAGTGGTTAGAAAGATCTTCTATATAGCCCACCTTATCACAAAAGGGTTCGCATCTAGATCAAGAGAGGTCATTGTGCCCCTCTACTTGTCACTCATCAGGCCCATAATTTAATACAATGCCCCTTTTGGGATGTACCTTACCCGACACCTGCAGCAACTGGAGAGACCCCAAAAGTACCTCACCAAGAGGATCATGGGCTACAAACAGATGTCCTATGCAGCTCGACTAAAGAAACTCCAGCTCTACTCAGTTGCTTACCGCCTACTCAGAGGCGATCTATGCCTGACGTACAAAGCCATGTCAAACCCAGAATTAATAGACATGCTCCACCTCAAAAAATCCAAGTCCCTTAGAGCTACACGCTCCAGGGACCTAAACCTCAGCACAAAAATAAATAGGACATGCTGGAAGGACAGATTCATTTCCCAGAGGCTCCCCTCACTCTGGAATAGAATCCCAATTCATGTTAGACATAGCCCCTCGCTGACCCTCTTCAAGCGAAATCTGGACGCGTGGATGGGAAATCGCAAATTCATGGCATAATGGTTAAGGTGTTCATCTTACAAACACAAGGTCCAGAGTTTGATTCTCAGATGGGGTAAATGACTAGGATTAAAATGGCCCACAAAGGCAGTTAGCCTAGCACTAACCTATGAACCTATGAACCCCTGAGATCTCTTCTATGCCCCTGCTAGACAGAGGCACAGTAAACTAATCTTAAATGGGTACCTTCTGTGACCTACTTTACAGAGGCACAGTAGGCTAATCTAATAGGGAGGCGGAAGCCAAATACACTCTGGCTAGGCTTATAAATGCCCTAGGGCAGATAGCCTAGTATCTACCTATGAACCTATGAACCTATACTACAAATTAGATTTTAGTAAAGAAATGTGGTTAGACACTGAAATTTGTAGACAATTAGATGAACATGAGAAGAAATTAATGCAACGAACAGTAAGAAATTGTGTTTCTAAGCTTATTGATGTTTTCATTTTGATGCAACAGAACATAATAGCGAAAGGATTCTACCTAAAATACATAAAGTGGCTAACAATACAACAAAATATTACATAGAAAATTATTGGGATTATTTTAGATGCATTAACAATAATTATCCAAGTGAAGAAGATAAAAAAATTAATACTACTATCATCAAAAGAAACTACTTCCTCACCAACGTGGAGAGTATTCTCTTGACAATTCATGCACAGAACTTTCATTACACAACATAGAGTTGAACTAATGTACAAAGAAGATTTAGGATGTTAGAGATGTAAGCTAAATGTCAAAGCTGATTGGCAGCATATGTTTTTTGATTGTGGTACTCAAACCATTTTGGGATAATATACATTCTATTTTACAGGCTGTAGTCAATGTTACATTTATTTTAACTAAATCTCTAATTTTATTTAATACACAATTTCCTGGTTGTGTCATGAGAATAAAATACCCTCTTTTATGGAGTATCTTAATAGCAATAAAAGTTATTACCAAGTATTGGAAGAATGACCCTACTCCAACTATTGCAACTGAGGAATGCCAATTTGAACTTAGTACATTCAAGACAAGAACAGAAGACAAGAAGTCATCTCTTCCTACAACACTTGGCTGAAATTTAAAGAACTGCTAGATAAACAGTTATTGATACGTAAATTAATGTCAGTTTTTGATTTTTTTAGAACTCCTATTGTACAGTAGACACCTTTGTAAGTAATTGTTCATTTTTTTAATATTTATTGATTTTTTTAGTTTTTATATTTATAATGTTATACATTGTTTGGAAATTAAAACTTTAATAAGAATAATTGAGAAAGAAATCTGGAATTCCATCCTACTCCAGCTAAAATAAGTCAAAGTCTAGTAACTTTTCAAATCTCAAGTGACAGTCCACCTAAATAACTCTATGCCCTCTGCACTGCTCTACCTCAGGTTTATTCCCATCTCCCCCCTTTTAATAAATCCACTAAATAAACTCCCAGTAGCCTCCTTCTCCAAGGACTCCACCCCTCACTTACTCACTAGTGCTTCTCACTCCCTATTACCTCCCACTCTTTCTTGTTTAATCACCCTATCAAATCTCACCTGAAATCCATACTCCAGTTCTGTACTCCTCCTCTCCCTGTGTCAAGATTCCTTTTAGAGGATGTACTCCAAGATGGTCCTCTCCAATCTATCCCACTCTTATTTCACTTATTATGTCAACTAATCTATCCCTGCTAAAAAAAAATCCTTATCCGATCACTGTCTAGTTGCTTATACTGCTATGCACAGAATACCTTGTAAGTATTATATCAGACTGAGCTATTCCTTACTGTTTTGTTAACTAAATCCTCATACTTCAAGAACACTAAATGGTTTACAATTTTCCTTTTGTAAAACTATTCCCCCATATCATGTAAACTGTATGTACTTGTACCATTCTGTTTTTGAATTTTTATGTAAAATATTTGCAGGCCTCTGCTGAAAAATCTTCTGAGAAGTCTGACTCCTAAGCTAAACAAAATGATGAATAAATACATAAATAATCCAACAGCCCAGGTCAAACTGTATGAAAACATGTAACAGTGGCTGTTATCCACATTAAATCCTTTGAAAGTGAGGTCAATAATTTACCCAATAATTTCAAATTGTCATCTTTTATTGAAATCAGCCATCTCAGACCCATTCAACATAGCTTTGTTGTTCTCAGTCTGAAAATCTTCTCTACATCAATATCCCCACTATCATCAATGACTACTCATAACTTCACTCCTTCCTTCTACTTTCAAAAGGTCTTCATTCAGTAGGTAAACAAATGACAAACTGTCCAGCTATAGTGAAGTTACATCACGACCATACACCCAAATTCCTAAAAATTGCAGTACCATTATCACTCTGCTATATAAATGTATCATCAATCACTTTTCAATGGCTCTTTTCCTGATCTACTGAAAACAATCACAGCTATCTCATTCCCCATACAATGTAACCCCTTAACCTCTCATACTACCAACCCCATCTCCCTTCCCCACCCCACCCCCATTCTCAAGAATACTTGACAAAGTATACATATCATAACTTGGCTCCTCCATTAGAGGGAGTCACATCATCTTTCAACTACTCTCAGACTTTAAAAAAAAAACAGTTTCTAAAATACAGACAGCAAACTCATAGGGACAAATTTCACTGACTAGCAAGTCATTGCCTCCTGTTCAGCATTCTTTTATCCAACAAGAGCTTAAGCAGTGCAGATTACTTTTTCCATCACTACCTAGGTAGATAGTTATCAAAGAGAATGATCCTGTGGTATTATAGCAGGTCAAGTCATTGCACACTGAATAAGTTAACCATGGTGCTAAACAAAGCTGATTGCAATCTTCACTTCTTTTCATGATCTTGAAGATCAAATGTAATTGTTTTCAGTGTTTACCTGTAGATTTGAGCACTGTAGCAATCACTATGCAATTCCTTAACAAAATGAATTTTAAGTTTTTCAGCTTCACAAGATGATTCATATAACATTTTTTCTCTGATTCTCCATCTTCATGCTTACTGCATTGATGACATCCATTTGGATCTGTGCTGCACCTCCTCTTTCATTTATTTGGTGAAGAAAGACAAACTGTGTTTGATCTTTGCAGCTGTTGTCTGCGAGCTGAGCACTAAAATTTGACTTTGTAGTAAAGGGGTTATCTTTCTGAAACAAATAAGTATGTAAGTAAATACATTAAAACAATACTTTTAAATATAAGTAAATATTCATTAAGTTCCACAGTGTACATCATTAATCTGTTCTCCTCTTAGCTCAAAGAATCATGACAAAGCCTAAAATAATGGGGTGGAAAAGGCCCAAGAATAAACATATATTTGAATGATTTTTTGTTTAAACCTAGAAACTTGCTAGACTAACAGTTGTTGCTTTACCATACATTTTCTGAAGGATATAAAGTGTAAAATTTAATTTGCCTCACTACGCCTTTTATTTTTCTTCAATAGTTGTTAAATAATATGTTTTGTGAACATTATAAATATACTGCAACATGCCAGTCAAACTGCAAACATTGAATGTAGGTGGAAAGTCTTCTGACAAGTAAGTATATTCAGCTACAAGTCTAGACATTAAATTAGCCTAATATTTAACTACCAAATTCCAGTAGGAATGTAAGATGGAACTTCGAAATAAGTAAGAAAGAATGTGACAAAAAATATATGTCCATTATCAAGGAAACATTTAGTCTGTAGAATTCAATTAATTGTGCCTTCTGTGTGGAGTCTGCATGTCCTCCCTGCGGTCAAGTGACATTTAAAGACATACAGGTAGGTGCGTGCGTGAATGGGAGTACCTTCTTTGAAGGTTAGGCATCGGGCTGGCAACTCAGCACCGTAAAAATCTGCTGCCAATCATTAGCAGACCAGAGTTCCGCTGTGGCCAAAAGAGTATTTCCAAATTCTTCCACAATGTCATTTATTTCTCCTTCAAGATACAAGGTTGCAAGATGAATGTCCTCTTTCTTTCAGTTATTTTTATGCACTGTGATTTTTTTTTTTTTTTAATACTAGACAGCTTCAAAAATCACACAAAATGATGATGATTCAGAAAATTGTGTGAAGGGGTATAACAAGCCTGACAACAGGGCATAACTCTCAACCTGGAAACATCAAAAGTCTGGACAAAGGCCCATGAAAAAATAGGTACAAATGGCCAAAAGTCTGTATGCTGATTGACATACAATTTGCATATATAATTATGTAACCACACTCACTACATTGCAATTGTGGGATACCAACTTTTAAATGCAAGCTGAAGAACAGACAACCAAAATATGATCATGAAACACAAAATAAGCAGAACAGTAGTGTTTTATTTATATTAATATTTGAACTTGTGCAAAACCAAAATACAATTTTCTTTTTATATAATTAACTGTGGATCAGCACTATGTTTGCTAGTATGCACAAGCACCAAAATTAAACATTTCCCCAGTGATCCAGCCCCTCAGTTTCAAGTATGCACAAGCACCAAAATTAAACACTTTCCCTAGGTTTTCATTTCACATATAGTTAAACCCTGTCTTGAAGAGGAGCTGCAAATAACATTTTAAGTGCCTCCTTGCTCCCTAAGCTTATTTTATAGATTTACAATCTGCTTTGTACTTCCAATTTGGTTTGCTTAACACAACAGAATCCTGGTTTCCTTCATAACAACAAAATTTCTTGATGCAGGCTGCCTAGCAGAAAAAAATTACAGTCTCCCCAGGACATTTTTGTCAAGCATTTACTCACAGCATTCTCATGCATTCTAGAACACTCTGCAACTGTACTGTTTCTGAACTGTTTTGATTCGTAATGACAGTTGACAAGAGTGGTATTGCGAAAAAAAAGGGTGATCTTTAATACCATATCTGATGTTGTTAATCTTCATTCAGTCATTACTGATGGGATATCGGTTCTGTCCATGGAACCGAGCCAGCCATATGCCAAGCTTACGTCAGACAAAAACTCCCGAGCTAAGATGTTACCCAGCATGCCCCTCTCCCTGTTACCTCAGATCTCATTTGCCGCATTGCCTAACGACTGTGTCAAGCCACTTCTCTTGAGCTAAGTATATTTGTCGATATTTTATCAGATATTTCAACAATTTACCAAGTTTTATTAATAGCTAAGTTTTTATCTTACCCTATCGCATTATTTTTCAGCATTTTGAAATATTTCTTACCTTTTTAGGTAACCTTGTTACCATCATTGGTAATCTCTTCTTCTTTACCCTCTTGGCTAGCCTATCACAAACCATTTTTGGTAATTTCTTCTTCTTTCTTCTTTGAATAGTGATGTCTGACAAAAAAAAAAAGGAAATCCTGTTTTTTAAAAGGTGTTTAGATGTACATGTTTTGCGTGTATACTGTTTGGGTGTCTCCCACATCACTGTTGACCCTGCATGTGGGATATGTAAGAATTTTTCTATCGTACCTTGAATGAGAGGAAAAATAAGTGATTTTAAAGGGCCTCCTAAAAACTTGCTTCAGCGAGGCTGTCTCTGGGCCGGAGGTTCATCACCTCCTTTGAAGTCCCACAAAAAAAAAAAAAAAAAAAAAAATCTTGTTCAGATGGCCATGAAGTCTCTTCCATCGTCTCCTGCTGGAGACCCTAGGAACCAAGAATCAAAAAGTTGAAACTGACAGAACCATTGGAATTGACTTTATCTCCAACTAAGGCATCCACACCTTTTCTGGCTCCGAAGCACTTGGTGTGGACCCCTTCGGCACCGAAGTTCCTCAGTGCAAACATATTCAGCACCGTCTCTGGAATTGGTACAGCCCTCTTCGGCAGCCATCATGGTGCAGACCTCTTCGGCACCCATCATGGTGCAGACTTTTTTGGAACCAATATTCTTTTTGGTTCAGACCTCTTCGGCACCGACGGGTCAGACATTTTTGGCACTGACCTGAGGGTGCAGACACCTTCAGCACTGACCCTTTCAGTACAGACAACCTCCTTGGCACTGACAACTTTGTTCTCGGTGCAGACACCTTCTGTGCCATTCCTGATAGTGCAGACCTCATCAGCACCAGAGTTTTTGGTGCTCACTACTGCTACAACACCATTATCTTTGCTGCAAACATCACTGGTTACTTCTCAGGATAGTAGCTGTGCCATTGGTGCACCTCCACTTCACAGCCCTCTTGAGACGCCAGACCAGGGGGCTGGTTCATCGGGGTGGGGTGTGCCCCCAGTTCCAAGGTTGTCATGCTTGGTACTGGGCTCCAATCCCTCCTCAGGTGGGCCAGCCTTCCGGGTCATGAAGAGGCCCTTGCCTCGATAGGCAAGTCTGTACTGTCAGAATCTATCTTCCCCTCTGGGCCGCAGTTGATGCAAGCCACTCCTGTTGGACACTGGGCATGGCAGTCTCAGGACACCCTCCCACAGGAGACCCCTTCTATGTTGTCCTCTCCAGAGCCTCCCTTCAAGGAAGTACATCATAAGAGCATGTGCAAGAGGAAGCACGTGAACTCCCCGGTAGAGTCCTTTATGGAAGACACATATTTTAATGATGGGGAAGTGTCCTTTGGTGACATCCACAATATCCTGAAACAGATAGGTGATAGGAAGTCCTCCAACCCTTCCTCAGAGGAGACTGTGTTCCTGCAGGCTTTCCATGCCTGGCTCCCTACATCCTGCATTACTCCACCTGCCAAAGAGCTTTTCTGGCTTGTCGTGCAGTGTGCATGGAAGGCTCCTGACACCATTGAATCTATTCCCCAGAGGCTGGATAAAATTTTATCTCCCACTGATAGTGATCCCCACTGGTCTAAAGGTCTCCCAGTAGATACCATGGTGGTGGCAGCCGCAACTAAAAAGGAACTGGCAGAAGGGAGCCAGACTATCCATCCACCCAACAAGGAGTCCCGGGCAGTGGATAGATTAGGGAAGCATTTTTTCACATCTTCAACCTTTGCAGTCAAGTCCTTGGACTTTTTGGCACATTTCACCAGGTTTCAAAGGGACTTAATTGAGCTCTCTGAATCCTTGGCTGGAGGTGTCTCTGATAAGGTCCGTGACAAAGTGTCCTCACAGTTAGCCACCCTTGAATCTGTCTCCAACTCCTCCATGCACCTGATTTCTCACACTACGAAAGGAGCACCTAGAGCGGCGGTTGCAGGCGTAGTCATGAGGTGGCATGCCTGGATGTGCCTTTGTGACTTTGCGGACCCCTTCAGGGCTTCCTTACTGAATGCTCCCTTTGAAGCCTTTTCTTTGTTTGAACCGAAAGTAAAAGACACACTGGCTAGATGCAAACAAGACTGTAAGACCCTATCTGCCACTGGTGTCCATTTTGGGTCTATATTATAGTCCCGAAAGCTGACAATGTCGAATCTGACATTGTCAGCATGAGAATATCAAATGCTCAGAATCTCGAGCATCTAAAAAGTCAAAAACAAAAAAGAAAAAAGTACCCCAATGGGTTTAAGTAGGGGGGCCCACGTGGGGGGCTGTGTCCCCCACACCCACCGCTACTTAAATATACCAATTCCGAGACCGCACTACATTGCAGTAAACTGAAATCTCCCCTTACGGAGATTGCCGTTTACATGCTCGAGATTCTGAGCGTTCGATATTCTCGTTCCGACAATGTCAGATTTGACATTGTCGGCTTTCGAGAATATAATATAGACCCTCTATTTCTCCTCCCCTCAGAGATTCTGTTCCAGAAATCAGAGGAGTGGAAAGATGTGGCATAAGAAATGACATGGTCCTTTCTGTGATGCACGTGCTGAGTTCTCCCCCAGGGCCAGAGGGGTAAACTCCAATGGAAGACACCCCTTTCAGGGAAGGAGAGGTCCACGAAACCAAGGATTCTTTCGCTGGTCAACCCTACCAGCACTCCTGAAGGGTGACCCAGCTGTTTACCTCTGGAAGCAGCTGGGGGCGTTTCTCCTTGTACCCTTCTGCCTGGCAAATCATAACCACAGGTTCTTGCGTACAATGGATAATCACCAGAGGCTATCACATCCCCTTCAATCTTTGTCCTGTCCCCCTCAGAAACTAAAGGGAAGAAGCAGGCACTACAGATATCAAAGCTGCTACAAAAAAGTCATCCAAATAGTCCCCCCAGACCAGATGGGATCCGGATTCTACTCAAGACTCTTTTTAGTACCAAAAAAGACTGGGGACTGGAGACCAATTTTGGATCTCAGTCTGTTAAACAATTTTGTAAAAGTACAGTAATTACGGATGGTCATGGTACAGTCTATCCTTCCACTGTTGGAAAAAGATGATTGGATGTGCCCTATAGACCTTCAAGATGCGTATTACCACATAAAAATGGACAAACCATCGAGAAGATTTCTTCACTTCCGTGCGCGAGCCAGTCATTACCAGTTTTGAGGACTGCTCTTCAGACTTTCTACAGCCCCCATAGTGTTCATTGCATGGCAGTTGTCACAGCCTACATGCGACTTCAAGGATTCCAGGTGTTTCCGTATCTAGACAACTGGCTCATTACTGTCCCCCACCAGGTGTCTACTGGAAGAAGCCCTGGCATACTCTCTTCACACAGCACAAACCCTAGGCATTTCCATAAACTGGCAGAAGTCCTTTCTTACCCCTTCTCTGTCTCTAGAGTTTATTGGAGTTTTTCTAGACACAAGAAATTGCACAGACTCAAAGGTGCAAACAGGATTTAATCTGGTGGATGTCACAGAACTCTCTACAGCGGTCTCGTCCCTTCACCCCCTATCAGGCCAAGGCTACAGTGACCGCAGACACCTCCTTAATGGGGTGGGACGGCTGTTTCAGGGAAAGACAGTCCAAGGCACTTGGTCAGAACTAGAGCTCCATCTGCATATCAATGTCCTAGAACTGAGGGCAGTGCTTCTAGCATTGCAAGCATTCCACTCCATCCTTCCATCAGGGACTATTGCAATACAGTCAGAGAACATGTCAGTAGTCTGGTACATCAGCAAACTAGGCAGAACAAAATCATACCCACTATGTCGGGAGGCCGTGAGGATATGGCATTGGGCGATAGCTACCAACCATTTTCTGATAGCTACGCACATTCTCGGGAGTTCCAATGCTATAGTAGACAAACTGTGCAGGTGCATTCTCCAACCTTACGAGTGGTCCCTCAATCCTCTAACGGCGGTGGAGATTTTCATTCACTGAGGCTATCCTTGCTGCAACCTCTTTGCTTCCCCAAACAACCACAAATGCAGCAACTACCTCGCCCTGATCCCCCCTCGGGGACAGTCACCCAGGGAAGCTCTAGTCCACGATTGGCTCTCGGGTCTACTTTATGCATTTTCTCCTCTCCCTAATTTCTGAAGAAAGCCCACTAGTTGAAGAGCAAAGTAATCCTTATTGCACCATATTGGCCTCGACAAATCTGGTTTCCCTTTCTATAGCCTCATCTGCTAGATCAACCATGGATTCTTAATCCAACACCTGAGTTGATCTCTCTTCCACAGAACCTGATTCACCCCAACTTGACCAGCCTGAAGATCACAGCTTGGCGTCTCCACTTCCTGTGATTGCCAGGCAGCATGACCTTTCTTCCTCAGTGTGTGACATACTTACTGCCTCTCATAAATCTTCCACCAGACTAATATACCTCAGCAAGTGGAAAAGATTTACCATATGGTTAAAAGAAAAATGTATGGATCCTTTCTCAGCTCCTGTTTCTCTAGTATTGGAATACCTCTCAAATCTTTTTCAGTCTGGACTATCAGCTTCTACCATTTGAGTTCACTTGGCTGCTATATCTAATTTTCACAACGGTTACCAAGATTCCTCACTTATGTCACACATGTTGTACAAAACCTTCTTAAAAGGTGTGATTCACTTGAAACCCCCCCTCCCATTTAGAGAACCAACGCAGCCTTGGGACCTGTCATTAGTGTTACAAACCCTGACAGTGCCTCCTTTTGAACAAGCATCCTCTTGTGACCTCAAGTTTCTATCATGGAAGACTTTGTTTCTGGTCACAATTACTTCTGCCAGACATATTTCTGAACTCCAGGCCTTGTGCATCAAGTGCCCCTATTTAATTTTCCATAAAGATAGAGTATCACTGAGAACTAATCCATCCTTTCTGCCTAAAGTGAATTCTCAACTGTATATAAACCAAACAATTGACCTGCCAGTTTTCTTCCCTGATCATTAAAACAGAGGAGAGTATTGCCTACATACCCTAGACATTGCACAGACAAATTTGTTTTTATTTTGGACAGAACTAGACCTTCTCACAAATCAGATCAGTTATTTCTGGTCTTTTCTGGACCTAGATTAGGATGTGTTATTTCTAAGGTCACATTGTCTAAATGGTTGAAAGACTGTATAACATTTACTTACAAAAAGCACAAAACCCTTTAACTTGAACTGTAAGGGCCCATTCTGCAAGGTCAGAACCCTTTAACTTGAACTATAAGGGCACATTCTACAAGGTCAGTAGCAACGTCTGCTGCCTTTCATGCTAGAGCTTCTCTAAATGACATCTGTGCAGCTGCAACTTGGGCCAGACCTCATACTTTCATCACTCATTACAAATTGGATTTGGCCTCTAGAGGAAGAGCTTCATTTGGTTCAATGGCGCTCAGGAATGTCCTTCCATGAGGGCCTCCCAGGAATAAAGGTAGCTGGGGACTCTATCCCATCAGTAATGGCTGAACAAAAATTAACAACATCAGATAAAGAAGTTATGTCTTATCATAATGTTCCATCTGTGTTGCTGATCTTCGTTCAGTCATTACTTCCCACCCTCCGTCCCCCTTCCGAAGGTTTCTGGTGGATCTCATTGTCCTATAACAGCAGGTCTTTTTGACCAGAGGTAGTCTATGCTTCTTACTGCAACTTGCAAACTCGATCTGAGGTAACAGGGAGAGGGGCATGCTGGGTAACATCTTAGCTCGAGAGTTTTTGGCTGACGCAAGCTTGGCATATGGCCGGCTCGGTTCCGAGGAAGGAACCGATAACCCATCAGTAATGACTGAATGAAGATCAACAACACAGATGGAACGTTATGGTAAGACATAACTTCTTTATACTAATTCAGAAACTCTATGCTCAAAGTCATACATTAGGCAAACGGGGGCTCATGGACTCAAACACTTGACTACAAGAGCAGCTGCACTATGATAAAACCTTCCATTTTGTGGACAGCAAGGTCTGCAGAACATTTATTGTTGTCGGATATACCACTACTTTTTACTTAATATCTCACTGCTTTCTCAGATTAAAACTTTTCATTATTTAATTGCTGTTAAGCAAGAAAGTGAAATGACCCTCCATGGAGCATGTGTCATGGCAGGGACACAGAGAGCAAATATACTACTCTATTTATGGGATCTTCTTTATGTCTTAGTGTAACCCCCACACAACCAGCATGTTGTTGTAAGGTGGCAGGAAACTGAAGTATCCAGTGAAAAATGACTATGCCATGAAGGGAACATGCAAACTCCATACAGGCAGTAAGCAGAGGCCAGTACTGAATATCAGACCCTGTGAGATAAGATCATAACCACTAAGCCCCCTATGCTGCCTATAAAATTATAATCATTCAGTCTGAGAAACACTGACAGGAAATAGTTTAGTAGATATCAATCCTGAAACTAGTGCCATACTGACAATTCTGAGAACTGAAATACAGTATATGAATAATTGTATGTAATCTACATCAAGATAACTCTGCAGCAACCAAAACTCTTAGCAAATCAGTTTCAGTGAACTTCTTTCTTGTTGCTAATTTTGTGGGCAGTATTTTAAATATTTGCTGTTCTTCAGTAAGAATGTTACAAGTTGGTCGGCATCACTTTACTTAAAATATCCTTTAGCAGTAATACTTCTCTGCTCTCCATTCTTAGGCCGTTCTGCAGTAAACTTACATTACCTAACTCCCTGCCAACTTCTGAAACTCAGCAGTGCACTTGCATGTCGGCAGTGTGATTACTCTGATTATCCACCGTTACAGATTGCTTCTAAAATTAGCTTTGCAGTTTGGTTATTTGACTGTCTGAGTTTCTTTGGCTAGGAATAGATAAATACAAATATCACCTCAAAAAAATCTGCGTAGTGAAACCAGATTCAAGAAGTTAACTTATTTACCAATCTGTCAACAATTTTAAACAATCCGTAACTTTAAAAGGGTTAATTTACCTTGTGTTATAATGATGAAATGTTCCACACACACACATACACAGACACACACATACACAGACACACACACACACACACACACACACACACACACACACACACACACAGTGTATTTCTGTTGTGTATTTGAAATGATCATATTTCTGTTTTTGAACGATCAACAGAAACAGAAGATGCATGAATGATCTGCTGAGACTATGTGTATACATGGATGAAGTGAAGGTAAAGATGGTACGGTACCCGAATGAGCTAGGGTAGAAGAACTGCTGCTTATGATATAGTTTTTCTTTTTCTTTGACACTGGACCTGTACGATAAGTCCACACTGAGCTACTGACTCTCTGCACTTATAAACTACTGCGGCACATATGCAAATGAAACACTAACCAAAGGCTTGCCTGCATGTGCACACGTAGATAAACATAAACACACTGACTGTACACTGCCCCTCAAGACCAGCTGTAGTCCGATACGCTGGCAATCTGCTCATGACACTGACGTCATCACGCACGCACTGCATGTGATGATGTCAGCAAAACATTCAGACCAGGAAATTCAGAAATTAAAGGGGCCACTTGGAAATTCATGGCACCCCAATATTTTTACCTCAAAACTGGTAAATACTGAGGAATTCGGTATGATTGAGAGGTTTGCAATATGGCAGTAGTATCCTTCACCAAGAATTATGCTACAATATAAACAAAACATTTTTGGCTTTTAAGAATTGGCTTAGTTTCTGGTGTTATTCCAAGGGGGTACTATATTTGTCAGCATGGTAGGATGTTTGCTAGACCATGTTACTTTGCCAAGGATGGTCTGCACCTATCCTCTCTAAGGTTTTGAATATTGGATAAAACACTGTCTCCCCACAGTGCCTATTCTAGTCAAAGTCAAACTGGCAAACCAGACATAAGTAGGCCAATCCAAGGCAATTTAAGGGTGTTATTGCTCAATGTCAAGATCTTAAACAAGAAACTCCACTTCCTCCAGGCTGTCCTCTCAGAGAATGTGGACATCTGTACAGTTACTGAGATATGGTTTAAAAACACAGAGGGCATCCGGGCAGTGCAGGACTACAATGCCTTCCACACATTTAGGCAAGCAACTGCATGAGCAGGGAGCAATTTGAAAGGGATCTCATTTTGTACAAATAACAAAGTCACATTAAGACTACTCTAAAAGTATGATGTGTTTGAGGTTCTCCATGTCCAGATGTCCATAGGCAAAGTCCAGTCAGGTCAACCTCTATGCACAGAAGGGACAAAAGGAGGAGAAACCTCAGTCTACATTAGCAAAATACCTTCTAGACTGCTTAAACAGGAGTTTATCCATATGCAAATCACCACAGACAAAGTCCCATCCCATATGCAATCAAGCTATAGGATGACCACTATATTTCAGTGATCTCATAGCTCATAGATATACCTGCTGGAGACACCCACTATTAAATACCCTGTTCATGTGAGACTTTAAATACTCCTCTATAGACTGGGAACATACACTGCCTCAAACTTGCTGGCACAATGATTTCTGGACTTTATTAACAAAAAATATCCTTGACCAGATAGTGCTCACACCAACCAGATGTTCAAACATACTTGACTTACTACTCAACAATATGGAGAGAAATGCAACCCTGTCCCCGCTCCCTTGTCATGTCCTCAGCAGTGTGGTCGGACCACAAAGCTGTTTCACTCAAAATAAAAATAAACTTGGTAACCCCAGCAAACTCTGTAGCAGGCGGGAAATAATACAAAGCAAACTACATCCTATAAAGTGGTATTTGCTTAAAATTCAGTGCCCCTCTTCACCCAGAGTTCATATGAACCTATACAGATTTGTTCACAGAGACCATGTACAACCATGTAATGGCTGAATAGAGGCTGCTTTATCTCTAGAAGTAAGTCCAAAACAAACTAAAAACAAAACGCAGTGGTGGAATAATAACGTTAATAGTGTATATAACAAAAGGAAAAAAAATCAGTGCTAAAATCATGAAGCGCAACTACCATAATGATAAGAGCTGAATAGGAAATTAGGAGGACTAAATAAATCCAACAAGACCCAGTACGAAGTCAAGAAAGCCTCAAAGGTTACAGATAACCAGAAGTCCTTCTATAGCTGTGTGTGTAAGTTCAAAGGCAGCACACATCAGTATGCCAAACTGGTGGTCAATGGTGCCATCTTCAATGAGCAGAAAGACATAGCAAATCTGCTGGCTGACAAATTCAGGCATTGTAAACAAACTCATGGATATTGGCATAAGCCCTTACTTTATGCACTGGATAGCCAGTGCATAACTGGTAGGATCCAGGATTTTCAGATAGGATGTCCCTCTCTCACAAAGAGGGCAGTCAAAGTGAAGACCCTTAGGGCTGTAATGTGTCCATTCCATTTTGCATTCTACTTCTTTGAAGCCAAGGTCAGTGTCAAGAGCCTGACAAAGTTTTCAGTTGATTGCAAAGTACGAGCAGTCATAGAGTCCCCTGACACTGACATCCTACAGGAAGGAGTAACAGACCAATCACTGCTGACAAAGCCATGGCTTACAACTTAATGCTAAGAAATGCATAATAGTAAACTTTGGAAAGTCAGCTACCCTAAGAAATTGCCTCACTAGTAACATAACCCCAACAGTAGAACCAGTAGTGTGGGTAGTGTGAGATCTGAGTAAGTATGTACAGTAACATGGCTTTCAACTATGTTTTTGGTCAATGTAACAGCAACTCATGGACGCACAAGCATGTCTACATGTTATTGACATTGTTATGCATAAGCAGTACACGATACAGTCCTCATCCTATATAAATCTTAATGGTGCCATCTTCAATGAGCAGAATGACATAGTAAATCTGCTGGCTGACAAATTTAGGCACTTATATTCCATTGCAGGTCACCCAGTGTGTTATTATTGTTATGAATAATCAGTACAAAACCTTGTAATCACATTACTGTCCTGTATAAATTTCTCTAATTATATTTGAGAGCTTATCCATAAGCAGTTTCATATCCCATCACTGAAATGACAGGTAAGCGAGTCACACTGAACCCTGTTCAGTGTGTCTCTCAATAGGAGTTGTATCACTGAGAAACACATGCATTACATGTTAACATGATGACTTTTACTAATACAGCAGTCATTCAGTGGCTCAGTACACAAAAAGAATAAAGTAGTCCGGCTAAGCAGATAGTGACAGTAAATTTTGAGGGGTTTACAGGAAAATTGAGTAAACATGCAATAGTAGAGGATGTGGGAGTGACAGCAGGGAGGGAAAGTCGGCTGGGCTAAAATCATACAAGTAAAGCACAGGGAGACAGACAAGAGAAGTTTATTTAATTTATGTGGTGTATATACTCACACCTTGAAGGGGGCAGTTATAGGTGTATATGGCTTGTAACTGGAGTGATACATTAACACATCAACTTGGTGACGTGTAGCATGAACAGAGATTTAAAAGTGCTGAAATTCTGTCTTCATTTTACTACACATATGTATACGCACACGCGCCCATGCACACACACGCACACACGCACACACACACACACACACACACACACACACACACACACACACACACACACACACACACACACACACAAAATGCATTTCTATATAGGCATTTCTTAACAATATTCTTTGTGTAGCATTTTTAATTTTTGCTTATGTTTATGTTTTGTGTAGTATGGTACCTGTACAGGTGTTCTCCTTCGGTCATTGCTGAGAAGGATTGTGGTTGACCAGTATTAATTTACCATTATACCAAGACAAATATTTACAATTATGTGCATATAGATTTAGCTGTAATGCTTCATTCAGTATGTTTATAAGTTGTGGGATTACCACATAACCAAAAATATATTGGTGTGGATTGCCACTGGCTCTTTATTTGTGCCTGCTTTCTACCAATTAATGTAATGAGATTTACTCCTGCACCAAACATGGCTGAAAAGGCATTATCTCCTCAAAGATTTTATGTTAAATAAAGTCATGTAAAACTAGTTAATTTAAAAAGTATCTATTTCTGGAATTCAGGTTTCTGTATTACTACTCAAATGAAAAATGGCCATACCTGCACCATCACAAGTTTTCCAAGTTGTCTTGTTAACTGAAGCTTATTATGAACATGAAAATGTGGAACAGGAATTCAAATAATGCACTTATTTATGTCATCATTAATGATGACCTTTGGATATTTACTCAAAGACTGCTTGTAATCTTCATTATCCCCCTGCACAGGTTCAAGATGAAGCTTTGCAGTGCATATGGCTGGAGAGCTCTCCACCTATCTCCAAAAATGAGGACCACTATCTCTCATATTGTGAAACAAATGGGCAAAATGTGGCACACATACTAACGGCTTACTAACAACTTTAACTAGGAAGCTCATAGGATGGTTAAAATATGCTGAGTTTACTTATAAAAAGATCATCTAATTAATTCAAATGTTTCAGTTCTATTTCCCCATAGATATCGATTAAAAATATTTCCAAAATTGAATGTGTGACAGACCCTTTCAATGTGGAACTTTATGGAGCATGTCATTTTTAAGACCCCCAAATGAGGTACACTTGAGAGGTATGTATGACTGGAACAATGGGCGATACTACTGGGGCCGTTGACATAGATTCCCTCAAAAATCAGAAAGGTGGCACCTGTGGAAAAATGCTATGCAACAAAAAGGATGGGAATCAGGAAAGCCAACCGTTATATGGGAGGAGCATTTTGAGGACAATATGCTCGTTATACCAAGGTTATTGATACAATCAGTTTCCAACCTCAACTGTTTCATTTAAAGCAAACTGCAGTGCCAACTATTTTTTCATTCAAGTTGAACGTGCTGCAGTGTTCTACATCAGCCATGCGGGAATGTGAGAGATTACAGGTATGTTTTCATTTTCCCATCCTTTCACTAACGGTAAGCGCTGTCACATAATCTTCTTGTTTCTGAATTTGTCATGTAGTATTAGGCTGCACGTGCATAATGTTCATAATGTGTCAACAAAAGGCAGGAATAAATAAATGTATTAGTTATGCTCAATATTGTACAAATTCTTTTCAGTGTTTACATTTATCTGCCTCAGCATACTGCTCTATCCATAATTGCAGCTTAATTATTACATCCCTCCTATACTTCGAGAAAATGGTCTTTCGCATAGTAGTAGCCAGCTGTCACAGCCAGCAAACATGTTGTAAGAATCATCAGCAGCACAGCATGTCATTAGTAGTCATCAGATTTTTGAACGCACTCATGAGGAATAAAGTTGTGACAGAGGAGTCTTGCAAGTCCATCGTAGCTTCGATCATAACTACCCAGTGACTGGGCCAACAACTGAGGAATATCCATGAATGTCCTCTTCCACTCAAACGCTTGCTCAGCTAACTAGGAACTGAAATCGATGTGTTTGTGATGTATTGAAAGGTTTGAAGCTTACTCCTACAAGAATACCCAAATGAGTGGACTCTGAAACTGATGTCTTTAAATTTAGATGTAAACTCCACTTAAAGGTATATTATGCAGATAGACATTTTTTTGCAAAATATATAGTGTTAATTCTAGTAATGAAATTAGCAGTCAGGACCAACTAGTGAATTTAACCATTTGGGATTATGAAAACAATAAATTGTGGGAGAATGACAACATATTGCAGGATGTATTAAAGGTAAATTCACTTTTTTATGCCAGGTATAATAATATTTGTGTGTTACAGCCATGTTATGGAAGTAAATTTATCAGGCCATTTTCAAATGCTACATTACAATTTTTTTATAGACTTGTTTTAGAAGAAATATTTAAAGTTTATTGACAGTGTATAAATTTGCATAAGAAGGACAATTTAATTAAGGATGAATGGAAGACACATATTGATTTTCTGAATAACAAAGATTTAGTTATTAAAAAGCAGATAAGGGCACATATGTAGTTATTATAGATGTTGGACTATAGTCTTAAGCAGTGGCATGCCAAGGGGTGCAATATTTGTTTAGAATCTGTGTCTTACAGATATTTGAAATGGAGTTGTGACATAGTTTAATGCATTACTCCAATGGTTATTCAAATGTACATCTTTTTGCAGGAAACTTTCTCTCATGCTTGCCAGTCTATAAAACAATGTTTTCAGTGGACACTGGGTGTACAATTCAAATTTAGACACTCAGACAAACAACAGGCAGACAGAGGGATGCAAGTGGATGTCAGACTGATGAAATGCATGCCAGTGGACAGCTCTGCACAGGTCAAAATTGAAAGACATCTGATCCAGCAACTGATGTTAGATAGAAGCATGTCTTTGGCAGTGATTGCTCCTTTTCATTTAAGGAACAACCAGATAGAGATCTAGACTGGATATCGGACAATGGTTATGCATCGTCTCACCAGACAACTGGCCTAGATCAGTTTGTTGATGTAGATTGGTCAACGTTTGATTGACAGTGTCTGCTTTGCATCACAAGTTAGTTGTCATGAGTAATACTTTCACAGTGTTGTCATCTGAGGTTTTATCAGCCAATATTGTTTATGTGTTATTGGTGGTACACCAAATCAACTTATGACCAACTGTTGCATCAGCAGTGGACCTTCTTACTGTTTCAGAGTGCACTGCTTGTAATTTTCAGCATCTGCCTAACCTGTCTGAGGAACAGCCATGTCTTTGTTTATCACTTGATGGGTTCCCTTGCTGTCCTCTTGCAGGTGTGTGACAAGGACCATAGGCACTCCTTTACTAAGCAGGCCAGATTGAGCAGTATGCTGGCAGGCAACTTACTAATGTCTGCAGTATTGTACTTCAGTGGTGTCAGTGCAGAGTGCAGTCTGCAGCTGCTGTTTTCTGCCACAGAGATAGCTTGCATCAGCGGACACGCATTCCACTCCATTCAGCTCTGGTATTTAATTCCGGCTGTAAAACAGGTGTGGTGTAAGCACCAGCAAAAAGTTATTTCCACTCTTTGTATCGATCAAGTACATCTGGCAGGAGATGCAAGGTACTGTTTGCCAGGACACACAGCTAACTATGGCTTACACTCTATAATGGTCCTTTGCATTGGCAAGATTATTGACATTTGGGTGGTACAGGTATGTTTTAGTCATATCATTTACGATTATCAATGTTTTCTTCTGTGGCCTACTATCATAATTCTTTTGTAATTCCAGTAATGTCATGATTAATGTTATTCAGTTTTTCAAAATATTACATCCAAGTTACGTTCTTCATGTATGTATGCAGCAGACACCAGTGTTTTCACAACTCCATGGTTTATTTCTACTCTCAGCAACAGCACCAATGTAGTAGTAAACTTTAAAAGTTTCAGTATTATCATGCATTGGCTATTGACAAATACTTGCTTTCCCAACAGATTCCAGTTCATATGTAAGTACCAGGCTTGCTGCTCTTGTGGGGCATTTTAAGTCTAAGGTGTTTATTTTGACACTGCGTTATCATCCATTTGTTTGTGGTTTTTAATGGAAGACTTTGATGTCCAGAAAAAATTCCCTTCTGGGGAAAGCTCCAAGGAGAATGTTGGTGGGGAAACTCAAAAAGTGTTGGATACCTTAACCCAGCTAGTGAACTTACTTTCCTGGAATCAACAGGGAATGGGTATGGTGACAATTCCCCAAAATCAGGAAGTTTTGTCATGACAAGTATCACGCAGGAGAAGGAGTGAACCGGAAGTGAATATGGAGAGTAATGGCGGCATTCTGGATGGTTTTGCAGCTGCATCAGGGAGTTCGGACTGTGCTGGATTTCCTAACATCTCTTCTACTTTTCCAGAGGAATGGATGGACTCTGATGGTAGTAAGAGTTCAGGAGAAGGACTGGCACCCAAAGAAAAATGGACTAAACAAAATGGTGACTGTTTTTTTTTTTAAGTTCTGTTCATGACAATTGCAGTGTTAACCCTGGTCCCTCCCACCAGTTGGGAGGAAGGTTAAATTTAAAGTACTCATTTGTTAATGGTGAACATGGCTCAGTTAACCAGGGTGAAGCTGTTTCATATCATGCTAATATTAATAAGTTCATGATTATAAATATAAAATATTAAGTTTGGATAATGAATATTTAAAAAATGCATTAATAGAGGTTTGGTTCGTAAAGGGCTTAGAGTCTGTAAGTACCCCAACAATGCTGTAGAACGCTTTGAGTTTCATCAAGAGCTTCTCAAGATTTTTGATGCATGTGGCTTTGACATTATGAGAACAGTTATTAAACAAAATGAGAGAGATGGAATCACTGTTTAAACAGACTGATTTTATTAATAAATGTATTATAAATGACTTAATGTACACGGTGGTGGAAGAGAGGGAGAAATATGAATGTATTAAGACTAAAAACAAGAAACATGTTCTTTTCTATTTAAAAGGAAACTTAAACAAATAGAAAGGGAAATGACTGAATATGAAGAGAAGCTTTGTTACCCTAAGCTTACAGCCCCTAAGGGTACCCCTTTCTCTGATTATAAGGCTATTCATGCATCTTTGAACCATGATAGTAATGAACAGTATAGGAAGGGATGGAGAGGATACATTTAGGAGATTGACTGTGCTATATGACATCTTGATAATATTAATAATTTTGACATTAATTACCCTTTTAGAATTTCCTTCAATATGGAGGTTGGAAAGGTTAGAGAACAAGAAGTTACCCTATTACAACTACAACCACAAGGGGAGAGGACAGCCCGAGAGGAAATTTTAAATGAGAGGTCATTTATTCAGGGGAATAGGACAGATACTGGGGGTCCTTAACTAGAGAAGGGCAGATTTTCCAGGATGGCTACAAATTTACCTACAATAATTTTAAATTTATTAACTTCACTACTACTACAATTAAATATAACCTATTTGAAGATATTTATTAAGGGTCTTAAGTTCATTCCTAACAGGAGGAGTAATATTAGTAATGTTTTAATAGATCTGAGGTTATTTATTAGGAAGAAAAATTTAGAAGTAATGTCTTCAGAAAACTTCCTAGAAGGTGATAAGGAAAAGGTGCTTAAAAAGAAAAGTATGTTCAACCCCCCCGATTCACACCTAGTTAAAGAATTTTGAAAATGTGGTAGGAAGAGAACTTAGAGAAGCTCTACATAATAACAAGTTATTTCCCAGTCTCCCCTTAGAAGAAAGACAACTGTTAGAAGAATTTAAAAAGAACAAACAAATAAGGGTTATGAAGCCAGACAAGGGGGAGGGGTATAGCCTTAATGGATACAATGCGCTATGTGGGCAAAATGATGGATATTGAGACAATACTTCAGGGTTTTGAAGAATGAATGTAGCAAATTACAAAATTGACTTTACCCTTAAGGAATATTTGTATGATGGTATGATAGATAAAGATACATTTAACTATTTGTGGATAGAGAGACCAATCACCCTATCGATTTTCAAGATGCCAAAAGTCCATAAAATGTGAATGACCCCCCACACACACACATATGCCCATAGTGGCTGCAAATGGGTCTAAGACTTACCATTTGGCTTTGGTTTTGAATAATAAATTAAAAAATATGTGGACTGAACATACTGGGACCTTAAAAGACTTGTGGGATTTCCTGAAAAGTATTAGAGCTGAACTATATGATGGAGGTTTATTTTTGTTATGATAGCTATTATAGATTTATTTTCTGTCACACCACATCACACTGGGCTTGAATGGTTTGAAGAAGCTTAGTGGAGGCAGGTGGCCTGAATGAAGATGAATTTAGAATTTGTGTTGAATTAATGGAATCAGTACTTAAAAATAGTTTCATCAATTTTGATGGGGAATTTTACACAATGGAAAGTGGGGTACCTATGGGGGAGTGTTGTGCCCCCAGATATGCAAATATTGTTTTACAGGTATGGGAATGGAAATCTGTGTTTAATTCTCCATTTGTTCAATATTTTAAATATTATAAACAATATTCGGATTATATATGTATATGCTGTACTGGCACAGAAGAAAAAATAAGCAAGTTTATTGAATATTAGGCTCCACTACAAACTTTCTCAAATTTACTTATCATATCTCTAAGGATTCAGTGAATTATTTGGATGCCAATACACAGAAGGTTTAATAACCACAAGGATTTCAATCTGGGGTGTATTGAAAACTTTTATTACATGAGTGCCCACCCTTATAGCCAAAAGAGGAGTATTCTCAAAGGACAGTTCATTAGGACATCGAGAATGACTACTTGTGAATAATCTTTCATGAAGAATGTATATTATTAAAAAATATATTTTTGGAGAGAAGATATCCATCACAATTTGTGGAAGAAACATTAAAAGAGGTCAAGGAAGGTACAAAAGAAGACACATTTGCCCCTGTTTTATGGAAAGAATATGTGACCCTTAAAACACCAGGCCACCATAATGAAGAAGATAAACAGGAGGTGAAAGATTTTAAAGGGGCTCTAGTATTGAATTATAATTGTGAAGCCAACCTAATTAAAAATGTTATTAAGAATAACTGGAAGAGATTTGCTATGTTTTCAGACTTTGACCCTATATTTAAGGACCCCATTAAATTTGTTTTCAAGAAGGGATGCAAATTTTAGAATATGATAAAAATAAGCTTAAGGCCCCTAATAGGAGAAGATTTGGTTCATTTAAGTGTGGGGCTTGCACTCAGTGTCACTATATGTCCAATAGTGAAACTGTTTATATAAAAAGGAGGGATAGATATATAGAAACTAGAACTTTCACTAATTGTGATAGTGCAGTGGTTATTTATCTTGCTTTGTGCCCACAGTGTGATGCCTTCTACACAGGGAAGACTGAGTGCAAGCTCAAAAGGAGGATACATGAACACATGTAGGAAATTAGAACCGGAGAGGACACACATGCCTTATTTAAACATACCTTGTGGTGCAAACAGGCACCATTTACTTTTTTGTATTAGAACAGATTTTGCAGGATCATGGTTGTGGAGGGGGGGGCCGTTGGAGACAAGGACAGAATATAAGGAAATATATTGGCAACTGTTTCTTGAAGCCAGTAGAAACCCTGGTCTAAATGAATTTCTCAGTTGCCCCTGTCCTTAATCTTAGAACAGCTAGATTATAAACATTCTATTATATAACATTTAATTGATGTGTTTTTGATTTTTTCATTTGATTGCTGTTTTCAAAAGGACACTAGGTGTGGGGTTTTTGTGTAGGTTTTAATGTATTTACATTGTGGTTTTAACAGCAACATTTTATAGGATCAACAAAAGAGTTTTATATTCAGCTGTTGTATCTATTTATTCATTAAACTATATTTTATACTAAGTTATTAATATATTTTAATTTTATAAGTTTTCTTGTTCATGATACACTTGTTTTAAACTGTTTCTTTAAATGAAGATTGAAAATTAGTGGTAATTAATTGCAAAGGGTATTTAAAGAATTGTGGATATGTATTTTGTTATCTGATGAAGTCCTATGTATAGGTATGAAAACGTGGTTAGTCAGTTAATATGTTAGACTGTACTGGAATAAAACTGTATTTCCACTTTTAAAGCTTCTGGGTGTTCTCTGGACTTCTTACTTTGCTTGCTGTAGTTTTTTTTTTTTTTTTTTTACATTTTAAGTCTATCCAGTTTTGCTCAAAGGTGAGAACCAAATGTTGTGCCTTGTGCCTGATAGATAAATGCTTTAGTCATTATGCCAAACCCCAAAACCTATTCAATGTACTGAATGTTTCAATTACAGAGTAATGAAATAAAGAATTCAAATGCGATGAGTTGGAGGGATTAAAAAATCTCTTGTGTACCTCCGTGTTGAAGGCATTAATGTAGAAAGTATCACAACAAACCAACAGTATGCCATAAAGAAATATCTGGCATGATAATCATTCCAATGTCACAATATCAAGCACTGGTTTGATGCCTGGCACATATCAAAAGGGAATTGTTTCATCCATAATTGTTGTGTATGTTTTGCCACTCTGTATTTAGAAGCATGTGCACTTTAACTCAGCAGTAGTGCTCTCAGAGGAGTAACTGTAGTTGATATTGAAGCCATGGGTTTGTTGCTGTTCAGGTCAGTATTTATTTTATTTCTGTGATTGTAGTGCATTACCACACACTAGTCGGTCTGCTACTCATAGCTTCAGATCTCTAAAGTATGTACTCGCAACCTGATCTTTCACAGGCATCAAGAAGAAAGTGGAGGGGTGTGGAAAGCATTGTGACTGCACTGTCCTACTGTAGTACAGCCAAACCATTCCTTAACCATATTTATTGGTGTGCAACTTCAAGCCTTGACAATGGGCAGGTAACTGAGAGGTGTCTCTCTCTTCTGAAATGTGTCTGTGATGTCCGTGTACACCAAAGTGAAACATACCCATGATGCAAGCAAGGGGACCCTAGGTGAATGCATGAGGATTCATAGAGGTTTGTGATTTATACATTAATAATCATTGGCTTTTGGATAATTCATAGTCCTGGAAAGGACACATTTGCTACCAATATAATACCAACAACTGCCACTGCCTGGGCAGGTGGGTCCTATGACTGCTGTGTCTTTTCATAACAATAGGTTACAGACTGAATTATACTCATTTAGTCAATTAAAGTTCAAACCAAATAATTCATTTTAATAACAATACTGTATTCCTATTAGTAGAATTCATGCTCCATATCAAATATCATAATTCCTCTTCAGATGGAAAGGCTTTTAAGGAACTTGAAGGCATTGTGACCAGCCCATCACTGCTACATGACTTGCCTCAAATATCCCCACAAGGTCAAAACTTTTCATTCGAGTCACTTCACTGAGAGCTGACCTTATTGTTCCCCAAAATGGTACACTTCTTTTGTGAAGGTAAGTGTGCATGGTTAGGACCTCTTGCCACTGAACAGTCAGTAACAATTTTGACATTCTTTCTCATCCAGTTGTCAGTATTGCAGAAGTAGTGCTCCCAGCTTTACATAGTAGTACTGTAGTACTGCAATACTTCATACGGCTGTTCAGTCCCCACGGTCAGAAAATGAAAGCCATTCTGCTCCAACCTATACTCCTGCTGCATGCATGACTGCTCGATATAGTGATTCAATACTGTGCTTTGCATTAGAAATTAAACAGTCCACATCACAGATTTTCACAAGCATTGATGAGACTACTAGGCTGGTTGTCACATTTTGATAAACAATACAGTCATAGGTTCATAGGTTCATACTAGGCTATCTGCCCGAGGGCATTTACAAGCCTAGACCATCGTTTTGTGGCTTACGCCACCCCTTTAGTATGGGGAACTATACCCATTATTTTGCTGTGCCTCTGTCGAGCAGTGACACTGAGGTTATCCCTGGGGTATATCTGTGATCTCCCATCCATTGGTCAAGATTTCTCTTGAACAAGGCCAGCGAGGTTGCATGTAGTCAAGCTTTCAATCATAGCTGCAATAATGTTTGGATGTTATTAATTTCTAATGTTGAATAGTAAAACAATGTAAGATATAAGAGCAGGCCAGGAAATAAGTAATGAAAAGTTAGGATGACAGTTTTATTGTCTTCAACATCATTAAACTTTGGACATTTTAGTTCCACTACTGATGTATTGCAATATTTCTCACAGGCTGTGATTACCAGAACTCACTTCAACAGCAGTGTTGGGCACATTGAGAGGTGCAACAAAAGTAGGTATACCTTAAACAAGGGACAGAGAAGGCCAACCACTGATAAAGCAACTGAAGACACCACCAAGTTATGGTAAGCAACATGCCTCACAATCTTAGATACCACAAGAGGAGGACAGTATAATTGAGTTGACATGGATTCAAAATAAAACAGGCAGTTGCTGACACTGTACTTATGTTTTTAGTACAAGTAGACATTGTCATGTCAGCACTGGCTCCTGACTATCTGCTATGTTCATTTTAAGTATGTAATGCCATGACCATTCAATGGTTAAATAATACAAACATGTATTGTTGTTTATGCATTCATCAAGTGTTTTAATTGCCCAACATCAAAGAGAATTTAAGGCAGATGATTGTCACACATCAGTTTATGGAAACAGGTCCTCCATAGCTCATTTCTTATAGGAGATCATACATTTTTCTCTTACAGTGGTATTGATTAATTCAAAACCAGAACAGACAAGGCAACAAAAAGGCAATCTATCTTACATAGGATTCTAACTTAAAACCTTCCCTAGTCTACTAAGCAGGCTTTCTACCTGACAGCATTAACAATCATCTCCCAACATACTTCATCCACACAGAAACATTACATACAGGCAAATTCACAACATAGGTTTGTAGGTGTTTACTAGGCCAATGACCACAAGGGCCTTTTTAAGCCAAGCCAAGCATTCCAAATCTCTGACAAGCTCTGTTGGCCTTGGATAAGTGTAAGCAGGGGTTTGGGAGATTAAACATTTACAAGAAGGGGCCTGGGAGATGAACCATTCACAGGTTGCCTGTGTCCATTAGAGACATAGGTGCCAAACTAGGGATGAATTTCCTGTTCCCCCTCCAATTGTCCAAGTTGCAATTGAATTGGGTTAGGGAGGACCTCTGCTTCACATCGATGGGGAGTCTGTTCAATAGACAGGGTAGTCTCTGGGATACATACTTGTCACTTCACCAAGTCTTATTTATATCACAGGCAAGATTTAAGTCTTTAGAATGGGTAATTCTGATGCTGTTTGTTTTGTAGATATGTAGGAGGTCCATCAGAGCGGGATCTGACAATGATCTACCCTCAAAAGCCTGTAGGAGACAGAATACAGGGATAGGGCTTTGAGGTGATCTGCATCAGACATTTTACTTGCACCCTGTATTCTTTTATTGAGGAACCTTTTTGGACATTCCAATCGTTGGATATGCCTGGTTAGGTACATACCAAAGGGGGCGTGGTGCTCACTAATAGGTCTGATGAATGCCAAATACAGGGAAACAATGACTTTCTTAAACTTAGATGCCATGTCTTTGTTTATAAGTTGCCCAACATAGAATGATCTCCTCACTACTGTAGACACTTGATGGTCAAAGGCTAGATTACTATCTGTGTGTGTCCCTAAGTCACTGACTACTGGCTCATCTCTAAGGGGTGTGTTGTCATTATGATAGTTACCCGGGGTAGATGACTTCCCAAATGATACTATTAAGCATTTCCTGGCATTTAGTTTTAGTCCATGGCTGTGACATCAGTTGTTTGTCTGTGTCAGCCCCTCTTGGAGAACATTTGTGCCAGTGTGTGATTCAATGACAGCTCCTAATTTGCAATCATCTGTAAGTTTAGTCAGCCAGAGACCACTGACATTGGCCTTGACTTTAGAGAAGTAAATGACAAAAAGGTGCGGTCCAAGGACTGATCCCTGAAGGACTCAACTTGTGACTGGCTTCTTTGTAGAGGTGGACTCCCCAATTCTAACTCCCTTTTTCCTGTCTGTGAGCCAGTTGGCTATTCACTGGGTGACATACAAGTTTGTACCTAACCTCTTCAGTCTGTCAACAATGCCCAAGTGGGGTATTTTGTCAAATAGATTGGCCAGGTCAAGGCAGGCAGTGCAAACCATATTTCCTGCATCCATTGCTTTGGTTACCTTCTCAAAGAAGTCGACCCGGTTATGTAGGCATTATATGCCCTTGATGAAACCAAACTGGGTTGGGTCCAGTGTCTGGAGGTGACCATTCTTTCCATGGCTTTACATATAAGACTAGTGATACTTATAGGTCTGTAGTTTCCAGGATCTGTAGATGGCCCACCTTTATGCAGAGGGATGACTGTTACTGTTCTCCATTTATGATGCATGAAGCATATTTGGAGAGTACAGTTAAATAGTAATTTGAGAGGCTCTGATAAATCATATTTCATGCTATTTAGAAGGCATCCTGGGATATTGTCTGGGCCCACTGATGCAATGTTCTTGGTCTTAGAGAGAGCATTAAGGACCTGCTCCCTAGTGATGGTAGGGAAGTTATATTTGATGGTTTTCCTGAGGGAAGGTTGAGGGGGTGACAGGGGTAAAGTTGGAGGTGAATTTATCAGCCAGTAGGTTTGCTAAAAAACTTTAATGCTCAAACCTTTATTTCCTTCTTAAAAACTGTGGCTGGACCCCACTCAAAACACTACCCCTTGATACTGCTGTAGATTAATTCAATATCATCTTCCTTGGCATACTAAATAGACTAGCCCCATGTAAAACTACTACAGTAAAATCTGAATTTGCTCCTCGGCTAACAAAAGACACTAAAAAATTACTAAAACTTAGATAAAGCCTGGACACAGTGGCACACAAATAAAAATCAAGATAACCTAGAACACTACAAATAACTTCAGAATCAAGCCAAAACCCAGATCAAACTAGATAAAAAAATACTATACTACAATACAGCAAAGCACCACAACAGTCCCCTTATACCAGGACAGTCTTCTACTCCAACCCCATCAGCCATTAACAATAATGATAGCATAGCTGCACAATTTAACACTTTCTTTACAAATTATATATGCTCACTCACTAAGACCCACTGTAACACATCTCCAACTATCCCATCTAAATTGAGAGATGCCAATGAATCCTTTACTTTTAAAGCTGGACAAATATATACTATAAAAAATTACTCTCTAAACTCAAACCCACTACCCTTGCAGCTGATAACCTGCCCTCAGAGTTCCTAAAATTAGCAACAGATGCCATCTACTATCCTGTCACTATACCAGTTAACCACTCCACAGCTAAACAACACATTCCTGTAATCTGGAAAATATCTTACATTATTCCACTGCACAAAGGGGGACCTCTATTGAGTTCTCCAGCTATAGACCAATAGCAATCCTATCTCCCCTAGCCAAAGTCTTGGAAAAATGTATCCGTATGCAGCTTTTAAAGTACCTTTCAGCTAATAATTTCCTAACACTCAACATGGATTTCAACCGAATCATAGTACCACAACTGCCCTTATAAGTTTTACTAATACCATCAACCAACATAGAAATTATTGCAGTCTTGTCTCCTCTATCTTTAGACCTATCAAAAGCCTTTGATATGGTCTGTCATCAGAAACTCCTCAATGAACTCTCCACTCTTAAACTCAAGTCTCTTTTTACTCGCATGGTTCCATGGTTACTTAACTAACCAACAACAGGCTGTCAAATGAAAACAAGAGCTATCGTCCCTCCTACTTGTCATTATAGGAGTCCCCCAAGGCTCAATTCTAGGTCTAATACTATTCAACATATTTACCAACAAACTCTACATAGCTGCTACTCTAGCCTACATTGTTCAATATGCTGATGACTCTACTGTCGTGTACCACACCTACTGTAAAACAACTCAAAGACACAACAGTCATCTTCAGCTGTTGAAGCATGGTTATCAGACTCACAATTGATTCTGAATCCATCCAAGACCAAGCTCATGCACTTCCACTCCAGTAAATCATGAAATCCCATTAATCCATTTCAACGATATTCTTCCAATAATACCATAATAATGACCATGAACAAAGGAAAATTGTTAGGTGTACTAATAGACAATTTGACAAGCATCTATCTCAGTCTATCAAAAGGACACACATTAAACTAGGTGCTCTTATAGAATCAAGCCTTTCCCCACTAACACCACAAGACAAGCAATTGCCAGAACTCTCCTACTCTTCACTCCTGCGTCTTTTCAAACCTAAAGAAAACTAATTTAGTCAAGTCAAATCCACCACTAAGTCCACACATAGGTCTCACCACTGCTGTGCCTTACAACAACTAAACTGACTAGAGTTACCACATTACATAACCCACACTCAACTCATTACTACCCATAGACTGGTACACCAACCAGAAAAAGCTCCAGCACTACAAAAATTGCTCAACCCTACATCAACTCTCAATTCCTCCAGTCTTCAAACAAAACTCTTCTACGGGTATCCAAGTCCAACAATTCCACCGTGGACTCTCTCTACTCAAACTATGTCTAAAATTTGGAATACTATTCTACAACCAGACATATCTACTACTGCCCCAGCACATTTGAAAAATAGACTTAGGTCCTTCCTCAACAGCAAATGGCTTTGCCCATGTACTAGTCCTGGCTAAAATGTATACCCATGCCCAGTAGCCAAACACTCCTTTTCCAGTCATTTTACATACAACTTATATAAGCAAACTTACCATCTTAAACCTTCCTATAGCCCCTCCATTTTATATATTATACACATTATTTGTATCCCCCTTCCAGTGCACTCTAACTCTGCACCTTACAGTTTCTCTCCCTTTTTCCCTATAATTCCATTCTTCTACCAAAACACTAACTCTCTCCTTTTCCTCTCACATATTTTCAATATTAACGTAATTCTTTCTCTCTCTACCTTACCTTTCTCTCTCCTTACTGTATTCTCACCTCGCTACCAATCCCTGATCAATTGTGTTCACTAGTTAACCCTCAGCTGTGGTATGGATTTTATTCCTCCCCACCTCCACTTTCAATCTGTAGTATCATTACTAAGCTGATGTCTGTATGGAATACTGTTGTACTGCAAGATATTGCTCAATGTATTAATTCTGCAGTGCTGTTTAAACTATTGATTGTTTACGCTTAGATATTAAATACTGTTATAGATATATAAGATGCCAGTATATTTAAATGCAAATATCATCTTGTATGGATGAAATTTTTGTCACTATCAGTGTAATTTTTTAATTGTTTTGGGAGCTTTTTTCCCCGGGCCTCCACTGAAAATGGACTCTGTCTCAGTCAGACTTTCTTGTCAAACAAATGTTAAATAAATAAATAAACAAATAAAATGCACCTGTGACACATATTGACGTCATAAATCAATTGCTAAAACGTAGTCCACATACCTTATAGTTTTACATGAATATGGGCTTTCATCTTTACTTACTGTGTTGCAGTTAGTGTCAATCAGATACTCAAGTAAGTTGGTGCACAAATGTGCAGGGATGCCACTCTGTTTCAAAATGTGAGCTAAGTTAACTTTCTTTCATTATTACAGCTTATGTTGAAGAGCTTTTGGCTGAAGTGTGCAGAGTGAGTCAGGATTTCAAAACATACAAGGATGGAAACACATCCGCGGTGGTGGTGCTGCGGTAGCGTTGTCGCCTCACAGCAAGACGCTGTCCAGTTCGATTCTCAGCTAGAGCGTCAATCATTAGCGGACCGGAGTTCCGCTGTGACGACCCCTAACTGGGAAAAGCCGAAAGACACAAAGAAACAAGGATGGAAACACAATGAGAGCAACTCAGCCACTATTCCTGTCCTGTGGTTTCCAGAAGCACTTTAAGGGCTATTTACTATCAACTTTCAGGACATGATATGCTACTGAAAGTGGACACCTTGTGGCAAACAGCATTGATTACATTGTGCCAACATTGCCATTGCTTGTACAATGGAAAACACAGAGAAACGTGTTTTATTCAAAATCACAAAACTATCTGACATTTTACAGAAAGCATTTACTTCGATGTCACAGATTACTGCTCAGGCATGTACATCAAGAGCAATGACATCCTCAGACAATGATGTAAACTCTGCGGACCTTGAACATTGTGCATATTTCATCATATCTAGTTCCGAATGACAGCAACTGCTATATATATATATATATATATATATATATATATATATATATATACATATATATATATATATATATATATGTGTATATATATATATATATATATATATATATATATATATATATATATACATATATCTGTAAGCAACTGGTGAATAAATGAAGGAATGACTCTCAGTGAAAAGGAAATATACTCTGTATGATACAAAACCAAGAAAGACAACTAGAAATGATTTGTTTTCCTCATTGTTGCATGTCTCGTATATTCAAATGAGACACTGAGGCACAAGATGAGTTCAAGTCATTTATTGTACATAAACACATCAGGAGATGTAACTAGAACATATACTTAGAAGTAATGTCAGGCAGTAAACATATGAAGTATGAACATACTCACATACATCTGAATTCAAGCTAGCACTCGCACTGAATGACTATACAAAATGGCACTCAGCTTGCACTTGCTCAGTAACTTATATGCACACGCTGTCTAGCTACAGTGGCTGACTAGGTACAATATACACACTGATCTACACTCATGACATTTTACAAAATGAAACAAGGCAGCCTTTGTTATAATGATTGTAATAAAAAACAACTTGGTATCATGCATTAGAGCAGTTTCCAATGATAACCAATTTATATGCAAATCAATGTGATGTGTCTTTATTTACAAAGTGCTTTTAGTGCAAGTAGTCTTCTCTTAGCTAAGGCATGTTGCCTGGGCATCTTTTTCCCAGGACAACAATTAAAATGGTCTGTGAATAAAATTAAAGCATGCACATCGACTTACTTAAGGTGTTTCTGGGTGTGGGTATACAGTGATTATGGACTGTTACAATCATAATGTGTTCTTGTTCTTCCACTCGTCCATCTACCTACTTAAATGAATAAACTACTTGAAACTTAAACAAAGTGTCTTTATTCCTCCCATAGGGAGGACATCAGATAGATAGTTTACTAGATCTGCTAGCTAAAGTGATCCTTTGTACCCTATTACTCATTTGTCCTGTTACCCACTGGGTCACGGGTGGGATACTGGACCTGACTCGAGATTTCTGGATTTCCTCTGTTTTCCAAAGCCAAATTTGAGTATAGTAATACCCACAAGGAAAGGAAAATGTCAAAGGTTTCTTCAGCTATTCTTGTAACCTTAAAGGCAATACACAGCAATGTACAGAATTAATTTTAAGTGGTGGGCAAGCATACTGAGACAGCAGATGCAGCAAACCAGCTGGCCAACAACTTTAGATCTAATTTTACCAACCTCTCACTGTACACCAGTCAAGAAATACCTGCATCCATAATGTCACAGTCTATCACAAGAGACCAGGTACTGAAAGCGCTGTCCAGTGCCTGGCTTACTGCTTAGATAAATCCCTATGATATTCCAGGATGTCTCACTAATAGCGTGACACGTGAACTTTCTGTCTAATTAGCAGTATTATTTTACCACAGCCTCCAAACAGGCTTGCTAGCTAAATAAATAAGTTTTACACCCCTATGTCAACCAGACAGGACACCATAAGTTAAAATAAGGGAGTCTACCACCAACAAAAAGGTCAGTTAATAATGGCGGGCCTCAGGGGTCTCTATGCTAGGAATACTCATGTTTGGAATGTGCTTGTCAGAGTTGACGGCTAACGTCAATATACTCCATCTGACCAAGATTTCAGATTATTGGAAAGTGAGTGCAGTCACTAAACACCCCCATGACACAAATAACCTTCAACACATTTTGGCCACAGAACACGGACCAAAACACCAAAGGAGGGAGTGTATCCATATTCATCAAGGATACCTACACCTCCAGGTTAGTGGCGCAGCATGATACCTCTGAGATCATCCATGTGCAACTAACATTGGGCAAATCTGCAATGCAAATTGTGGCCTGCTATAGATCACCCTCCATGACCCAGGACCACTACTCCACCTTTCTGGAGACACTGGAAAACATGAAGGGCCTACCAAACACCCTGATATTGGGTGATTTCAATTACTCTACAATTCACTTGGAAAATTACTCGAGTACAAATTCCCAGGCCCAGCGCTTCCTAGAATTCATCAACTCAAATGCCCTGGATCAGGTAGTAAACTCCCCTACCAGAGGTGAAAACATATTAGACCTGGTCATCACCAACATGGGCGAGAGGTGTTCCACACTGGAGGTCAACCCATCACTGGTTAGATCAGACCATAAACTAATCACTTTGGATGTCCACACCCCACCACCACCCCCAACTAAGGAAACCACAGTAAAAAACTTTTATAAAGCAAACTTCACTTTACTTAAGACAGAGGTGGTAAGTTTCACAGCCCCCACGCTAAAGGATAACGCTGCCCAAGCTGCAGAAACATTTACAAATGCACTCTATGAGCACCTACAAGGATGCATGGATTGTGCCATCCCTAGCAAAACCAAGACTCACTCCTCTAAGAGAAGGAAACCATTTGGTGGACCCCTGCAATAAACAGGCTATACAATAGAAGGAGGAAACTAGTTCAGAAAAAAAGCAAATCCCAAGAAGGAAAGACATCCCTGATCAGTATCAGTAAGAAACTGAGGTCCCTCATGAAATCATCCAAGGCTAACTTCGAAAGAAAAATAGCCAAGGATTCAAAAGATAACCACAAAGCCTTCTTTAGCTATGTTAAGAATTTAGGTGGCAACTCGCAGATATACACTGAACTAGTGCAAAATAGCACAAAATATACTGAACCTACTGATATTGCCAACATTCTGGCAGATAGATTCAGTGCAAACTTCACCCCCCCCCTCTCACCTCCAAAAGGGCCCACAACAATACCGGAAGAGTGTAGTGTCCCAAAAATCACAGACACACAGGTGAAAACAGCCCTTTCCAAAGCTAAAATAAGTACATATTAAGTACATATATAAGTTACAGTAGCCTACTGATACAAGGTTATCCTGTTTTTCCACCTGAGAAATTAAGAAAAGACTTACAGTTTCAGAGCAGTCCTTGGTCAATTGTGATTGTTTCCAGCCCCTCATACAAGACCCTAACAGGGTCTCTACCCGCTTCGCTCCCCACCCTGCCCCCTATTCCCTCCCGCCCCCAGTGGTCCCACCTTTATTGCTCTCAAACCCCTCCCATCTTTCTAATAGCCAACCACAGCGCTAACCCAACACTACCTCCTCCATATTCCCTCTACTTTCACACCTCCTCAACTGACATGTACAAGCATACCTTTCCTTTGCTCACTGCATGCACTCTCCTCGCATATCTTACATCCTACCAAAGCTCCATCATTCCCCCACTTAACCACTACCACTGTACTACTACTCACACCACCACCCATGTCTCACCCATACTCAGCTCCCTCCCACCAGCTCAAGAACCATCCCTATGCACCCCCACATATTCTACCAACTATATTACTCAAGCGTAAAGCATCCCTACAACTTAACATAGTAACCCTCCCACCATACCTATTACCCACAGAGCACAATCATAAAGTTTCCGTTATAAACAAACACATTCAAAAACTGAGAAAACTAATAACCTCATGCATATCAAAACTAGCCCTAAGTGGAGACATCCACCCCAACCCTGGCCCTACCATCTCCAACCCCAATCCTCATAATCAGACTAGAAACCACAACTTCTCCCATATTACAGCCAATAGAAAGCCAAGTGACTTCCTTCTACTAAGCCTAAATATTAGAAGTATATCCAACAAAGTCCATGAACTCCATGCCACCATTGACTTATACTCCCCAGATATTGTCATCCTGACAGAAACCTGGCTAAAACCTCACATTACCAGTGAGCAAATACTCCCTACAGGTTACGGCATACTAAGAGTAGACCGGCTAAACAAAAAAGGAGGTGGTGTAGCTATAATATTTAAACAGCATCTAAACATCCAGATCTTAAAATCATCAGCTCCACAAATAGGCAATGAAGAAATAATATATACCAACCTCAAAATTAACCAAAACAAAACCATCAACATAATTGGATGCTACTTCCCACCTGGCCAAAGCATTCCTCCACTAGAAAACCTCCTCAGCTGGTCTACCCACCATCTCCCCCAAGAAACTATCATCTTAGGTGATTTCAATATTGACTGGCAATCCTGTTCTGGCAACAATCCAACCCATCATGTACACCTTCATAGCTTCACCCAACTAGTCCAGTCACCAACAAGGATAAATAAAAACTCCAGCAAGCACACTACCCTGGATTGGATACTAGTCAGTAAGAACCCCCAGTCATATATAACAGGCTGCTTATCAAATAGCCTTAGTGATCACTCCCCAACATTCCTACTAAAAAAATACCTGTACCAAGCTAAACCTGTCATCTATCGTCAAATATGTAAAAAAATAAACTTTAACCCACTCACATTCATCTCATCCCTCAAAGAATGTAACTGGCATGCTCTAAAGTACCTCAGTCTAGATGACGCAGTTGAATTCTTTAATACTACCTTCCTGAACATCCTTAATTACCATGTCCCCATGAGATTTTCCAGAACCAAAGCACAACCCTCCCCATGGCTACAGAAAACCACTAAGTCAGAAATGAAAAACAGGGATAAAGCCTGGGAGCACTGGCGCAAAACCAAAACCCCCGCAGCTAGACAAACATTCCTAGAACTACGCAATAGAGTCAAAAAGCTAATAAAACGGGACAAATTCCAATACTACCAGTCTAGCCTAGACTCCTCACAACACAGCCCCAAACAATTCTGGTCCTCCATAAACTCCATCCTCCACCCAGGTAAAGTCAGTACCCCTCCTCCTAACATCCCTCACTCTTCAGAAAATATTGCTACCTCATTCAACACACACTTCACCCAAACCATACTATCACTAGCTAAACAACACAACCCCCCCCTCCAACCCACACCTTCAACTAGTAATCTCCCCACTGCCTTCTCTTTTTCTCCTGTACCTACCTCCAACATAAAAAAACTCTTAACTAAACTTAAACCCACCAAATTAGCAGCAGACAATCTCCCAAGTGAATACCTACAAATCGCAGCTGATGCTCTGGCCTACCCAGTATCCATCTTGATTAACCGATCTCTGTCAGAAAGTTACGTTCCCACATTGTGGAAAGTCTCACATATAATTCCCCTCCACAAAGGCGGACCCTCTGCAGAACTAACCAATTAACACCCCATAGCTATTTTCTCTCCACTCTCCAAAATACTAGAGAGATGCATACACTCTCAGGTCTCACACTACCTCCTTACTAACAACCTCCTTTCCAGTACTCAGCATGGTTTCCGACCAAACCATAGCACTACCACTGCCTTACTCTCCTTTACTAACACTATCCTTCAGCATAAAAACAATGGCTATCTCTCCTCTGCTACTTTTCCTAGACCTATCTAAAGCATTTGACATGGTCCCACACAAACAACTTATCTCTGTCCTCAATAACCTATCCTTCTCACAATCAGTCACCAACTGGTTTCAGAGTTACCTGTCTGACCGCCAACAATCCGTTGTATGGCAGAATGACATATCTCCCCAACTACCTGTCTCCATAGGGGTTCCCCAAGGAGCCATCCTTGGACCCCTACTTTTCTCTGTTTACACCAATAATCTAGCCTCTGCCACCAAACATGGCACACTCATCCAATATGCAGATGACTCAACCATCATCTGCTCAGCCCAGTCCCTACCCAAACTGCAAAAAGTCACACAGGAAGCCTTTTCCTCTGTTGAAACGTGGTTATCCGATACCCAATTAATATTCAACCCAAACAAAACTGAACTACTCATCTTCCAACCCACCAGACATACTCAAAACAACTCTCACTTTAACATCACAGCAAAAGACAACACCACTATATACCCAACTGAACACACCAAATTGCTAGGAGTGGAAACAGACAATAAACTAAAATTTGACATTCACATATCCATGACCATAAAAAAGTCCACAAAAAACTAGGAGCATTATACTAAAATAAACAATTTCTCACCAAAGCAGCAAAGATTTCAATAGCAAATTCCCACCTTATCTCCACCCTACTTTATGCCTCTCCAGTATATACCAACCTAAGGCAATGTGATCTAAACAAGCTAGAGACCTGCTACAACAAAATCGCCAAATTCGCCACAGGGGCATCCTACCGTAGTCACCACTGTCTCTCACTTGCTGAACTGGGCTGGCTTGAACTCCCTCACCTCCTTCAGTGGTATCAACTCTCACTCGCCCACAAACTAGTAAACCATCCACTAAATGTCCCATCCCTCCAGAATCTACTCCAACCCTATCGCACCACCAGACCACTAAGATCCAGCAACAAAAATCACTTGCAGATCACTAAAGCCAATAACTCTGCTGGTGAAGCACGATTCTCTTGCGCCATAGCCAAACTATGGAACTCACTCCCACCCACAATTACCTCCGTACCATCATGCACCAACTTCAAAACTTTATTAAAAGCTCACCTAAAAACATGCTGGCTATGCCCTTGCAACTCCCACTCTAATATCATCCACCCCATCCAACTACTACCTTTCTTTCACCTCCACTAACTACCTTGATGATAGCAAGCTCAGATGCTCATAAGCCTAGTACTTATTATACAGCAGGAACTTCTCATTGTTACATTTGTTAATGCCTGTTATGTACTTCACAGATAAAGATTCTAGTTGTCTACTGATGTACTATGTTCTTCATCTGTAAATATGTTGTAAGTAATTTCTATGTTAAATTGTTAATCGCTATGTAATCCTATGTAACTACTGTCTGTTTATTTTACCGTGGAGCTTTTCTCCCTGGGCCTCCGCTGAAAATGGACCCATGTCCAGTCGGACACTCCTGGTCAACAAATTTAAATAAATAAATAAATAAAATAAATAAATAAAAACACAGTGTCAAAGGGACCAGATGGTGTCCCAGGCTGCATCTTGCACAAACTACAGAAAAAAACTAACCCCCCCCCCCCACCTAAACATGCTGTTCAACCTCAGCCTCTCCACAGGCTACGTGTCCATAGAATGGCACACAGCAACGGTTATTCCTCTCCACAAAGGGGGGGGGCCACAACTGACCCTGGTAACTATCACCCCATAAGCCTGACTAACCTGGTCTGCAAGACTATGGAGCGCATCATCATGGAACTCGTTAACAAAGACATTGGGAACCTCCAAACACTTGACCCAACCCAGTTTGGCTTTGTTAAGGGCAGATCATGCCTACTAAACCTGGTTGACTTCTTCGAGACAGTCACCAAGGCCATAGATGAGGGAAAGGTGGTTCACACAGCCTACCTTGACCTCGCCAAGGCTTTCGACGCCATTCCCCACTCGGGTATTACAGAAAAATTCACCATTCTGATCATAAACCCCTACATCATGAGATGGGTTGCCAACTGGCTTGCAGACAGAACTCACACAGTAAGAATAGTGGGTTCCAGGTCCGACTCTAAATCAGTCACATGTGGTGTCTCGCAAGGCTCGGTCCTGGGATCCCTACTGTTTGGCATATACTTCTCAGAAGTACAGGCACTCACAGGAGGACTATGGCTAACCAAGTTCGCTGATGACTGCAAACTGGGAGCCATAATTGACTCTCCGGCTGACATGGACATCCTCCAAAAAGGCCTTACTGAGACAGACACCTGGTGTCAAAGTCATGGCCTCAAGCTAAATGCCAAAAAATGCATAGTCATCCCATTTGGGAAAAACAAAACACACACGAATTACCACAAAGGTGGCAGCACCCTTAATACAGAAGAGGTAATAAGAGATCTGGGGACCCATGTAGATAGTAATCTCTCCTTTCACAATCATATTGCCAAAGTAGTTAGGAAATCCTTCTATGTGGCCCATCTAATTACTAAAGGGTTCGCATCTAGAAATAAAGAGGTTATAGTGCCCCTCTACTCGTCACTCATTAGACCCATCATAGAGTACAATGTCTCATTTGGGATGTACCCCTCAAGACACTTCCAACAGCTGGAAAGACCACAAAAGTACCTCACCAAGAGGATTACTGGTCTCAAACATATGTCCTATGCAGCCCATCTGAAAAAACTCCGGCTTTACTCAGTGGCATATCGCTTACACATAGGTGATCTTTACCTGACTTACAAAGCCATGTCCAACTCAGAATTGATGGACATGCTCCACCTAAAGAAATCCAAGTCACTGCGAGCCACGTGCTCTAGTGAACTAAACCTCGCCACAACAATAAATAGAACGTGCTGGAGGGATAGATTCCTGTCACAGAGACTACCCATGCTTTGGAACAAAATTCCAAATTACATCAGGCAGAGCCCCTCACTAACACTCTTCAAGAGAAACCTTGACGAGTGGATGGGTAACAGAAAATACACCCCTGGGATCACTTCATTGGCTCTGCTTGACAGGGGATCAGTTAATTAATCAATGGGGCGATGAAAGCCGACACACTCTGGCTAGGTTTATAAATGCCCTAAGGCAGATAGCCTAGTACCTCCCTATGAACCTATAAAAAGGTCTAACACAATAATAAATGGTCCCAGACTCATAGTCTAAAACACAATGACAGAAAGTGCATCTCAGGATCAGGGCTGAAGTGCTTATGGCTGTAGACAAGTATTTGAGGAGGCAAAAAGAGAAGTACACTGCAGTTTTATAATAATGTGAGGCAGGTAATTAGGCCTAAAATGGGTGAGCTGGAGAGGTGGAGATATGGAGTAGGCACAGTACAATGAGAAAAAAAACAGAAAGGCACCACTGATGGAAGAGCAGCAAAAGTGAAAGCATGACTGAAGCAGGAGCTTGGATGTGCGTAAGAACTTTGTGTTGCTAGGTAGAATGAGAGTTGTTACGAGTGTGTTTTTATTTTTTTTGAAGCTATCTGTGTTTTTTGTGCTGATGTGGGTCAGTGGAGTGAGTGAAGAGAAGAGTTAACATTAGTGATGGGGAGGTAAAGGTCAGTGAATTGAGACAGAGGCAAACCGTTCATTATTTTTGGTGGACTCATGCAGATGTGAAATGACATTATCTTGACTAAAGGTTAACTGAGATGAGATCATGGAGCTTTCACCTAATGCATGGGCTTCTATTGATCAGAGCAGCTGTGGATACTTTTGTGTGTTTGGGAGAAGTGTTAGCAGGAGAAAAGCTGCCAATCTTCTCTGTATTCTATGGATCAGAGTGGCTATGGATACTTGTGTGTGCTTGGCAAAGGTTTTAGCAGGAGAAAATATGCCATTCTACTCTGTATTGTGTGCACCTAGTATCTTACAGCTGCCTCTCACTATGTGCATGTGATAATGAGTGTGCAGTATACGTACCATGACATATAGTCAGTAAAGCAAAAGGTAGAGCTCTAAATAAAATCACAACTGATAGTAGCTTTTCTTACCTGAAAGAAAACTGTGATCACAAAAGTTTGTCTGTTTTAAAACAAATGAAATAAGAATATGAAAAAAAACAACAACGTGGACCTAGCTAGCCATGCTACTCTCTTGGATGATTCTCCTCAATAATATCAAGTATCTTGCTGCACTGATGCATCCAAAGTAGGGGAAAGCCACAGAAAGGTAAGCTTGTGGCAAAGAGTAGAATAGCATCAGCAAATATGTGCATGTCAAATGAACGGCCACACAATTAAATTAATTCCTTTAACATTTCCTTACTTATTATTCTTTGTCTTTCTAACACTATTATAGGGCTTCAGGTAGCTCTCCTTCGGACATCACCCTGTCTCTAGCAAAAGAATTTCCTTTGTTATACTGGCGCTCAACTGTGATGCCAAATGCACTGACCAGTGTTCTGCTATCCCACCTGACTGCCACAATAAATAAGTCAAATAAACCTAGTTTATAGCATTTTTGGGGGGTATTCTGGCCCCTGCACCTCTTGATATGGAAGCACTGTCCCCCACACCAAGATCTCCAAAATATAGTATTTCCAACATTTCTCCAACTCAGAAAAATAGGAAAGCAAGGCTGGTCAGTTACCAACAGCAAAGCACTATGTGTTGCAGTAGAAATAAATGAGCCATGCCTCTCAATTTATGTTTTACCTTGGTTTATTGTCGTATTGATATACATATCAGTGATTTAATAAGTGGCACATATTATGTATATGCCATATGAACCTAGTCCACTCTGGCTTGTGTCAGCTGACTGCACTGTAGCTTCATCATTACTCTTATGTACGTGTGTATTTAAAACTGATTACTGCACTCACACACACACACCCGTGTATGTACTGTACACTGTCTTTAGGTTCTATTATTATCAGGTATTATTTTATGATATATTATTGCCCATTTGATCTTGTGTATCATTGATTGTTAGCTCTGTTTGTATATGTCATTCCATATCTTTTCTTATACAACATTTATTCTCTGTTGAAATTTATGCTATATAACCTATCTATTGCTGAAAATGGGTCCCCAATTGTACTCTACATACCTTAGAAATAATAAAAATCTGTTCTAAGTCTTCTTGTATGGCAGAGGAAATAAAACTATGAGACCTATGCAACCTGTGTTTAGTCAGCAGCACAGATGTTGGGGTAGGTGGGCTAGGAAGTGTGGGACTGAGCATTTGTCACTGGTTCTGATCATGAGGGGAGGCAGACAGCTCTTTCTCACTGCTTTGGTGACACCTAGGGGCAGCAATGGATTTTGCGCTCATGGTGCACTGCACTGAGCCTGAAAGGACAAGTGGAAACATGCATAGTTCCATACCTCTCAACTGTCCAGATTTTTGCCTCATGTTTTTAGTCTATTACTCATACAATTTGTGGTTTTCTGAAAAATCACTGAGGAATTAAAAAGGTCATACATTTCAGTTTCAGACTTCATTTCCTTCAGAAAATGCATGTTAGAAAGTTGCTAGAGTAGCAGCATTTATCTTAAGTCTGTAAGAGCAATATTTAAAATCTGTTCCTATTGTTGGGTCTTTGTCCCATCCATTATTTTAGGCTTTGTCCAGATTTCTTTTGCTAAAAAGTTGAGAGGTATGCATGCTTCTCATATCTCTCAACTGTCCAAATTTTCACAGAATGTCCAGATTTTTGCCTCATAAATTTGGCCTATTCTGCATAAAATTTGTTGTTTTCTGTCAAATCAGTGAGGATTGACTTCACCAAATAATTACGGGCATTTGAGTTTCAGACTTCATATCCTTCATAAAATGCATAGTAACAAAAAAAAACTTTTATTCTATAAACTTTCTAAGTTTCTAAGAGCAATGTTTAAAATTTGTCCCTATGTTGGAGCCTTTGACCCCAATTATTTTTGGCTTTGTCCAGATTTTTTGAGCTAAGAAGTTGACAGCTATGCTTCCCATGACTGTAGCCACAGTGGAGCTCAAGAGAGGTGCTATGGAATTTAGGAATGCCAAGAGCTGGGTAGAAATCCACTGCGTCAAGCACACTGGACAGCTCTTTACTCTCTAATCTTTGCCTCCCTGGATACTGACTGAGATTATTAAGCCCTGTAACTATAGAACAAAAGGACTCTAGGACTGTCTTCAAGACTGGAAGGTGTCTGGCATTTACTTTGAAAAAAAACAATAGGCCAATTGGGCAAAGAACGGGCAACCACTGGGCAAGACCAGAAGGCCAGAAAAAAAATATTAAAACTGGAGTCCAGGTCACAGCTCTCAGCCTTCCATCTCCAAAATGAGGAACACTCGCCTTCATAATGTGGAAAAAATGGGCAAAATGTGGAACACATACTAATGGCTTACTAACAACTTCAACTAGGAAGGTCATAGGATGGTTAAAATATGCTAGTTTTACTCATAAATATCATCCCTTAATGAATTAATATGATTAATTTCTAGCTACCATGGATTTCACTTAAAAAAAATCCTAACACTGAATGTGTGACAGACTCTTTCAGTGTGGAACTTTGAGGAACTTCGAGGAACATGAACTTTTTAAGACCTCAAATGAGGTACGTTCCTCGTAATGAGGTACACTTGAGAGGTATGGTCCAGGTTCATGGCTAATTATGATAAATCATATATTTCTAACACCAACATTTGTTGATATATGTGCAATGATTTTTTTTAAATGCTATGAAATGACCTGCAGTTTGCAAGTTGAGTGTGTTATTTAATGATTTGGAAAAATAAAAACTTTATTTTGAAATCCTGAACAGCAAGCCTTTTGCCAAAAATCTAAACACTACCTGTACTTTCCTGAACTGACTGGCCATGAAACAGTTAAAATCATGCGGTTTGTGGAAAAAGAGTTCTACCCTCCCCCCCCAGCCATCTGCTTTCCTGCGATCCCATGGAGAAAGAAAACCTTAGAGCTGTGTGTGGTTTGTGCTGAAGCCCCACCCCTTCGACCCTCCCAGTGTAACAAAACTTAGTAAAAAAGTACAGTTTGAATACACATACTCATTCTGTAAGATACCTGGTGTCTATTATAAAACTCGGTTACGTTCTGTTTTTCTGCATTTTTGAGTCTTCACGGAAGCTAAAATGGAAAACACAGGTTACACTTATCCCCAGGATAATGTGGCTCTTTATCCTACAGGTCAGTATGATCGACTAAAAGATGATGGTACAAGTGTGACTACAGCAACAGTTGTCAACATGGGGCCAACAGTCCCACCACGCAGAGACCATATCATTTGGTCCATTTTCACTACTGTCTACATGAACATCTTCTGCCTGGGATTAATGGCTCTTGCTTTCTCCATAAAGGTAAAACTATTTTTTTAGACTAATAGCTTATTTTTTGTAAAGCTAACTGTGATAAAAGCCAGCATGTAGCGACTTTAGACGCACACTACTGTTTGCAGCAATTTAGTGTGTATGGAAAAATGGCTAATGATAATGTAGCTTTATTATTTGCTGGAAAATCATGTCTTGAAAAAAGTGTGTAATGTACCCAAGTAAGCATCCTTCAAATTTGTGTGCGACGAAAGAAAAAAAAATAGAGGATACAACCATCCTTTTTTAATCATTTACTAATACAGGACTGTAGTGTACATGTGAATGTGTTTACTAAGTCTGAATGTGATTAGAAGTAGTATATGTGAAATGATAACAGTGTTCTTCTTTTCAATTTGTCTTAAATTGCGAAATGTTGATGAATTCTTGGGCGAAGTTGAAGTGTATTATCGCACAGGAATTCCAGTCAAATAATATAACTTTTAACACGGTGTTGAAGGTGTTCCATCTAGTCATTATGCTGAGTATGAACGTACCCAATTGTTGCAGCAAATTGTTCTACGGTACTACTGTCCCTGTAGTTATGTTTGTTTCAGAGAAGGTTTGCTGTTATCTGGAACAAGGATACACGTGCTTTTGCCTCCTCAACAAACATAAGTGTTGCCGCGAAATGTTTACGGAGAAGCCTAACCACATGCTCGCATTTACAGCAGATGTTCCTGTTTTTACGAAGCATTACAAATGTTAACAGACTGACCCTAACGAATTGGGACATATTTGGAAAGAGGAGCATTTCTCTCTTTTTTTTTCACGATATAACGTGAATCACACCCACCGCAGGTTAGGGTTGCCACCTTTTCAAATGCCCAAAGTGGGACATTTTTGGTACAAACGTCATTTTTTGCAGGGAAACAACAACACACCAGTAAAAAAAAAAAAAAAAACTGTTTTTTTTTAAATAAAAAAAGCTTCTTTGAAGCATTTTAGTTGTTTATTCTGTTCTGTATAACATTTAGGTGTTTCAGATACAGAATAACTGTTTTATGCACCTATTACATAAAATATAGGAAATCATTTTGGCCTAAAATCTCAGGACATTTGCCATTTTTACAATTTTTTTGCAGGACACAACTGCCCAAAGAGGGACTGTCCTCGCAAAGTAGGACAGGTGGTAACCCTACCACAGGTTTGTCCCCATTGTCAGTGTGTACCCGTGGACAGAAATGACTCGCGGCATTATAGTGTGGGCTCATCGGCAGTTAGAATATTGTGACAGTACCGCTCAACTTCTTAATGCAAGAACTGTGGACAAAGTCTCCAATGATATGTGCAGGGGGCCAAAGAAATAGGGAAAACCTAAAAGCCATTACTGGGCTAGGCTAGCTGTCTATCTTAGCAACGTCGAATGTGTGGTATTCTTCAGTAAGTGCAATCATCGGTGATTTGCCAGAAAACCATACAGTCTTTAGAAGGCTCAATTGAAAAATGAGATGTGTACCGTGTTTTCTGTTCATAAATGAAACTGTACAAACAGTACTTGCCTTTGTACTGTTGCACCGATTTGCGAAATAAAAAAAAAAAAAAAGATTTCACAGCGATCGCATCTGCGTTTTTATGTTATGTATACACTGTTTTTCTTTATAATCTAATGTTTTTGTGCAGTTACCTTTTGTTTTCTGGATCTGAATACGCGTATGTTTTCTCTTTATAGATCTATATTTCATTGCGTTATGGTGGCATCTTTCAATCAAACGGTGGGCGGTGCAATCAAAATGCTCGCAGGCGGGGTTTGGGAGGGGCTTGCTACTGCGCATCTGGTGGGTTAATACACTTCAATTTCGCCGAATTTCGTGAGCCAGGAAGTCATATAGAGAAAAGGTGGCACATTTTCTTGGAGTATTTTCAGTTAATATTTTACTTAAGTTTCTCACAGTGCTGCGTTTTCAAATGTAACTTGGAAGCTTTGTTTATGGTCAGCTGATTTAAGTCACAAATCATGCATACAGCATACATAATTCAAAAATTACTTTTTACTCTTTAGTTACCAAGTAGTACTTATGAAATGTTGCTTTTATTAAATATACAGAAAGGGCCTAGTGTGCATTTCCCGGAGGATATGAAGACAAAACTCAATTGTCTGCCATTATTTAGTTATTTCAGTCATTAGTGATTTGCCAGAAAACCACATATTTTCTGAGGAGCAGACCAAATCTGAGGCAAAAATCTGAATACTGTGAAAATCTGGACAATTGAGAGGTATGGACTGCCACCCCACATGGTCAGCATTTCTGGTGATATGCTCTTACAAAAGTCTCCATTATTAGCTGTTAATCTACATGTTCCTTGATTTTTTTTGGAAGTTACTGTTAGGCATGGGAAATGAGGGAATACATCCCAACAGTAGCAAGACGCATAGCTACTTTTATGTACCATAAAGAGGATTTTTGGCAGTTTCTGTTGATAGTTCTTGTTTGTTCCCTGGTGTACAACACTAAAAATTGCCCAAGTGCACTCTTAAGCTCAGGATCCATTTTTACTACAAGATCATAGTACCAAAAGTTAATAATAAAATATAACCATCTATACAGAACTCAGAACATCAAGAAGAAAAACATTTTGGCAACTGTGAGCAAATTAAATCATTTTAAAGCAAAACAGTATTATGTTACGTGAATGTGACAGAACTGGTCAGATGTAAAATAGAATTAAACAACTAGTAATGTACAATGTGCAGACTTTTGTTGGCAGTTCAATATTTACATAACAGATTAGATTAAGAACAGTCACTGCATTAACTTTTATAGAAAGAAAGAAAAAAAACCTGGTTACAATTTAAGAAAATGGACATGACTAAAGAGTTATATGACAGACTCAGCGAGTTACCAAAGATAAAAAAGTCAGAACAAAATAAGTATATTGCTAATCAGGGCTGGGGATGTAGCCTCAATCACCTTGTTGGGGGTGGGCGGCTTGACTCGAATACTAAAGTCATCTTAAGTGTGTGTGTGTGTGTGTGTGTGTGTGTGTGTGTGTGTGTGTGTGTGTGTGTGTGTGTATGTATGTATATGTATATACCTCAGGGATTTCTGTTGCCTTTCTGTTTGGCCTGCACTGTATTTAACCAATGGCATCTACTGTTGAAAGCCTAAGACAGCCCATGTTATAGAGGAAGCATACCTCTCAACTTCTTTGTGCAAGAAATCTGGACAAAACCTAAATTAATCAGGCAACAATGGCCCAAAAATAGGGACAGATTTTAAATAGTGCTGTTATGAACTTGGATTTTCTGAAACAAATGAAGTGTGAAATTCAAATGTGTTCCATTATTTAGTGGCTTCAATCATCACTGATTAGCCAGTAAACCACAGGTTTTTTGAGGAACAGACCTAAAATACGAGGCAAAAATGTGGATAGATTAGAGGGTGAAAGTAGGCTCCTTCTGCATGTAAGAGACACTCCAAGCTCCTCGTGGTCCTGCAGAGTGGTGCTAGCAGCAGAGAGGCTAAAAGAGCGACTGCTAACCTGATAAAAGTGTTTTTTTTCCTGCTACTACCTGGGCGACTGTCCAATCTAGCTAAACTGCAAGTATTTCTGCTTCTTGAACTGTTTTAAACTGTTTAAAGTTGTTTTTGCACCTGCACTTTTAAATGTTGTCCTGTTTGCTGCATTTACCTGTTGAGGCTACACACTCAAGTGCACCAGCCTGTGTTACATATTTATTGCATTTTCCTGTTGTTTGTTGCAAAAAAGAAAAAAAACAAAAACATTATCCTTGTTTCCCGTCTTTCCTGACCTAGAGTAGTCCAAATACAGGCTTTGCTGTATTCTGGACTTTTGGAAAGTTCCTGTGTTGCCCATTTCCTTTCTTGGATAAAGGGAGGCTTCTTTGTTCACCAGTGGCAGTGGGGAGCTTAGAGCAGCCTATCTATCCCTGGAGGAGTGTTCCCAGCACAAGAATCTGGTAGTCTATTGGCCGTTTTGGGCTAATTTCTAGCTCTTTTAAGTCCCCCTGTATAAAACCCGCTTTAGCGCGGCTGTAAATGATTTTGCGCATAGCGCAGTGCCGCTTAATTGGGTTTAAACCATTCTCAGCTCCACAAAGTCTGTTCTTCACTTTTTCCCTTAGAACTGATCTAGTTCTCATAATAAACACCCTATTCCTACTCTAAAGCTTGGCACTTGCTCACTAAAGCAATTATATAAGTCAGCACTAAAAAATTAAAAGCACTACACCCTCACAAACTCCCCTTGAGTACCTTGTTCCCCATTGGCCCTTTTTTCAATTATAAAGGAATTCCCAATACTATTCTAGCATGTCCAAAGGTCAGTTGTCAATCTCCTCTCCAGTCCAGCTGGTGAAGCTGGGAATCTTGAGGCAATGTTACAACTGCCTCATGTACACAGACAACCCTCTCCTCCTCCCAACAAATTCCAACACATGTGAGAGATGCAACCATATAGCCAAACTGGAGGCTAAGCTCTCTCAACTCAGTACTGGCGTAACCAGTCAGGAGGAGAAGGAAACCACACTCACTACAATTCCAGTCTCACATAGACCTACCACGACAGCAAACCAAACACATAAACACACAAAAACATACTCTGAGGCTCTAAATAAAAATCTGCCTAAGCAGCAGAGACCTCCAAAGCAGACACCCAAGCAACTGCTACCCCAAAACAAAACACATGCAACACATAGCTCACAAAGCCAGTGTGCCAAACAGTCACAGCTCTTAAGGCTAAACAACACACCTGATACACTTGTAATAGGTGACTCTATCGTTAGGCACAGTGACGTCCCACTCACCAGGCTGAACAAGGAGAAGGTCACGATGAGCTGCCTGTCGGGCGCTAGGATCCGCCACATAACACAAGCACTCAGGTCACTCCAAGGCAAGTACAAATGTGACTCAGTCATTGTCCATGCTGGTGTGAATGACCTGAGATGTACCTCCCTGGACTACATGAAAAGAGACATAGAGGAGCTCTCTGAGCATGTAACTCAGGCCGGTATGACCCTGACCTTGAGTAGCATCTTACCCTCACCAAGAATGATGCCACAATATGAAGACAAGATGATCAATTTCAACAATTGGCTTAAGTATTGGTGTCATTCAAAGGGGATCCAATGCCTGTCAGCCTGGGATGACATGCTCGACAAGCCACAATGCTTCGCTAGGGACGGCTTGCACCTGTCACCCCTGGGCTTTCAGATATTGGCAAAGGCTGTTGTCACCCCCATAGTGCCTTTTTTAGGCAAGGCTCAAAAGACAAACCCACCTCCATAGGTATCACAAGGGATAAGAAACTAAGAGTAATGCTACTCAATGCCAGAAGTCTAAGCCTCAAGATGCACGCACTTGAAACTCTCCTTAGCATGGAGAACATCAATATCTGTGCAGTAACAGAAACCTGGTTCAAGGCTCCCGAGAGCACCCCAGCACTACCAGGTTATACCTCATACCATGCTTTTTGGCCCCAAAACTTGGACCGAACCACAAAAGGAGGGGGAGTATCAATATTCGTCAAAGATACCCACACCTCCAGGTTGGTGGCACAGCACGAGGCATCAGAGACTATCCATGTGCAACTAACAGTGGGTAAAACTGCCTTCCAGTTTATAGCCTGCTACAGACCACCCTCGCAAACCCAGGAACCCCACTCGGCCTTCCTGAGAACACTGGAAAATATGAAGGTCTCTCCAAACACCATTATATTGGGCAACTTCAACTACCCAAACATAGACTGGGAGCATTACTCTAACTCCAATACCCTAGCCCAAAGGTTCCTAGAATTTATAAACTCAAATGCTATGGAACAACTTGTTACCACTCCCACAAGAGGGGAAAACATACTGGACCTGATCATCACCAACATGGGGACTCTATGCTCCAGACCAGAAGTGTATCCCTCACTGGTAAGATCAGACCATAAACTAATCTCCCTGGATATTCACATCCCGACCCCACCACCTGCCCAGGAAACCACAGTGAAAAATTTCTCTAAAGCAAATTTCACACTCCTCAAAACCGAGGTGGAATCTTTCAAAGTCCCTGGGCCTGTGGAAAATACGGCCCAGACCGCAGAATCCTTTATAAACGCATTCTGTGAACACCTTCAGGAATGCATGGATCATGCAATCCCAAATAAAACCAAGACCCAATCCTCCAAAGGCAGACGTCCTGTCTGGTGGACCCCAACCATAAACAAACCATACAATAGAAGGAGGAAGCTACTACATGATAGAGCAAAATCCCGAAAATGGAAGGCATCTCTGATCAGTATTAGCAAAAAACTACGGGCACTCATAAAATCGTCTAAGGCCAGCTTAGAGAGAGAAATTGCACAGGACACTAAGGATAATCACAAGGCTTTCTTTAGTTATGTCAGGAACCTGGGTGGGAATTCCCAGATATGCTCAGAATTAGACCAAAATGACAAAAAATACACCGAACCCACAGACATTGCCAACATCCTAGCTGACAGGTTCAGCGCAAACGTCTCCCCCCCCCTCCTCCCCACCAAAAGGGCAAATATATATCCCAGCAGTGTGCTACCCCCCTGACATCTCAGATACTCAGGTAAGAGCCGCCCTCTCCAAAGCAAAAAACACAGCATCAGTGGGACCAGACGGTGTCCCGGGCTGCGTCCTACATGAACTCCAAGAAGAGCTAAACCCAAACATAAAACTACTGTTCAATCTCAGCCTTACTACAGGATATGTACCCAAAGAGTGGCGTACAGCAACAGTGGTCCCTCTCCACAAAGGTGGTGCCTCAACAGTTCCTGGAAACTATCGCCCCATAAGCCTGACTAGCTTGGTCTGCAAAGCTATGGAAAGGATCATCATGGACCTCATAAATAAAGATATTGGGGACCTACAGACACTGGATCCTACCCAGTTCGGCTTTGTTAAGGGCAGATCCTGCCTCTTAAACCTGATCGATTTCTTTGAAACAGTCACCAAGGCCATTGACGAGGGGAAGGTGGTCCACACAGCCTACCTGGACCTCGCAAAAGCCTTCGATACAATACCCCACTCGGGCATTATAGATAAGCTCACCAGCTTAAATATAAACCCCTATGTCACTAGATGGGTTGCAAACTGGCTCAAGGACAGAACTCACTTGGTTATTATTGCTGGAGCCATGTCAGACTCTAAACCAGTTACAAGTGGTGTCCCACAAGGCTCAGTCCTGGGACTTCTCTTGTTCGGTATATATTTCTCGGAGGTACAGGCCAACACGGAAGGACTGTGGCTGACCAAGTTCGCAGATGACTGCAAACTGGGCGCCATAATCGACTCTTCAGATGACACAAGCATCCTCCAAAAGGGCCTCATAGAAATAGACAACTGGTGCCAGAGCCATGGCCTCAAGCTAAACGCCAAAAAGTGTATAGTCATCCCCTTTGGCAAAAACAAAGTGCCCACAAATTACCAAATAGGTGGTAATCCATTAAGTACGGAAGAAGTAATTAGGGATCTGGGGACCCAAGTTGATAGCAGTCTCTCATTTGATAACCACGTGGCCAAAGTGGTTAGAAAAACATTTTATATAGCCCACCTAATCATGAAGGGATTCACATCTAGATCAGGGGAGGTCATCGTGCCTCTTTACTCATCCCTCATCAGGCCCATAATTGAGTACTGTGCCCCTTTTGGGATGTGCCTTACCAGACACCTGCAGCAACTGGAAAGACCCCAAAAGTACCTCATCAAGAGGATCAAAGGGCTCAAACAGATGCCATATGCTGCCCGGTTAAAGAAACTCCAGCTCTACTCAGTGGCATACCGCCTGCTCAGAGGTGATCTGTGCCTGACGTATAAAGCCATGTCCAACCCGGAATTAATGGACATGCTGCACCTCAGAAAAGCCAAATCCCATCGAGCTACGCTCGAGAGACTTGAACCTCAGCACTGAAATAAATAGGACATGCTGGAGGGACAGATTCATAACACAGAGGCTCCCTTCACTCTGGAATAAAATCCCAGTCCAGGTTAGGCAGAGTCCCTCATTGAGTCTCTTCAAGAGGAATCTTGATGAGTGGATGGGAGATCGTAGGTTTACCCCGGGTATCACTTCTGTGTCACTGTTAGACAGAGGCACAGTATACTAACCTCGAAAAAGGGCATAGCAAAATTAATTTAAAATGGGTGGCGAAAGCCAAACACACTCTGGCTAGGCTTATAAATGCCCTAGGGCAGATAGCCTAATATGAACCTATATAAAAATAAATAAAATAGAATTCAGAAGTTTTATTCAGCCTCTATCTGAATCACCATTTAGCTGTCGTGGCCTAGAACTGTCCCATTTTTCCCATGGGGTGTCCTTGCTTTCCAAGGACTAATACCCTATCTGTAACCTCATGTTATTTCCCAATAAACATTTGTTGTCATCTGATATAATGATACTAAGAGTTTTTCTTAGGACCGTCATCTCTCATTGCTCAGCCCCCCCACCCCCACTAGCTTAATTTTCTGCCATAGCGCAAGTTTTTACAGAAAAAATATCACAAATAGCTACTACTTAACACGTCACCCAGTTACTCACACTTTTATTTTTCAACCAAGTGAGGTGCTGTTTTTAGTAGTTTGTATTTTTTTTGCTTGTTGACTGTCAGACCTTCCCATTAACTGGCCCTTGTTTATCCTGTGGGTGAGAGACAGTTGTACAAACCATCATGAATGCGGTTACTAACTCCACCCCTGATGTTTTGCATAGATAACCGTATACTAATACTAAGGATTTTACTGGAGAACCTCATTTTCTACCATTGCTCAGATTTTCCCCCTTGGGAACTTCATTTTTTGCAAATTATTCAAGTTTTCTCTTTGTCCTGCCCTCTGATCATCAAATAATATTATTAATTAGTTGTCTTTTACCCAGTGGGTGAGATCAGATTGCATAATGGAGAAGTGCATCCATAAGTAACTACTTAACCACCTTCTCCAAAACAACTTACTTGCCAACTGTCAGCATGTATTCAGACCTTTTCACAGTGCCACCACTGCCCTGCTATCCTTCACAGACTGCATTAACAAAAACCGTAACAAAAATATTCTCTCCTCTGCAGTCTTCATTGATTTATCTAAAGCTTTTGATATGGTTAATCACCAGTTCCTATTACATATACTGAAATCCCTTTCACTCGAACCTCTAGCCATAAATTGGTTCAAATCTTACCTAGAAAACAGACAGCAGGCTGTACTCTGGCATAATAAACTATGTAATCACCTTCCCATTTCCCTTGGTGTTCCTCAGGGCTCCATATTAGGCCCACTCCTATTTTCCATTTATATTAATGACCTTCAATCAGCAATTCCACATACCACCTGTATTCAATATGCAGATGGCTCTACTATAATCTGTCCAGCCACTTCTCAAACTGAACTATAGTCCCTTACCCAAAAAGCATTCAATACTGTAGAACAATGGTTCTCAAACCGCTGCCTCCTCCTAAACCCAAAAAAAACCTAAACTGTTACTCTTCACACCAAACCGAAAGTCCACCCCTACACATTTCACACTCACATCTAATAATAGTACTCTAATTTCTCACGATCCAACCACTAAACTCTTAGGAATAACAATAGATAACAACCTCAACTTTGATACTCATATAAACAGCACATAAAATCAGTCAACAAAAAACTGGGATCCCTCTATAGAATCAAACCCTTTCTAACATCAGTAGCTACGACCGCTATAGCCAGAACTCACTTAATCTCCACTCTACTCTATGCTTCACCTATATACTCTAATCTTTCTAAAAACAGCCTCAACAAACTGGCAATATCCTATAATAATATTGCTAGATTTGCCACTGGCTGTCCATTCAGAACTCATCACTGTGTTAATCTAAAACAACTAGATTGGCTAGAGTTTCTAAACCAGCTTCAATTTCACCAGCTTGCTATAGCCCACAAGACCCTGTATCAACCCACCAACACTTTAATACTTACCAGCCTCATTACCCCTTACAACAGTCTTAAGAATTTACGCTCCTCAAACAAACTGCTGTTCAATACTTGCATATCCAACAACTCAGCAGGAGACTCCCTGTTCTCTAATACTGTTGGAAAGCTTTGGAATCTACTACTCACTGAACTCATAACTCTATCTTCTCATACACTTTTTAAAAAGAATCTAAAACTATTTCTCAATACACACTGGTTATGCTCCTGTACTAACCCTGACAAACTTTCTTCCTTCACAGTAATAAATACTCTACATCTTTATAGACTTATCCTTAAAGAATCAATAGACCATGTTATTGCAAATCAAATTTATGTATATATGTATATAGTATCCTCTCTTGTACATTATCCTTTGCTGTTTACTGTTTGTGTTATGCTCATTATGAGTATTGTATTTTGTATTGTTTAATAACAATTTTTATTTAACAATAGCTGTTTTTTTTTTTAAGTTTGGACTGCTACTACTTTCTATATTGTATTCTGTGTGTGTCTTGGAGCTTTTCTCCCCAGGCCTCTACTGAAAATGGACATGTATCTAGTTAGACTAGCCCGGTCAACAAATGTAAAATAAATAAAAATAAAATAAAATAAGCTGTCACACATGCAGCCACTGTAGGCCTAACCAATGTGGACACTTTGTCATCTTATTGCTGTCCTATGATTTCCCTCCAGTGTGTGTGTGTGTGTGTGTGTGTGTGTGTGTGTGTGTGTGTGCCCCATATCCTCCCACACACACAATCTATGACAGCTACTGTCACTAGCGTGGGATCACCAAATCTACATTTCCTAGTCTTACAGCTCTTTTGAATCTGCAAGCCTCTGCTTACATAGCAACAATCACCTAGTTGGGATGACAATCTCCCTACTTTCAAAATAGGCAAGCAGATATAAACCTCTTACTCCTAACCTCAGTGCCTGGCTCTTCTAATATTCAAGTGTCTAATCAGTCTGCAGCCATTTGTATTATATAAACCAGGGCTTTGTCTGTCTACACTACAGTTTCATTGCTTCTGTTCTGGTCTCAGTGTGTGTGCAGCACCTCCTTACAATGTTTTTTATGCATTTCATGTATGCATGTTTCATGCATATGTATGCGCTGCCTTGGGACACTTGATTCTGGAACCGTGCTCCTGTAACCTCCACCTGATGTCCGTCCATGTGCAGTGGTATCTGTGCTTCTCTTCCACTATGGGGGGGTGGTGAGCCAACAATTGCCTTTTCACTTAGCTGCCTTTTGCCAACTCCAGGCTAGATGCCAGAATCTATGTCACTGACACTCCTGTCAGGGCTTCATTACTCTGGGGTTAGGGTAAATCTTAGGTTCTACTAAGCTGGGCCAATGACAGAGTATCCAGGCTAAAAAGTAAAAAAAAAAAATGTGAGGAAAAATATTGTTGTTCTGGTCTGTTCTGACACCAACTACATTTGACAGTTTCCATAGAAGTGTAATGAGCTTCAGCTAAGTAAAATTGCTATTTGTTTTCACAATTCCTGTAAATCAGAGTGTGTGATATACCTTTAAGAAGCATTCCAGTCAGTAGGCACATGCATATAAGTACTGAGCACATGTAAGCAAGAGTGCCATTCTGAGTGAGCAGCCTGAGTAATGTCATGCATGTATGCAGCAGTGAGCACAGTTAGTTCATTTAGGTTTAATGTTCCTGCCATCCATCCTGATGTGTTTGTATGTAATAAAGTACTTAAACGAACACCTAGGCCTCTTTGTCTTATTCAGATGTACAAGAAGAGTGACATGGTGTCAGAATGGGATCCAGAATCAAAACCATAAGGCAAACAGAAATGGAGGAATATACAGGCGTGGATCATCCCTACTGCTCAAACAACTTGCAAACAGGTCAGAAACAAATTCCATGTACTAAAACTTGTTTAAATGATTTTTTTCACAATAAATATAAAATAAAGCATTCAGAATGCTCAGAACAAATTTCTAATTAAACAAAATGTCAGAAACTGTGACATATTGATAAAAATAATCAAAATAATTATGAAAATGTTTGAAACAATATCCAAATCACATAATGTATAAAAAAGGGAAAAACGACTGTACTTTTTCCCAATGTACTATTTATTTGCATTAACTAAGCTATTCCAAGTATCCGAAGTGTGCAAAGTGTTGGCAAGTGTGCCTAGTATTACAGTGCAGTTATTTCAAAGAATATTTCGCAAAGTACAGTCTTTTGAAGAGCTTATTGTGCATTTGAATATTATTACAAGCACCTGGTGTGTGTTAATGTTCATACATAATTACAAGGGCCAAGACTGCATTGTGTTTTACTAAAATTTGTTAGCATGGCAGAAGGATTTCACATCACTGCACCACTTGTATTTGATAAGAATATTGCAGAAAATTGGAGAGTGAGCAAGAATACAATATTTTCACACAGGCTGATTTTTCTGACAAAGACACACGTACAAAGGCATTTATTCTGCTTAATTTAGATGATTTAGAGGCCATTGAAAGATAGCATAGCATTCATTTGTGTATGCACCTGCTGCATTTGCAGGGGAAGGGGAAGATCATCATATTGTGGTGCAGGCTGAAATGTGGGAAGACCCTGAGTGCTTGAAATGTAAATTTAAAGAAATGTGTAACCCAAAAACGAATGTTACAATGGAAGGACATTTATTTTAGACAAGAGATCAAAAGCCTGGTGAAACTTTTGCAGCATACATAACCAACTTGAGAAATAAAGCTAAAACATGCAGATTTGGTGATTTGAGAGATGAGTTGATAAAGGACAGGCTTGTGTGTGGTATTAATAATGACACAGTCAGAAAGATTTTGCTTCACTGCAGTGATTTAACGTTAAACAAGACCACTGAGATTTGTCAAATATATGAGCTTATAGAAAAGCACACAAATATGTTTACAAATGAGACAGGCTTGCTTCCATTACCTTCCAAAGCTAATGTAGTTAGTATGCTGCATGAGGTTAAACGATACAGGCCAAAGGGTGTAGCAGTCACAGCCCAAGCTCCAGTAAAACCTAGAGCGCACTCAGTGAAACAGTAGTATAAATCAAAAGGGTTTATGGTTGCTTCCAACTCTTAAAACCAACTATAAACCAACAAAGTTAGCTGCAGTGCCAATCTTTATTGTTAATTGCCATAATTGTGGTGGAAAACCATGAGCACAAACGTGAAAAGTGCTTAGCTTTTAATTAGCAGTGCCATTCTTGTAATAAGTGGAATCATTTCAAGAGGTTTGGTAAATCAAATAAGGCACATTCTTTTATTAAGGAGAGCATTCAAAGAGGCAATTTGATCTATTAGAAAGCTGCCATCCTACTTTTTATGTTGCTGCTGTGTCTGTGCTTAGTGTAACAGCCAGTGCAGTAGGTTTGTAGGCAAAGAACAAAATGTTTGCACTGTTCAGATTAATGGGAGTCCTGTACAGCTCAATGTAGATACTGGTTCAAAGTGCAACGTTATGTCTGAAGAAATGTTTGCTAGAGTAAAAGCTGCAGAACAATTTGATCTGGCAAAGTGTGTGAAGCTTGTTGCCTATGGTGGTGAAAAGACTCAAACTGAAGGCTCAGTAGTGCTTTCATGTTACTCTGCTGGGAACAACTATGACTTTCAGTTTTACATAGTCAACAGATGCATGCAGTCATTATTAGGCCTCAGAGACAGTTTGAAAATGGGACTGCTTTCACTTAATAAATAAGTTCACCATGTAAGCTTGAATGAGAAAAGCTCAAATTTTGCCCAAGCTATTTTTCTTAGTATGTTGATGATATTTTTGAAGACAAACTAGGCAAACTCCCAGTTGTGTACTCCATGAAGTTAGACTCAGAGGTCAGTCTAGTTATCAGACCAGAAAGGAAAGTTCCAGTAGCCATGCAGAACAGACTCAAAGCTGAGCTAGACAAAATGGTGCAGCAAGGAGCAGTTTGTCCAGTAGAAGACCCAGCTGAATGGGTATCCTCCATACTAGTAGCTTATAAGAAAAGCTCAGATGATATCAGAATATGTATTTATCTGCAGACTTGAACAAAGCATTAAAAAGGTCTCATCATCCTATGCACAGTCAAGGAAGTTGCTGTCCTCATACCACGTGCCACTGTTTTTTCTGTCTTAGATGCAGAGAGTTCATTTTGGCAAATTTTGATTGACCAAAAATCCTTATTACTAACCCCATTTAGTACACTATTCGGAATGTACATATTCCATAGTGGGATAGAACATTTTTTTTTTCTGGCTATCCATGTGCTATTACAGTACATGATATTCTTGTAGGAGGCAGTAGTGAAGTCACACATGATAGAAATCTCAAGAAAGTTTGGAAAGAGCTCATGAAGTAAATCTTAAGTTGAATCCTCAGAAGTATAAATTCAGGCCATGAAAAGTTACTTATGTTTGTCATTTGTTTACCAGTTCAGGCTTATGACCAGATCCTTCCAAGCAAACAGCTATTCTTGAGATGCCAGCTCTAGACAATGTCCGAGCCTTACAATGTTTTCTTGGCATGGTTAATAAGCACGTTCATTCCAGACTTGAGCCAACTTTCAGCACCGTTATTAGAGCTAACACGTAAAGATGTTACCTGGTCCTGGTCAGAATACCACCAAAGAGTATTTGATGCCCTGAAAGAGAAAATTACCAGTTCACCCACTTTATGTTAGTGTGATGTTCACAAACCAGTAACTCTTTCCTGTGATGCTTCTAAGTTTGGTCTAGGTGCAGTCATTCTTCAAGAGGGCAGACCAGTAGCCTATACATAGAGAACTCTTACCCAAACTGAGATGCAGTATGGCCAGATAGAGAAGGAACTTTTGGCAATTGTATTTAAATGTTCGAAGTTCCATGATTATATTTATGGCTGATCTATCCAGATAGAACCTGACCACCAACCACTAGTCACTATTTTGAGAAAGCCAATGCACATTGCTCCTGCGAGATTGCAATAGAAGATGCTCAAATTGCACAATAAGGCAAACTTCTTTATTTTGCTGATACCTTATCTCGATCGCCCAGAAAAACCACAGAACAGCATGAGAATGACCAACCTGATTTTGAAGTCATGGAATTGAGAAATTTTTCTTCCATGTGTCCTGATGAGCTTAGAACTCACACAGCTTAAAATCCAGTTTATCAGAAGCTCAACCTCTTTATCCGTCAAGGATCATCTTCAAAACAATCGTGTTTATTAATAGATGTGTAGCAGTATTTTCCCTACAGAGATGACGTTTTGTCCAACAATGGTATCGTCATGAAAGGTCCTAAAGGGATTGTTCCAAAGTCTTTGCAACAAGAGCACATTAAGATCTTGCATCGTGGCCACCCAGGAACTGATTCTACCAAAAGAAGGGTGAGAGGATCAGTATTTTGGCCTTTTAAGTCAAAAGATATTGAAAAAGTACTTTCATTTTGTTCTATATGTAATATTACAAAGCCACATCAACAAAAAGAACCATTTCACTTAAGCCAGATTCCTGACCTACTTTGAACAACAGTATTTGAGTGTAATGGTTGGTACTTGGTGTTAGACTCTTATTCAGATTGGTTCAAGATTGACCTACTTCCTAACCTAATGTCCAATACTGTCATTACTAAGTTGAAGCGACATTTTTCCGCACAGAGTCATTTCTGACAATGGTGCACAGTTTACAATTCAGCAGTTCAAACAATTTGCTGAAATGTGGGACTTTGTTCATATTATGAGTAGTCCTGAATACCCGCAGTGGCGCAGTCAAACGGCTTGGCTGAATGTGCAGTTCAAAGCTCAAAACAGCTGTTAGAGAAATTCAAATGTGACAGTACCATCAGAAACATTCCTCACAGTGATTATATTGGCCTGCCTGGAGACTTATGTCAAGACAGACCAGAACCACATTACCAGTCATCAGCAATTTATTGGTTTCATGTGCTTAAAAACAACAAAGCCGTGAAAGCCCAACTGTTGAAAAAGCATTTGTCCCAGAAATCCTACTATGATAAGACCAGCAAACTGCTCAGTTCATTGAAGGGAGAGATAATGAGGATGCATATGACAAGGTTTTTGATCATATCGGATTTGTGAAACATTTGTGTCAAGAGCCGAGATCGTACGTCATGGAATCACAAGGAATGGAATTTAGGTGGAATTGGAAACATTTACTACTGGCGTCTGAGCCAGTGTTACAGCATCTTGCCTGTAATAAGGACTCTAATTCTCAGAATGACTTGTCCAATGTTCCTGTTCCAGAAGAGATTCCATCAGCAATCCCTGTTCCTGAGAATATCCCCAAAAGTCCTGAAGAAGAACATTCACCAGTGGCTGTCCCTGTTGCTAAACCCAGTCCTAACTATTACATTATGAGATCAGGTCGCATTTCCAGATCTAGTTCCAGATACACAGCAACCTGGACTTGACTGTTGTTTTGTTTATTATTGTCTGTATAATTGCATGCCTTTTCAAATGTCATTGTCAATGTGAGACAGCTCAGTAAAGAGGGAGGATGTAGATCAGAGTGTGTGATATACCTTTAAGAAGCTTTCCAGTCAGTGGGCACGTGCATATAAGTACTGAGCACATGTAAGCAAGAGTGCCATTTTGAGTGAGTAGACAGAGTGATAGCATGCACATGTGTAGTAGTCAATTAGTCAGATAGTTTGTTTAAGTTTAATGTTCCTGCCATCTATCCTGTTGTGTTTGTATGTAGTATCCATCCTGATGTGTTTGCATGTATTAAACTACTTTAACACCCAAGCCTCTTCATCTTATTCAGATGTACAAGATGAGCAGCAATTCCTCTCGGTAAAATTAAATTCTGTGATGAGGCTACTAAGTCTGTTACCTGTGACATCAAAGACAAAATAAGCAGTAGTCTTTACAGTAAGTTTAATATGAAGTACTCTGTGCAAGGCTGCATTTGCTAAATGTTTTTAAACTTTTTTGTGTGTGTGTGTCCACTGACTTGTACATCTTAAAGTAATCATTGCCAGGGCTGTTGCCACTCAGTGGTAAGGAGAAGTTTCTCTACAGTGACAAAACTGTAATTAAAAGAATTGGCTGAAATTATGTAATTCACATAAAGGTAATTTTCAGCAAAGTTCACATATTCCATGGTGCAAGTCTTTACTACCATGTGATGCGAATGTAGGAGTCAAGTCCTTGATTAAGTCTGCTTTAGACCTAAGAGAGAGAGAAAAAAGCAAACGTCTTGGTCCTGGCATGTTGCACTGTTTCTGAGCACGTTTTCCAAAAACTTAGGAAACTGGTGACAGAACAGACCACTCAGCATCTTTGTTGTAGAGTTCAGCACAAAGTGAAAAGTTTGTTTGTTTGTGTCTTTCGGTTTAATGGGAGGAAAAATGGCCAAAATCTAGGACAATTTTTAAATATCACCCTAATTCCTTAAAAAGTTAATAGAGCAACAGTCTTACTTCAGTGTGGATTTTCCTAACAGGAAGTACACCTGGCATTACTGACTGACTATAATCTTCAGTGATTTACCAGAAAATAATTTTATGAGGAAAAGATACAGCTAAAGTATGAAGCAAAATCAGGAATAGTTAAGAGGAAATGTGACTGATAAAAGTAACAAAGAAAAAAAGGGCAGAATGTGTAAGTGCCTTACCCCTCTATCATAAATTAGGTGTGTGTGTGTGTGTGTGTGTGTGTGTATTGTACAGGTGATATACATTATATACTGAAAGGTGTGTGTGTCTGTATGTATGTATTTGTATGTATTGTATAGGTGATGTACATTATATATTGAAAGGTATATATTGAAAGGTGTATTCATCTCCAGGTCATGAAATTCTTACCAACAAATAATCTTCTCTCAAACACTCAGCATGAGTTTCGCCCATCACATAGTACCACTACAGCTCTCTTATCCTTCACTAATAAATAATCACAGGAATAACAACTTTGTATCTGCCATCTTTCTAGACCTATCAAAAGCTTTTGATATGGTCTCCCATTCCAAACTAATAGATGCACTAACTGAACTATCCTTCTTACCATCTGCCACAGCATGGTTTCATAACTGTTTATCTGGCCTTCAATAATCTGTTCTATGGCAGGGTGACCTATCTCCACGTCTTCCTTTATCCATTGGTGTCCCCCAAGGATCTGTCTTGGGCCCTTTCCCTTTCTCCCTCTTTACTAATAATCTGCACACAGCTACTCCACATGGTTCTATAATACAGTATGCAGATGATTCAACACTTATCTGTGACTAATAATCTACACACAGCTACTCCACATGGTTCTATAATACAGTATGCAGATGATTCAACACTTATCTGTGACTAATAATCTACACACAGCTACTCCACATGGTTCTATAATACAGTATGCAGATGATTCAACACTTATCTGTGACTAATAATCTACACACAGCTACTCCACATGGTTTTATAATACAGTCTGCAGATGATTCAACACTTATCTGTGACTAATAATCTACACACAGCTACTCCACATGGTTCTATAATACAGTATGCAGATGATTCAACACTTATCTGTGACTAATAATCTACACACAGCTACTCCACATGGTTCTATAATACAGTATGCAGATGATTCAACACTTATCTGTGACTAATAATCTACACACAGCTACTCCACATGGTTCTATAATACAGTATGCAGATGATTCAACACTTATCTGTGACTAATAATCTACACACAGCTACTCCACATGGTTCTATAATACAGTATGCAGATGATTCAACACTTATCTGTGACTAATAATCTACACACAGCTACTCCACATGGTTCTATAATACAGTATGCAGATGATTCAACACTTATCTGTGACTAATAATCTGCACACAGCTACTCCACGTGTTTCTATAATACAGTATGCAGATGATTCAATACTTATCTGTGACTAATAATCTGCACACAGCTACTCCACGTGGTTCTATAATACAGTATGCAGATGATTCAACACTTATCTGTGACTAATAATCTACACACAGCTACTCCACGTGGTTCTATAATACAGTATACAGATGATTCAACACTTATCTGTGACTAATAATCTACACACAGCTACTCCACGTGGTTCTATAATACAGTATGCAGATGATTCAACACTTATCTGTGACTAATAATCTACACAGCTACTCCACATGGTTCTATAATACAGTATGCAGATGATTCAACACTTATCTGTGACTAATAATCTACACACAGCTACTCCACATGGTTCTATAATACAGTATGCAGATGATTCAACACTTATCTGTGACTAATAATCTACACACAGCTACTCCACATGGTTCTATAATACAGTATGCAGATGATTCAACACTTATCTGTGACTAATAATCTACACACAGCTACTCCACATGGTTCTATAATACAGTATGCAGATGATTCAACACTTATCTGTGACTAATAATCTACACACAGCTACTCCACGTGGTTCTATAATACAGTATGCAGATGATTCAACACTTATCTGTGACTAATAATCTACACACAGCTACTCCACGTGGTTCTATAATACAGTATGCAGATGATTCAACACTTATCTGTGACTAATAATCTACACACAGCTACTCCACATGGTTCTATAATACAGTATGCAGATGATTCAAAACTTATCTGTGACTAATAATCTACACACAGCTACTCCACATGGTTCTATAATACAGTATGCAGATGATTCAACACTTATCTGTGACTAAAAATCTGCACACAGCTACTCCACATGGTTCTATAATACAGTATGCAGATGATTCAACACTTATCTGTGACTAATAATCTGCACACAGCTACTCCACATGGTTCTATAATACAGTATGCAGATGATTCAACACTTATCTGTGACTAATAATCTACACACAGCTACTCCACATGGTTCTATAATACAGTATGCAGATGATTCAACACTTATCTGTGACTAATAATCTACACACAGCTACACCACGTGGTTTTATAATACAGTATGCAGATGATTCAACACTTATCTGTGACTAATAATCTACACACACCTACTCCACGTGGTTCTATAATACAGTATGCAGATGATTCAACACTTATCTGTGACTAATAATCTACACACACCTACTCCACGTGGTTCTATAATACAGTATGCAGATGATTCAACACTTATCTGTGACTAATAATCTACACACACCTACTCCACGTGGTTCTATAATACAGTATGCAGATGATTCAACACTTATCTGTGCTGCCACTTCTCTATTCTCTTCATTCTCAACCACAAGAATCTTTCACTTCTGTTGAAACATGGTTGGCCAATGCCCATCAAATCCTGAACCCAGACAAAA
>NC_056743.1:156967785-157050285 GCF_019279795.1 Protopterus annectens | reverse complement strand
TGTGTTTGCTTGTACTTCAGAAAAGTAGATGCCGAACAAGAGTGGTCCCAGGACTGAGCCCTGTGGGACACCACTTGTGACAGGCTTTGAGTCTGACATGGCGCCAGCAACTCTGACCCTGTGGGTTCTGTCACTTAGCCAGTTTGCAACCCATCATGTGATGTATGGGTTTACATTCAAGCTGATGAGTTTTTCGATGATACCTGAGTGGGGTATTGTGTCGAAAGCCTTTGCCAGGTCGAGGTAGGCTGTATGGACTGCCTTGCCCTCATCAATGGCCTTGGTGACTGTTTCAAAGAAGTCAACCAAGTTTAAAAGGCATGATCTGCCTTTGACAAAGACAAACTGGGTTGGATCCAAAGTCTGCAAGTTCCCTATGTCTTTATTTATGAGTTCCATTATGATCCTCTCCATGGCTTTGCAGATAAGGCTTGTCAAGCTAATGGGACGGTAATTTCAGGGTCGGTGGAGGCACCGCCTTGTGAAGTGGGACCACAGTCGCGTGTGCCACTCCTTGGTGCGTATCCTGTGGTGAGGCTAAGATTAAACAGCTGTCCTAACTGCGGGTTTAATTCCTCATTGAGTTCGTGGAGCACACAGCCGGGGACACCATCCGGTCCCATGGATGCTGTGTGTTTTGCCCTGGAGAGCAGTTCTCACTTGGGCGTTGGAGATGTTTGGGGGGGCTACAATCCTCTGGTATAGATATCTCTCCTTTTGGGGGGGGGAGAAGTTTGCACTGAACCTGTCAGCCAGTATGTTGGCAATGTGTGTAGGTTCAGTAATCTTCACATCATTTTGAACTAATTCTGAGCATATCTGGGAGTTTCCTCCTAGGTTTCTAACATAGCTAAAGAAGGCCTTATGATTGTCTTTTGAGTCCTTGGCGATTTTCTCTCAAAATTTGCCTTGGATGATTTTATGAGAGCTCTTAGTTTTTACTTATAATGATCAAAGGTGTCTTACCTTTCAAGGATTTTGCTCTATCTTGTAGTAGCTTCCTCCTTTTGTTGTAGAGCTTGTTTATGGCTGGGGTCCACCAGACTGGACGCTTGCCTTTGGTACAAAGAGTCTTAGTTTTGTTTGGGATTGCCTGATTCATGCAGTCCTGTAGGTGCTGGTAGAAGGCATTTGTAAGTGATTCAGCGGTTTGAGTAATGTTTACCACTGGCTCAGGGGCCTTAAAGGAGACCACACTAGTTTTTAGAAGTGTGAAGTCGGCTTTTGAGAAGTTTTTCACTGTGGTCTTTTTTATTTCAGGTAGGGGCGGGATGAGGACCTCCAGCGAGATTAGTTTATGATCTGATCTCACCAGTGAGGGGTATACTTCCGGTGTTGAACATTGTGATCCCATGTTCGTGATGATGAGATCAAGTATGTTTTCACCTCTTGTGGGGATGGTGACTAGTTGTTCCATGGCATTTGAGTTTATGAACTCCAGGAACCTTTGGGCTAGAGTGTTTGGGCTTGAGTAGTGTTCCCAGTCTATATTAGGGTAGTTGAAATCACCTAGTATGATGGTGTTTGGAGATACATTTATCCCCTCCAGTGTTTTCAGGAAGGCCATGTGAGGTTCCTGAGTTTGAGAGGGTGGCCTGTAACATGCCACAAATTGCAGAGCAGTCTTGCCTATGGTTAATTGCACCTGGATGGTCTCCGATGCATCGTGCGTTGCCACCAACCGTGAGGTGTGTGTGTCCTTTATGAATATGGACACCCTCCTTTCTTGGTGTTGTCCGGATTTTGGGGCGGGCATGATATGAGGTGAAACCTGATAGTGCTGGGGTGCTCTCAGGAGCCTTGAACCAGGTTTCTGTCACAGCACAGACATCGATGTTCTCCATACTGAGAAGGGCCTCGAGTGCGTGCATCTTGAGATTGAAACGTCTGGCATTGAGCAGCATTACCCTTAGTTTTTTTCCTTTTTTGTGTTCTAGGGTGGTAGGTTTAGAATTTGAGCCTTGCCTAAAAGGCACTATGGGGTGGCAAGAGCCTTTGCCAATATCCGGAAGCCCAGAGGTGACAGGTGCAAGCCGTCCCTTGCGAAGCAGCGTGGCTTGTCCAGCATGTCATCCCAGGCAGACAGACATTGGATCCCCTTTGAATGACACCAAAATTTAAGCCAATTATTAAAGCTGATCATCTTATCACTGTATTGTGGCATCATTCTAGGTGAAGGTAGGATACTGCTCAAGGTCAGGGTCATACCTGCCTGGGCTACATAATCAGAGAGCTCTTCAATGTCTCTTTTCATGTAGTCCAAGGAGGTACGTCTCAGGTCGTTGACACCAGCATGGACAATGACTGAGTCGTACTTGTACCTGCTGTTGAGAGACCTGAGTGCTTGCGTTATGTGGCGGATTCTAGCACCCGACAGGCAGCTTACTGTGACCTTCTCCTTACTCAGTCTGGTGAGCGGGACGTCAGTGTGCCTGACTATGGAGTCACCAATGACTAGTGTGTCTGGCATTGTGTTTGGCCTTAAGGGCTGTGACTGTTTGACACTCTGACTGTGTGGTCTATGTGTTGCATGTGTTGGGTCCTGAGGTGGTAGTTGTTTGGGTGTCTGCTTTGGAGGCCTCTGCTGTTTTGGTAGATTTTTGGTCAGAGCCTCCGAGTATGTCTTTGTGTGATTATGTGTATGATTTGAAGTTGTGATGGTACTATGTGTGACTGGGTATGTAGTGTGTGGTTACCTTCTCCTCCTGTCTGGTCTTGCCAGTCCTATGTTGAGAGAGCTCAGCTTCCAGTTTGGCCGTATAGTTGCATCTCTCGCATGTATTTGTGTTTTGTGGGAGAAGGAGAGGATTGTCTGTGTACATGAGGCAATTGTAACATTGCCTCAATATTTCCAGGTTCACCAGTTGAGCAGGAGAGGACACTAGCAACTGATCCCTCGACATGCTAGAAGTAATAGATAAAAAAAAACTTACAAAAGACTCCGGGGGATGTGGGTTCTAGGCTGGTGGGGTACTATCTATAATAATAGTGCTTTATCAAGGTGCAAGTACTGTAGGAGCAAGTGCTAGGCTTTACAGATAGAGAATAGTCTACTTGGGAATAAAGTAGAGATGAAGTTTTTAGTTATAGGATACGCTGGTTAGATCGGCAGTACAGTTAGAGGAAGGTAGTTTTAAGGGAAAATTTGAAGAGTGGAATTTAGGTAGCTCGAATAGTTTAACCTTGTTTAACCGCTGCTCTTGTGTGCAACAGTGGCAACTCAGCTAAAGCCAAGACTAACGTCTTTATAGCAGGGGCTGGAAAAACAGGAAATGACCCAAAATGGCCAACGAATTACTAGTTGCTGTCTCTAACCACTCCTCTGAGGACAAACAAGCAGCTCAGTACTCCCACTCCCACTGGTGAGTAAAGAAACTACCTCTGGCCACACAAGAAAATGGAGGAACACAGGAACCAAATACAAAGCCCAGGGATCAGCAAAATCTGATCACTGGAACAACTAGCTAGGAAAGTTTAGGAAAGGAGAAGTATTTTTTTGTTTTTTTTTTTTAGTTTTTTTGCAAACAGAAAAAATACAATAAATGCTTTGGTATTCGACTAAATTGCTATCAAAGGCTGGTACACTTGAGTGTATTAGCCTGTTTGTTACTTTTAAGCAAAACTTTAGCCAACAAGTGCAATCAACAATTTAAGCACAGAAAAACAGGAAAATCAGGTAATAAAACAGTAATATAGGCACAAACAGTAGTCGAAAAGCTCAAAAGATCGAAAAATGCAAAATAAAATGTTTAAAAAATACTTATAATCAAGAAAGTTGCTTTTTCTGCTCTCTGCTGGCTTAGGAACTCTGCAGGGGACCACGAGGAGCTATGCCAAGTTCTCTAGTGCCCATACACATACACATATATACACACACACATATATATATATATATATATATATATATATATATATATACACACACACACACACACACACATATATATATATATATATATATATATATGTATATATACACACACACACACACACACATATATATATATATATATATATATATATATATATATATATATATATATATACACACACACATACACACACTAGGGTAAAAGTAGAATACATAATTGGAAGAAAGGTTTTTGTGAATGTAAAAAAATAAGACTGCACTAATGAGTGAACATTAATTTGAATGAATCACATGTGGTTGAATTTAGTTTTATATAGTATAGATAAGCGGGGCTGTGCAGGAAAAATAATGCTTGAATGAAAAAGTGGTGGATGTGAACATGTACAACACTGTGTTATAGTAGTTTGTGTGAGTATGCAAGAAAAAAATGGGTTAATGTTAGAGTGTTAGGTAAAGGGATAGATTCAACAAAAAAACCAAGTAATCTTCGTGGTATACCCAAAGTCTCAAAACAACCCACTAAACAAGTGTAGTGGGTCCAAAAACAAAACAGTGTAAGAAACTTCTGTGTGTGGAATATTTTCAGTCCATATAGCTCTAGTTAATCACTGTATATTAATAAGATCAGACAATAGTAGTAGAAGTAGTGAACTTACTCAAGTCAAAACAAAAAATAATAATAGAAAATATAAAATTGTACAGCATTACTAATTCAAAAGTAGTCCAAGCAAGGCAGGCAGTTGTTTTTGACTGGAAACAGACTGCCTGCCTTGCTTGGATTACTTTTGAATTAGTAATGCTGTACAATTATATCTTTTCTATTATTGTTTTTTGTTTTGTTTTGACTTAAGACGAGTTTAAGTTCACTACTTCTACTACTATTGTCTGATCGGATTAATATACAGAGATCTATGGACTGAAAATCTTCCACACAGAGAAGTTTCTTACATTTTTGTAAAGGGATAGATTTAGATCTGATGTCCATTTCATTATTCCTCACTTCTAGGTCGTTGGCTCAAACCTCGGATCCAATCCAGCCAAACTTCACAAGACTATGATATGAGACTCAAGCTACTCCCTGGTCCCATAATACCTCCCTTCTTTCTGTACAACCACTCAGATCTCGTTTGCCGCAGAAAAACACAGACATGATCCGTAGCTCTTGAGCAATTTTTGGAAAATAAGTGTGATTTTTTCTCCTGTTTCTTGACTTTGTCCTTGCCTTTTGCCTCTTAGTTGGGAGTTAGGCGAATTCTTTCTTCTTTGCATCCTCCTCCTGTCTATTTGCACTGTTAAAGGTTTCTGTTTTCTTAGTATAATTAAATGTTCACTGCTTTGGCGTCTTCCTTTTTTTGTAGTTCATCTTAGCTCAGTTTGTTAAAAAAAAGCAAAAAAACAAAAATAGATAATTCTTTATATCTATATAAAGTTAAGTGTTTGTTTGTTTGTTTACAAAACACTATCTTTCAGTCCCTGTCTCTAGTCTTGGTTGGTTGTCTATTAGGGTTATGTGCGTGGGTGTATGAGTGTGGTGTATGATCGTTTTCTTCTCGGGATTCAAGAGATGCACTTCTTGTGGGCATCTTGCCCACAAGGAGTGCATCTAGTGCTTGGGGCTAGGGCATCTTCATTCTGACTGCCCTATCTGCATAGACTGTAACCCCATGCCCTAGCAGATAGAAGAAATAAGTTGATCTTAAAGGGACTTCTCCCCTCCTCCAGAGCTCAGACCCCAGCTTGACCATCCAGCTTAAAGGGGCATAAGAGAAGTGCCTCTTCTGTGTCCCCAGGGGCTTCCTCCTCTTTTCCAGTCAAGAAACATCCCTGACTGCTGGATCCAGGGCCCTTGGATCCTGCATCTTCTGCTCTGTGACACCTCTAGGCCTGCCAGGATCCGAAGCCTTTGGATCTGGGGTAACCCAAAACTTGCTAGGATCCAAAGTTAGTGGATCCAAATAGCCTCAGAGACCCTTTGGATCCTAAGACCTCAGGTCTGAAGGAGAGAGCTTCTAAGGTTTCAGATCCATTATTTACCCTGGATACAATGGCAGTTATAATATCATCCTCTTTTAGGTTCAGTGCCTTACCAGATCCTACAACTACAGATCCGAGACCACAGAGCAGATCCCCAAGACCCTTTTAAAAGCAAGCTTCTCTGGCTCCAATTTTCAAGGCAGTTCCCCCTGCCAGATCTAAACATTCTTCTGGTTCTTTGAAGTCATCTCAAAGCCAGGACAGGATGATGAGGAGTTTCCTCAGGGCACATATTGAGATGGGGCATATTGCTTCTCCATCTCAGACTGGGTTAGTGAAGTCCCGTACCCCATCTTTAATCACTTATCTTCTGATTCAGCCTGGCATTTTGGAACCTCAGGGTCAGGTTCGTCCGAGGGAAGTTTCAGCAGAGACAAGTAGATGTTTGTCCTTGACTCTGTCAGGGTCCCAAACCATCTTGGTTCCAATTCCTTCAGACCAGAGTGGATCTTAGACCAGAGATGTCAATCAAGGAACAGGTGTCGGGTCCATCTTTGTCAGAGTCACCCCTCCCTCTTGGGGCGTCAGCCCTTCCTAGCTCGGGTCTGATGCTGTCTGAAGGCTTTGATTCTGGGGTGGACTCTACTCCTCCTCCCCAGCTGGTGGAGGGGTGTCCTCCAGTTCATCAGTCTTCCTGATGGTATAGAGGACCTTCTGTAGGCCTAGAGCAACCTCCCCTCTTCCCCTGCATCCATCTCAGCCTATATCATTCTGAGCTCAGAGCCCAGTCACCCAGTCCAGGGTCAGCTCTCCTAAGTGAGCCTTCAGACTGTCACCACCCCCGAGGGTGTTCCATTGTCTTCAGAGTCCTCCCAAGAGCATCCTGCTGAGGAGGTTATTAGGAAGAAGAAGTGCAAGAGGAGGTACTTAGACTCCCCAGTGAAGTATCTCACTGAGGACACAGACTTCATCTGCTGGAGATCTGGGTGATCCTTCTCCCTCATCGATGTCTGCTTTGGTGACATCTTGGAAATTCTGAAACAAAAAGGTGGATGGTCTACCTAACTTCCTTCTCCTGAGCAGTCAGTATTTCTGAAGGCCTTCGGGATGGGTCCATCTACATCCTGGATGACCCCACCCCCCCACAGATTAACTGATTGCCCTCATTTCCCACTGGACTTGCAAAGAGCTGAACACCATGGAGTCCATCCCGAAAAGAACAGATAAATACTAGAGCCCTCCCCCAGATAGGTTGTAGTGGAGCAAGGGTGTGCCTGTGGATGCCATTGTGTTTTCAGCAGCCACAAAGAAAGGGCTAGCTGAGCAGAGATCTGTCAACCCCCCAAAACAGGGAGTCACAGGAAGCACAACCTGAGAGTGCTACATTATCTGGCACATTTTATACACTTTTGATTTCATTTGGCAACTCTTTCTTCCATAGCTAATTCCTCAATGAGGTTAATCTCCAATGCAGCAGAAGGAACCTTTTGAGCGGCCAGAACAGGCATTGCCTTAAGGAGGCATGCCTGGAATAGGCTGAGCAGGTTTGTGGGACCCTTCAAGGCATCTTTTACTAATTCACCATTCGATGGTTCCTCACTGTTTGGACCATCGGTCAAGGAGACTCTCACCCACAGTGAGCAGGAGCGTAAGACCTTATCGGTGGTCGGGATGTAATTCTCTATTCCTCAATGGTCCTTTTCCAAGAAACAGTGGGGAAGTAAGAAACTTTAGCTCTGTAAGTATCAAGGATCTGCCCAGGACTTTCAAGATACTTCTAGAGGCTAGGGAATAGGTTTCAGTGAAAGGCACCACCCTAGAGGCAGAGGGGATCCACAAAATCAGGGCTTTCAGAGGGCTGTTTCAGCACTCCTGAAGCTTTGCCCAACTGCTCTGTCCAGAAGGCAGTTAGGGGACATATTTCTTTGCACCTGGACAAATATAACAATGATCACTGGGTGCTAAACATAATATTCAGCATATGTTTCATTCCCTTTTCCCTTCCTCCTCCTCCTGAACTCAGAAGCAGTCTCCCTGAAGATGTCCTTCAAGGATGCATCTGCAGTCCTAACAAATGGGTTGTCCTGGCCTCAGGCAGCCCTTCAAAGTCTGGGTCTGGCCTCGCTGATGTCGCACTTCACCCGGCGTCATAGCTGCAGTTCAGCGGGTATAAAGGCATCAGGCCATTTTCCTCAGTGGGACTCTTTCTTGCCTCAGCCGATGTCAGAAAAAGTGAATAACTGTTTAACTTGTGGGAAACAAATACCTCATAAAGATTTCCAGTCTTACTGCCTACCTTGTTTAGGCCCAGACCACAGCAGCTTGTCTAGCCTGTGCACTTTTGCTTATATCATGCCGCATTTAGCTAAAAAGCGTAAGGAAAAGGACCGACACTCGCGGGCGAATCTGCTACTGAAAATCCACCTGCTCTTACAGTTTCTCAGGATTTATCAGATACTATCCCCTTAGATGTATCTACTCCTGCCCCTGCATCCATGTCAATTAAGGCTTTTGCCAGGGCTAAAGCAGCTAAATCTTCAAAGGAAGCCCCCTCTCACAGGCCTAGCTCTAGTACTCAAATGCTTAGTCTAGCAGAGGATCTCATTTCTTTGATCAGGGGAACCCAGTCTCACCCTGACAGGGCCTCTCACCTTCCTCCAGAGAAGAGGCTTAGAGCAGAGCCCCCTGAGCCAGTTTCTTCAGATTATTCCTCTAATGATTCAGAAAACACAAATCCTCCAGAGGGCCCTTACTCTCCATATGAGGACTCTGATGCAGAGGATTCCATACCTTCTGCCTCTCCTCCTGAGGAATTTTCTTTTGGGGAAACCTTGCATGCTATGAGGGAACAATTTCAATGGCAGGGCCAGGATTTTTCAGATTCTAGGAAAAGGCTTAGGACCTTTTTACATTTACCACAACATAGGCCTTTAGCTATTCCTCCAGTACTTACAGTTGTGGATGATGCATTTAATGATGCTTGTACTGCCCCTGACTCACTGCCTCTGGGCCCTGCTAAGCCCGACAGATACTACAGGGTTCCGGACACACATTATCATTTATACAAGGCTCCTATTGCAGATCCTGAAACTATTTCACAGGGCCCCAAAGCTGTAGCAGCTGCCTCTGCCAAAACCCCCCTCCCCTCTGAAAGAGAATCTAGGGCATTGGAGAGATGGGGTACAAAAGTTTATACTTCTGCTACTCTTTCGGGCTAGGCCTTAAACTGTCAATTCCACATGATTCAGTATCAGGAATTTCTGTTAGATCAGCTCACTAAAACTGTCCTAGTCCCTTCAGGATTTGGTGCATAACACTCAGCAGGTCAGTAATCATTCCTTAAAATGCGGCTATGATGCACTGGAGGCTTCCTTTAGATCAGCTATGACTGGTACAGTGATCAGAAGGCATGCATGGTTAAAAGAGCAATCCTTACCAGACCATGTAAAGTCAAAGCTTCTAGATGCTCCCATGGAAAAGCACAGTTTGTTTGGTTCCCCTGCACAGCAAGTGTTGAAGAAGGTGGAAGAAAAAGCTAAATCTGTCCAGACAGTCAAGGATTTCTTACAGGTCCAGCCTCCGAGGTTTAGTAGGAACTGGCCTTCCAAATTGGTCCTTTCCAGACACCACCAGAGCACAGAGAAGCAGAAATAGGCCCTAGAGGCAGAGGTCAATCCAGAGGTGCCTACAGGGGACATCAGTGGCAGCCTAACAGCCAGAGAACTACTGCCACAGATCCAGCCACTACCACTTCTACAGGACAATCTCAGTGACTTGGGAACAACTGGCAGCACCCTTAGAAATTAACCTTATTTTCAGTAAATTGGCATTACATTACAGGAGACAAATGGATTTTACAGACAATAGACAAAGGCTACAGGTTTCACTTCCATACTCTTCCAAGGAAGAGAGGAATGCCAAACCTACCTCCAAATCAAAGGTCAAAAATAGACCACTTACTAAGGATGAGAGCTATAGAAAAAGTAGACCCTATGGAACAAGGACAATGATTTTATTCAAGGCTTTTCCTAGTACCAAGAAAGGAAAACCAATGGAGACCTATCCTCGACCTGTCCGCTCTAAACACATATCTCATTGTTCCAAAATTCAAAATGCTGACCCTACAGCAACTTCTTCCCATGCTGGGCAAGGAGTCTTGGCTGGTGACTCTGGATCTCAAGGAGGCATACCTGCACGTCCCCATACGACCAAATTGCAGAAGATACCTCAGATTTCTTGCAGGATCAGAGCATTATCAATTCTCAGCATTGCCTTTTGGCTTATCTACTAAATGCCTGGCATCAGTAATTGCTCATTGCAGGCTTCAGGGAATTCAAATTTATCCATACCTGGACGACTGCCTGTTACAAGCGGACAGCAAAGACAAACTAACAAAAGATTTAAAAAAAGTTATTCACCTGCTGCAAGCCCTGGGATACACAGTCAACACAAAAAAGTCAAGGCTGATACCATCCCAAAGGATAACCTTCCTGGGTGCAGAACTGGACACATCAAACCAGATGGCATTCCTCACAGCAGAAAAACAGAAGCAGCTACCACTCTATTTCATGGCATTAACAATGCAGAACCACCTTACAGCAAGGAAGATCCTGCAAGCCCTGGGTTACATGGCATCCTGCATAATATTAATCCCACATGCCAGGCTACATATGAGGAAGTTGCAATGGTACCTGAGGAATTTATGGTCTCAGCACAAGCACAGCCTAGAAACCCAAATTCCAATAATTCCATGCCTGAAGCAAGAATTCCAGTGGTGGGCCCAGGCCTGTCAATTGAACAAAGGACTGCCCTTCCACAGGCCTCACCCACACCCGACTACCACCACGGACGCCTCAGACCTCGGTTGGGGGGCACACATGGTGGACAAGTGCATACAAGGCTTATGGACTCAAGACCAGATGAACCTACACATAAATCAAAAGGAGATGCTGGCAGTAAAACAGGCAATTCAGACATTCAGACCATTTCTTCAACAGGGTCATTTGCTGATAAGGACGGACAACACCACAGTTATGTGGTATATCAACAAACAGGGAGGCACACATTCATATCCTCTATGCGGATGGCAATAGACCTCTGGAATGTGGCCCTGAGCCTCAACATTCAGCTCCAAGCCATATTTGTGCCAGGAAAAGAAAATATTGTAGCAGACACCTTAAGCAGAACCACCACGGATGCCCACGAATGGATGCTGCATCCAGACATCTTCAAAACCATCACAAGGAAATGGGGACTGCCAGAAATAGACCTGTGCATCCCCACACAACCACCAATTGAAAAAATTCTGCACAAGGACATACCACCCACTTGCTTGGAAGGTGGACTCCCTATCCTTCAGTTGGGAAAACCTGACAGCATATGCTTTCCCACCTCTTCCTTTGATGCACAAAGTGCTACTGAAGATCAAAGAAGAACACCCGAGGATCATCTTGATAGCTCCAGATTGGCCAAGGCAACATTGGTACCCGCTACTGAGGAGTATGTCCCGGGAACACGCATGGCCTCTACCCCTACTACCTCTACTGCTAACACAGAACAACTTCAAAATCCTGCATCCAAACTTGAAAACACTGCAGCTAGCTGCTTGGAACATTACATAAGGAAAAATAACCCAGATTTATCTCAAAGGGTTAAAGACATTCTCTTGGAGGCTCGCAGACCCTCAACAAGGAAAACTTATACAGCAAAATGGAAAAGATACCTCATTTGGAGTGCAACAAAAGGAGTGGATGCATCACTGGCAAACATAGCTAACATCCTGGAATACTTAGCAGAGCTTTTCCACAAGGGTCTCTCTTACTCCTCCATTAAGATTCATGCATCAGCAATTTCAGCAGAATACAACATGGATCCTCCAGTCTTTTCTCAACCTCTACTCAGGCAGTTTCTCAGAGGAATTAAAAATGTAAAGCCACCAAGGAAACCTCCATTGCCTACATGGGACTTGAACTTTGTGTTAGAAAAGTTGACACTTCTTTGAACCAGCAGCAACAGCAGAATTACAGTACTTATCTTGGAAGACTGCATTCCTGCTTGCAATCACTTCAGCTAGAAGGGTTTCTGAATTACAGGCATTAATGGCAGTACAGCCCTTCCTTATCTTCCATCAGGATAGAGTGTCCATGAGAACTAATCCTACCTTTATGCCAAAGGTGGTCTCCAGGGTATCATTAAACCAAGCAATACACCTACCAACTTTCTTCCCAACCCACAGAACAGGGAAAGATTGCTGCATACCTTGGATGTGCACAGACAATTTACTACCTGGACAGAACCAAGAACAATAGAAAAACTGACCAGCTTCTGGTAGCATATGCAACAGGAATGGAAGGAAAAGCAATTTCAAAACAAACAATCTCAAAATGGATAGGAAATTGCATTAGATTCTGTTACTCTTTTCATGGAAAGGCAACTCCAGAAAACATCAGACCTCACTCCACAAGGGCTACAGCCACTACTACAGCTTTCTTGTGGCTACCAAAGACATTTTAGAGGCTGCTACTTGGAGCTCCGTGCATACATTTGCCAAGCATTATAATCTACCTTTATACTCCAGATCCCGAGCAGGTTTTGCCACTGCTGTTTTGCAAGGGATCTTAACTACACCATAAACTCTTAGTGCCTCCTTAGTGCCCCTCCCCAGTTTGGCTATGGTATTCTACCCATTTGTTAGGACTGCAGATGCATCCTTGAAGGACATAGTACAGTTTTGTACCTACCATAAATGTAGATGTCCGAGAGGTATGCATCTGCAGTCATCCCACCCTCCTTCCCCTCTGTGGTACTCCTAGGGTATTTGCCCATCTTGTAGCTAGCTGGGGAATCTATTATGGTGTATTTGTTTGTATATATGTGTATACATGTTTATTTCTATTTGCTCTCTATTGTTTGGAAACATTTGCATTTATCCAAATTTAGCCTTCCTAGAGAGCACCTGGCATCTGGGGCAAGAAACACTGAGGAAAATTGATGCCTTTATACCCGCTGAACTGCAGCTATGGCGTCGGGTGAAGTATCAGCCGAGGCCAGACCCAGACTTTGGAATCCGGCCGACCGAAGGGCTGCCTGAGGCCAGGGCAACCCATTTGTTAGGACTGCAGATGCATACCTCTCGGACATCTACATTTATGGTAGGTACAAAACTGTACTTTCTACCTAGTCAGAGGGGGCTAGCTCTAATTGAAGTTCAGAAGCTTCTAGAAAACAGTGCTGTCTAACAGGTCCCAACTGAACAAAGGGGATCTAGAACTTACTCATGTTTCTTTGTGGTGCCAAAGAAGATGGGGGACCTACGTTCAATTCTGGATCTGAACAAACTGAATCTGAATGTTCAGAAGTCAAAGTTGTGGATGGTTATGGTTCAGTCTGTATTACCGCTTCTGTGTAAGGATGAGTGGATATGCTCTGTGGATCTCCAGGACATGTATTATCATATCAAAATAGACAGATGGTCAAGGAGACACTTGCACTTTTGGCTGGGGGCCAGTCATTATCAATTCACAGCCCTGCCCTTTGGACTCACCACAGCCCCTGGGTGTTTACCAAATGCACGGCGGTGGTTGTGGCTCACTTAAGATTGCAAGGAGTTCAAGTGTTTCCATACTTGGATGATTGGCTCCTTACTGCACCCACAAGGCATTGACTGTTGCAGGCCAAGGGGACTATCTTCTGCAGATCTTTAATGTCTTGGGTATAATGGTCAGTCTTCAGAAGTCAAATTTGACTCCAAATCAAAATTTGGAGTTCATCGGAATGCCGTTCAACACCGCCACAGAGATGGTGGTGTTACCACCTCACAGACTCAGCACATTGAGACACCAGGTTCAAGCGATTCCTGATCACTCCACCCCCTCCAGTGAGTTCAATCCTGAGGGTGCTGAAATCAATGTCAGCAGCAGTTTTGCTTGTTCACTTGGCAAGATATTATATGAGGGTTCTACAGTGGACCCTTATCAGTTCAATGGTCCATCCTTTATCCTTTATCACCCACTGTCAGTGGCAATCAGGTTGATGTCCATTTGCAGAAAATACCTCCAGTGGTGGCTGACATTGGAGAATTGTTGATGTCCATTTGTAGAAAACACCTCCAGTGGTGACTGACATCAGAGATCTACTTCGAGGGAGACCCCTTTTTGCACCCTGTAGAGACCAAGTTGCATATAAATTCTGGAGATGAGGGCAGTCCTCCTGACATTGCAAGCCTTTCAAGACTACCTTCCTCTGGGAACAATTGCAGTCCACATAGACAGTATGTCAGTGGTCTGGTACATCAACAAACAAGGGGGAACCCGCTTGTACCCATTGTATAGAGAGGCCACAAGAGTATGGGAATGGGTGAATTCTTCCAACCACTTTCTAATTGCAATGCTCATTCCCGGGGAGACCGTTTTGGTGGACAGACTCAGCAGGTCAATTCTGAGTCCTCATGAATGGTCCCTAAATCAAACAGTAGCAAATCAGATCTTTTTTCGGTGGGTCAACCTTGCTGTGACGTATTCACCTCCCTCTTGAACAAATGCAGAAAGTACTTTGCTTAGATTTCCCCCAGACGTAGAAGCCCCGAGGGATACTCAGGTCCATGCTGGCCTCCGGGTCTCCTGTATACATATCCTTCCATTCTATTGATTCCAAAAGTCTTGCAGAAAGCCAGCAGGATGGAGAGTTCTCTAATTCTCATTGCCCCTTCTGGTCTTGACAGGTGAGGTTCCCCCTTCCTACAGTCTCATCTCAGGTATCCGCCCTGGATACTGGATCTCTTTCAGGATCTAATCTCCCATCCTTGGGGTCTTCAGGTACCCAATCTTCAGTCCCTGAGACTAACTACTTGGTTTCTCCACTTCCAGTAATTCTGAGAATGTCCAGACTGTCTTCACCAATAAGAGAGATTATCCTTGATTCTCAGAAGCCTTCTGTAAAAAAAAAAATATAACAGTAAGTGGAAAAGATTCTCAATCTGGGCTTCCAAGCTGAATATTGATCCCTCTTTGGCTTTTGTGCCAGACATTCTGCTCTTTTCTGTCTTCGCTGTTTGAGGAAGGAGCTAGTTTTTCCACCATTAAACTGCAGTTGTCAGCAATCCAAAATTTTCACATGGGGAAAGGAATCGTTTTTTTGTGTCCAGGTTGTGTAAAGCATTTATGAAGAGTGTTTCTGCTTAGGCCACCGATTAAAGACCCATCGCCACCTTCGGACCTGACTGGTTCTTCAGAGTCTGCCTCAAAAGCCTTTTGAACCTGCTGACTCTTGCTATGTAAAATTTTTGTCTTGGAAAACAACCTTCCTTGTTGCTAAAACTTCCGCAAGAAGAGTATCCGAGCTGCAGGCCCTTTCTTAGAAAACTCCGTACATTATCTCTGTCTTTGATAGTCAACCCTTCTTTCATGCCCAAGTTAGCTACATAGTCAAATGTCAATCAATCAATCTATCCAGCTGCCAGTATTCTTTCCAAATCAGTCGAATAAAGGGGAATATATACTTCACCTTCTTGATGTGCATAGGCAACTACGTTTCTGTTTACACAGAACGAAACCCTTTAGGAAAACTGACCAATTTTTTGTGGCATTCTCTTCTAATAGGCTGAGCCAAGCAGTTTCAAAGGCTTCTATTTCCAAAAGGATTACAAACTGTATAGCTACAACTTATTCATCACAAGGAATGCAGCTGATATACCCTCCAAAAGCACATTCAACTAGGTCTATGGCCATATCACATGCCTTTTAGACGAAAGTTTCCATTGATGAGACTTGTGCAGCAGCTACTTAGTCAATACAACATACCTTTGTGTCTTACTACAAGCCGGACATTGTTTCAACAGGCAGGGCATCCTTCGGTTCCATGGTGTTCAAGAACATTCTTCCATAAGGTCACCCAGGGAAGATATGTAGCTGGGGATTCTGACCCAGAAGTGATGAATAATGAAATGGACAATCTCAGATTAAGAAGTTATGTTATTACGTACTGTAACTTGGCATCTGCATTGTCCAGTTTCGTTATTCCTCAAGCCCCTCCCTCTATCCCCTGTCCCTGAGCTTAGAGACTTTGCAGAGGAAGCAGAAACTGTAGGTCTCCAGTCTGAGCTCCTGATGGTGTTTAGACCAATTTTTGGTCTGTGAGAAATCCTATCTAGCTGCAAACTCGATCTGAGGGGTTTGAAAGAAGAGAAGGATTATGGGAGAGGGAGGAGCTCGAGGCTCAAATCATAGTCTTGTGAAGTTTGGCCGGATCAGATCAGAGGTCGGATCCAACAACTCAAAAGTGAGGAGTAATGAAAATGAACAACACAGACGTCAAGTTATGGCAAGTAACACAACTTCTTATTTTGTGCATGCTTTGTTTCTGTATGTTCTCTGTCCTTGTGTAGTGGTACTGTTAGATAAAGTATTTTTAGTAGCATAATGTATAGGACAAGGGTGTAGCTAGGCATACTCAGTGTACTCAGATGAGTACATTTTTTTTCCTGAGCATCTGTTGGAAACTTCAACACTCAAAAAGGACAGAATGCTTAAAACTGTGAAAATGAATAGAGGTATACAAAGAATACTTGTGTAAAAGGAATATACTTCTAAAAACAGCTTTGTATGGGAATAAATGGTAACAGTTAAAAGTAATGTGTGCCATCTATATTATATATATATTTTGAGCATTTTGAGGGTGGGGTTTTTTAAATGATTTTGGGTGGTGAGGGCATGACAAGTAGGGTCAGTACACACATATCTTACACACATGTAAATTAGGATTAGAATTACAGGCAGGGATAGGGGTAAGGTTAAGGTTAGCACACGAGTAAGATGGTGCAGGGGGCCCATAAGGTTTTGGTACAGCAATTAGAGTCATAGTCACACCACCATAATATGGACAATTAAATGTGAGTCTAACCGAAGTTAGCATGTGGTCCTGCTTGTTATTGGTCTTCTACTAACTCCAAGCAGCACAAACACTGGCATGTCTTATGGAGTCCTTTTATTAGCATGACGTAACATTAAATAGTGCATAATACACAGACTCAGAGCTACTACACTGCAGCTTGTAAACATTTTTAGCATGACATAATATTAAACAGGGTGAAATACACAGACTCAGAGCTACTGCACTGCAGCTTGTAAACATTTTATCATGATGTAACATTAAACATTGTGTAATAAACACAATCACAGCTACTTCACTGCAGCTTGTAAACATTTTAGCATTATGCAACATTAAACAGTGTATAATACACACAGAGCTACTGCACTGTGGCTTGTAAATATTTTTAGGATGATGTAACATTTAAACAGTGTATAATACACAGAATCAGAGCTACTGTATGGCAGCTTGTAAATGTTTTTAGCATGATGTAACATTAAACAGTGTGTAATACGCAATCATAGCTACTGCACTGCAGCTTGTAAACATTTTTAGCATGATGTAACATTAAACAGTGTGCAATACACAGTCTGAGCTACTGCACTGCAGCTTGTAAACATTTTAGCATGACATAATATTAAACAGTGTAAGACAGAATCAAAGCTACTATACTGCAGCTTGTAAATGTTTTTAGCGTGATGTAACATTAAACAGTGTGTAATACACAAAATCAAATCTACTGCACTGCAGCTTGTAAACTTTTTTAGGCAGCAACAACTTGCAGATTGCTACAAATGTATTGTTTAAAAATATTCTGTGCTCATGTTAAGCTAATGAGAGCAGAGAGAGTTTATAAAACGTAATGTCTATTATGTAGCAATGCAATAGGGCATCGCTGCCCATAAAGGAAAGTAGTTCAACAGTCACAGGTATAATGACAGTTTGTAAATCCATCAAACCATTTCTTTGATTGTATTCACTGTTTAGCTGTTGATGGTGTGGGCAGTTCTGGCCTACACTACCTATGGCTGTGATGAGAGCTTACACATATATGTAAGTATGTACATCATTTAACATATACAGTACTGTTATTCAGCCTAAAAGGAAGCATGTTTATATCTTAGCAGTAGGTACATTATGCAGTATTGTATAAGGTACAGTGGTAGTAGGTTCAATACTTAATATGGTTGTATAGTTCCAAAATGTAGACTTATTGGGTTTGGCATTTCCAAGTCTGTGCCCTTGATCCCAGGATTTGCCTCTTTATTTCATTTAGTTTTAGTTTTTGTTTTACTTGGTTTATATAGGTCATTTAGTGATCTTTCATAGTAATACATCAGTTCTCCATTACCTGCTTTCTCATACTTATGGTCTTGGGAGTGACAGAGCCTACGCCAGCAAGCTGTGATCCCAAAGCAGAAAACCATTTCTGGACAGGATGCTGTTTCATGTCTGGATGACATGCTCACATATTGCAAACTTAAAGGAAACATAATGGATTGTCATTTTAACTTGACTGCATATTTTTGGGAGGAGAGAGGAAACCAGATTATCTAGTAAAAACACATGCATGCAGAACATGCAGGCAGTGTACAGAAAACATCCCACACAACTGAAATGGAGAAGCAAAAACTGTGAGGAACTGATGTTAATTACTGTCTACAGTTGTGATATTTGAATAAAACTTGTATTTTTTTATGTAGCTAAAGTTACTGTACCCTTTGACTTAGTATCTAAAGGGTACCGTTTTAGGCACTTCGGTTGAGTCTGTAACAGTACTGAATTGCTATAACGTGAGTAGCAATTCATCAAACCTCTATTTATCAAAGCCGCTATTCATCAAATGGCTTTTTCAGCAAAACATTAACTAGGGCAAACCAACGGTAGGCCAACCAAGTGACCATAAAATAAATAAATAAATAAATAAAATTTAAAACCTACTAAGATGGGGGCTATATCCCCTCCCCCACCCCCAACTAAATATACCAACTCTGAGATTGCACTACAGTGGGGAAAAGGGCAAATTCCAGATGGTGGCCATCCTCTGGTCTGCCCTAGGAAAATTTGCTGATCGATGAATAGCGTCTTCGATAAATAGAAGTTTGATGAATTACTATTCGCTGAGTAGCAATTCAATAAAGTGATATAGACCCACTTAGAATAATGCTTCTATGGCCTCACTGGTCTTGGAATATTTTCAACCATTCAGTGGTGCTATCTTTTGAGTGGTAACAGAACACAGGTCTCTGTGGCATGGGTTTTAGTTTGGTGATCCATCTATCTCTGGTAAAATGATTTCATCTGCCAACATTCTTAGGACATGTAACTTATTTCTAAACCTGGGTTACCACTTCATGCAGTACAGTACTGAAGGCCTGTCTAAAACCACAACATGCCCAGTTGTATGTGCCCTTAAACTGTAGGTAGAGGCTCCATCAATATGTCTATCACAGGATGGGCTGGGAAGTTATATTAGCAATGCAGTATAGTGACAGGGTGACTCTAATTGTTCCAGTGACAAACTGGGATGGTACCATCGGAGTCTGCAAAGCTTTTAAAGTGACAGTAAATCAAATTCTTTGTGCTAATCAATGTCCAGTTGTACACATTTGAGATTTAGGCGTCTGACAATTCACAAGTATTTTAGTAAACTGGACTTTTTTAATGGTGAAACAGGTACAGAAAATTAAAAAAATATCTAACCATTATTTCACAAAAGGATGCATTTTATTTGTTGCAGAAATACTTGTGTATTGTTTAAATAAAGTTAGTACTCGTTGCAGTAAGTTTAAGAAACAGTTATTAGAGGGGGATGCATACCTTGATTAAAAGAAATACAATCTAGAAATATACATAAATAATATAAAAATATGCAAACAAATTAAGCTGGAGAACACTTTCTCTTCAAAAACTTAACCAATATTCCATAGGAAGTCATTTGACTTTTGCCTTTGCCATTGATCAGGCCTGTTGTAGAATGTAGTGCCACATTCTTAAGCCATAAAACAAACCATATAGCACAACTTAATACCAAAGTTTGTTGAAGAAAATACAGAGGTTTTGACACATTCCAGGAACTTCATCTGTTATCAGCATCTTTTAGACTTCCTACAGAAACTTGTAGTTTGCATGTGAAGTAACATCAGATTTTTTTCTGTTTGAAAACTTCTACAGTAAGCAGAGATATTTATTTCACTTGTCTGTATCCCACAGACTTTGTATATAGAATTTGTTATTTACGTGTACAAATGTGGCATACCAGATTTCTTGGTAAACACCCATGCACTGTGGTGCCTGCAGTGTATAGCAGATAGTGTCATATCACCGTTCTCTGTATCCTCCAGACTTCAGCGGGGAGACTACGTGAAACTACACAAGGACTAATTTCTGTTTAGTCTGCACCTACAATATACATTAAGTAGAGCTGTACAGGTATTGGCTCTTATCTGTATCCAGCTTCACACAGGTTACTTGTAATTTATGTACAGAAATATATGAAACCTGATATCTGTTTGAAAACACTTTTTACTTGTAATATACACTAAGCAGAGAGCGCACAAGATTCAGTAATTTGCTACTTAATCTCTATAATACTGATCATTCTGTAGAAGGCTGTGCTGCTATTACAAATATTTGGTTGCTCTACATAAAAGGATGTATCATAAAATTTGGTTTAATATTTTGACACTTTTTTGAACTTCTCAAAGAATTCTACTCAGATAGCTGCTCATCTTTAGACTATGTTCATAGCTTCAAAGACAGAAGTCACAGCATTTTGATTTATGATGAAAAATATTCACTATTTTAAATGACATTTAGTTGCGCTTGTTCTGTTTTACCTAAAGTCACAACACTATGTATAGTTTTTCTTTGGTGTTTATCTCCTTACAGTGAAGAGAAAAGATAGCTACATTTGCAACTAAATGTTTGCCATTTTTAATGCCTGTTCTGACATTTTACCTTGTCTAGGAATGCTGTTTTCTTTCTATATTGTTTTATTTATTTTTTATAAAATTATTTTAAGACAGCTAGATAATCAACTTTGGATAATATAAATGGTCGGGTGACAATTGTATATCTGTCCATCTATATACCTGTCTATCAGAAGTAGATAAAATCTGAATCAATGTTAATCAAGTTCCCTATTTGCTTTGCATATTCTGTGGATGATGGCTTTTCATGAGGTCACTAAAGGAGTCCAATGTAACTAAACAGCATTGGTTTGATGGAAACAATAACAATTGTAAAGCATGTAATAGTAGTACATTTAGTAAAGGAGTAATCAAATAAATGTAGGCTACATAAGCTCTTTAGATTCAAGTAGAAATAAACCATGTTACTATTCAAACATTTGGTAATAATCAGTTATGGGTAAGTGTTACATATCTTAAATTTTCAGATGCCAGGATGTTTAAATTTATATGCATAGAGAAGCAGAGAAGGTAGTGAAAGTACTGCGACAGTTATAGTAATAAACACATGCGGCATGAGTTGTTAATGCATATCCCCAGATGTTTGATACATAGGGCCACTTTTAGTTCTGTCTTGAATAGGTTCTTAGTCGAATACGAGGCTAACTGACCTAAAGGGCCATTTTAAGCCTAGTCAGTAACCCAAAGTCAGAAGCAAACCTTGTATCTTGTGTCTGTGAGGTGAAGAACTTAATCCTTATGTCAAACCCACCCCATGAATAATCAAGCAGCCACTTTTAGTCAGGAGTAAATTCAGGCCTAGTTCTGTGGAGCAGAGGAGTTGAGCCCTTATGGTAACCTAGGAGAATGAGGTTCTATTGCAGCCCTGGCACTAAAGCAGGGAACAGGAGGATGGGGAGTGAAGGGATGTGGCCCACTCGCCTCTTCCAGGGGCAGGGTGGGGTTTGTGTGCATTTGACATTACACACGGTGGAGACTGGAAAAAAAAGCAACACTTGTAAGGGAGGCTGCTTGTAGAAAACATTCCTTTTGGCAGTGAATGGCATTCACTGTGGATAGCCCCATAGTACACCCTCAGACGTGGATGAGGTTAGCTTCTGGGAGAAACCTGAAAAAGTTTCTAAACCACCCATAATGACTGCCTGCAAGATGCCCCTCCCGCCATTTTTTTTGGCTGTTGCCCGGTAAAGGGAACAAATATAAAATCCAAGGAAAATGTAGAAACTAGGCAGCAATCAGGACCAAACCATAAAAACGTGGTTCAAAAAATATTTAATAAAACGCTTTTTGTCCAGTTAAATAACATAAATTTTATCTGATGAAGTTCTGCTGGATGATGCACTATCTGGTCCAGTGTGTCTGTGTTGATGAAGTCCAGAAAATGTTGTGCTTGTGAGTTACTGGCATTGTACATTCCTATTCTATAGAGGAGTAAAGTCTCCCATGATTAGGGTATTTGGATGGTGAGTGCTTCTAGTATGTCTATGTAAGAGCTGTGAGACTAGTGTGTCATAGGGGTGACCTGTAGCCTGCCATGACATGGTAAGGAATCTTTGTCTTTAGAGACTTGGAAATGGATGAACTCCAGGGCATCATCTTATTTAACCAAGCTGGAGTTGTATTTGTTGCTAACATAGATCAAGACACCTCCACCATTAGCTGCTGTTGGCCTAAATGTGTGGATGTCACTGTAGTTTTGCACTGCCGGAGTACTTTCTGCGGCTTTAAACCATGTTTTGGTAACAACACAGATGTCCACATTGTCCAGAATGAACAGAGCTCATAGGGTGTGAAGTTTCTTCTTTAGGCTCCTACCATTGAGTAGTAACACCTTAAGGCTGTTTTCAGTGATGTTTTACTATGTTGGTAGTTTTGTCATTTTGTCATTGTCTAAAAAGGCTGTAAGGGGGTGTATAAAATTTTAACCAATATCCAAAAGCCCAGATGGGACAGATGCAGACCATCCTTATCAAAGCAATCTGGTCTGTTAACTATGTCCTTCCATGCTGACAGAAAATGGATCCCCTTGGAGTGACATCAGAAGCTAAACCCATTATTAAAATTAATCATTTTCTGCTCATGCTGTGATATCATCCTTTGTGAAGGAAGAATGCTGCTCAGTGCGAGGCATGTCTGTGGCACATTCAGAGTTATCCATAATGTCTCTTCATATAATCCAGTAAGGTATGTCTCAGGTCATTTACACCCCCCACGGACTATGACAGAATCATATTGGTACCTGTGGTGCAGTGACTTGAGTTGCATGTGTGATGTTGTGGATTCCAGCTCCAGATAGGCATCTAACTCCCTAGCACCCTCTTCTCTCTACAAATTAGCTGCAAATCTTACTAATGTACTTCAGATAAACGTTTACTATCTCTTAATATCTTTGTACCAAAAATCTGCCTGTAGTCTTCCTAAAACACCCTGTAGACACCCTTCTTAAACTGTTCAAACTTTCATTATAATTGCATTCTATCAGCCCATCTAGAAAGATTGTAACTACATAAACCAACTGTATTTAACCTTTATCCCTGTACTTCTTGATTGCAATATTTACTGCTGTAAGAGCTGTCAGCTGCCGATATGTCAACAGAACTACCCATAATATGTAAGCTACACTTCCACTGAAATGTAATGATCACTGTATTTCATTTTTTGTAGAATGTTGTTATACTTTGTGGAGCTTTTCTCCCCAGGCCTCTGCTGAAAATGAGTTCCTGAACCAGTCAGACTTTCCCAGTCAACAAATAGGTTCATAGGTTCATACTAGGCTATCTGCCTAGGGCATTTATAAGCCTAGCCAGAATGTGTTTGGCTTTCACCACCCATTTTAAATTTATTTTGCTATGCCCTTTTTCGAGGTTAGTATCCTGTGCCTCTGTCTAACAGTGACACAGAAGTGATACCTGGGGTAAACCTACGATCTCCCATCCACTCATCAAGATTCCTCTTGAAGAGAGTCAATGAGGGACTCTGCCTAACCTGGACTGGGATTTTATTCCAGAGTGAAGGGAGCCTCTGGGTTATGAATCTGTCCCTCCAGCATGTCCTGTTTATTTCAGTGCTGAGGTTCAAGTCTCTCGGCGTAGCTCGATGGGATTTGGATTTTCTGAGGTGCAGCATGTCCATTAATTCGGGTTGGACATGGCTTTATACTTCAGGCACAGATCGCCTCTGAACAGGCGGTATGCCACTGAGTAGAGCTGGAGTTTCTTTAACCGGGCAGCATATGGCATCTGTTTGAGCCCTTTGATCCTCTTGGTGAGGTACTTTTGGGGTCTTTCCAGTTGCTGCAGGTGTCTGGTAAGGTACATCCCAAAAGGGGCATTGTACTCAATTATGGGCCTGATGAGGGATGAGTAAAGAGGCACGATGACCTCCCCTGATCTAGATGTGAATCCCTTCATGATTAGGTGGGCTATATAAAATGTTTTTCTAACCACTTTGGCCACGTGCAAATAAATAAATAAACAGTTATTGTCTTCTTAGTCCAGCTTGGTGAGAGAAGTATCTGTGTGTCCTACAGTAGAATTCCCCATGACAAGAGTACTAGGTAAAGTGTTTGCTTGCCTTATGGGCTTTGTTTTGGTGGGAGCAGTGGTTGTAGGCTTGAATGTAGTGTTAGGTTTTGTTTTTGGTGTGTGTTTTAGTGATTGATGAGGTTTAGTGGTGGTGTTTGATGACTTACGAGGTCTTTGAGGCTTGGAAAGTTTTCTTTTAAGTGCTCCAGCATAAGAAGGTCTGTGTGTGTGTTGTTGACAACCTTGTTTGTAACAGCAATTTTTGCTTCAGTGAAGTTATGTATGTACATCTCTCATATAATGTGTCATTTTTTTAAGAGCTAAAAGGCTGCCTGAGTACACGAGACAATTGCTACATTCTCTCAGGATGCCCATATCCGCCAAGCAGCACCTGTATTAGGGTTGGGCTATTATGGTTTAGGGACTTGTTTTTACAGGGGTCACCCGAGTGGTATCTAGGTTTAAGGCTAGAACTTAGAAAGTGCTATGATCTGGTATTATTGCTGTTTGACACTCTCACTGTCCTAAGCTTAGATTCATGCAAAGACTTTCTATGTTATCGGTTAAAGTCCTAAATATTAGCTTTACATGTACATTTTACAAACTAAGCATTTGCTGCTATACAGGGTACTGTCATTTATTTAAAATAAGTCAGTTTGTTAGCTGGCTAAATCAATTTACCCAAAGACCACTTTCAACCATGGTGTGGGCCATCTGTCTAAGGCATCAATAATGCACTGAATTAGCAGAAGAAACAACAAGCAGTACATATCATTAGCATAGAAATAAGATTGATTAATAGACAAAAGAGAAGAATTTCACAGAAATTACTCTGAGTAAATACTGATATGCAGGGCTCATACAATTAACAGTTAGCAAAAAAGAGTTACTCATGTGGTGTAGCGATAAAGTCCTGACTGAGACCTAACAACCTGACTTTGATTGGCCACTCAGGAGACTGCCAGAGTGACAGGGAGGGTTGGTGGACCTAATGAGCATTTATTGTAATGATCCCTCATCAAGGCTGGGGATGCTACATTGGTAGGCATGCTAAGAGGGATTTAGGGTGGAGACATGGCAGAACTTCAGAGGAGCAGGGGCAGTATGCTCATTTGTGCCATGACCCAGGATGACTGGCCTCAGCACACTGAATTAAGTCTGGAGGGTGCAAGGAAGATAAGCTAGTATACCCAGTGTGGGCAGGTACCGAGGTGCTGAGACAGTACTATGAAAGACAGTGGCGGGAGAAAAATAAGACAAATTTCTGTTATACATGTTTTGCTATATTTTTTTTAAGAACATAATCCATCCATCCTCAACCACTTTTCCCATTTTTGCACATGAGGTCGGGGTGTTGCTTCAGCAGTGACAATCAGCTCGAGCTAAGATTTATAATGCCGGGTGCTATCACTGTCACAGTATTTTTTAAAACAGAATATAAAGTAAAAAAAAGTGCTTCCTGAAACATAGCATTAAGAACACATCTTTTAACATATTTCATTTAGTGAAAACATTAAGGGTTATGCAGAAATATAGCCATCTTCACCATCTATACAGCATCTAGCATATGTGCTTAAGTACATATCTACTGCATAAAATATAGGTACAAATATACAACTGATAAGGCAACCAGAAATGTTCTTTAGCAAGTCTCTATTTGATAGGTATTTACTACTAGTGTTAGTCCTAAACAGGGTCCTTAAAGCAGATGCAGTTCATTAGCAAAACACACTTTTAATTACTTCCTGAAAATGGCTATGTCTTCTAAAGCTTTTTTCAGCTAACTAGCTTGCTGCTCCCTGTCCCAGATGTTGAGACAAATTTATTAAAAGCCTTTTTGTGCTGGATAAGCTATATCATTCTTAATAGGATACATGCTTTATTTTTAGTGGTAACCAATAGCTGCTATTGAGTAATTTGAAAATTTAGTGTATTAAGGAGGTAGGTAGTGCTGGCTCTGATTGGTAACTATTTAACTCTCCCTTTAGTTAAACAGTGGTGTTCCTTAATCTCGGATAGATGGATACATTTTAAATACCCTGGAGCTGACAAAAGTACAGTGATTGGTAGCGCATACACAACTTTAATATGGTAATTTTATGGCAAAGGCCTTTTTTGCTTTGGTAGTATGGCTGTCTAGGACCTTGTAGGAAGCTCTTAACTGATTCAGTACTGGGGCATTTTACAGTAGAGCCCACTGACCTTAAGACTGATTAAAATAATTTTGTTGTGAGACATATGGTAACGAATTACCTATATTATTTTTTATGGTAAGTGGATGGAGCCTGGAAGTATTTTTAGTTTTATTTATTTATTTTTACTTTATTTTACCCTTTCTTGACCAGGTTAGTACAACTAGACTAGTAGGCTCTTTTCATGAGACACCCAAGGTGGTATTTATATTATTAGTGGTAATGTGGCCAGAGCATCTGAGAACCTCCTCTACTCTAATTGGTAGGTGCTGTGAGATCTTTTACATCCACCTGAGCTACTAACAACTCAAGCAAATGGGGCCTCTGAAGGACAGCACACTCAGAAATACAGGATCCCCCTTACGATGCAATCCAGTGTCAACAATTGATCTACTTGGTGCGGGAATAAAACCCACAGCCTGTGCTACCTGTTGCACCACTGACACTACAAATATTATATATATATATATATATATATATATATATATATATATATATATATATATATATATATAAAATGTATATACACATATACGCAAACACACATACCTGTACCACCTGTTAACTGTAAGCACTAAATCTGAAATTACTGAATCCTCAAGGAAAGGGCATATTCCCCTAACCTGGGAAAGGTCAGTTTTGTACATCCAAAAGACTGAACCACAAAACACTGAAAAGGAGCAGAAAGGCTCCCAGTGTAGATTCCTAAAGTACTCTCTAACCATGTGTATACCAAGAGGCAAGATATCCTCCATTTCAGCGTAATGGGAAGGGGAAAGGCAAATGGAAAAAAATGGTAGTTTCTGCTAAAACAAACCTGTAGATAGATGTATGTACTCTTCAACATACTTAGAGCACAGTCTATAAGGAACAGAGTTATCCTCATGTTACAATATTTAACAATTTAAGCTTCTATAAGATGTATCAGAGCTGACCCTGAGAAATGACTTAATATAATCACACAAACAGTCTGATGGGAAACGACCTTATCTCATGTCCATGTGAACAAACAATGTTGATTCTTCAGTTACTTTTCAAATAACTAATTGCTCAGTTATCTGAAGGCTTTCCAAACATCACAATTCTTGTCTTTAAAATCAAGATTGCTTACTCTAGCCTTCCCTGTGGTCATTTCTTATACCACATAATTTTGTCTTTTACTAAGGAATCATACATCTTACTAAATCGGTAGCCTTTCGCTCATTTCCTTAATTCATTGACGGAAGGATCAGTAGGCTGTATAGTACCCTATACCTGAATGAAAAGCATATCTCAGTTCAAAGTAATTTTGAAACTTCCACCGAAATACCTACCCCCCCCCTGAACTCAAAACGTTCACAAGCTTTCAAGATTTATTCTCCTGCAAAATACAGAAATATAGCACAACGTCATTTTTTTAATGTTTTGTAGATATGTATGGTATATTTTGGTGCTTTCACTGTTTAAAAAAAAGCATTGTGGCATCCTTTACTGGTAATCTACCACTATTATACCCAGCACTGGAACTTGCATTCTCAACTACTCCTGAATGCTGTAGGCCCTCAATAGTCACCTCATTTAATAGTCTATAAGAAATGATGTGTTCATCTCCTCTTTTATACAACAAGATTTGTCAGGGCAGCATTACATATGGCAAATTACCAAGGGCTAATCACTGGCAACTTTTTCTGTTTGGAAACGGCTTTTAATCTTGTAGACCATCCTTTTCTCCTCAAGAAGCTTAAATAATGCACCCCCTCCAAAAAAATGGTAAAACATCCAAAAGTTATTTAACTGCTGTATCTCTGCCCCTTTGGTCTACACTGTCTTCACTACTCCTCTGTTAAAGTGAACCCCCAGAATGTAGTGTACTTGTCCTGCACTGTTTCTGTTTTTATTAACAATCTGTCTCTGCTGACATTCCTTCGCTAAAGATCATACTTCGTGCCAATGATTTACTTCTCCATAAAGAAGATTTAATTGCTGACTATATTCAAATTAGCCTAAAAGAGCAATTGCATAACCAGTGTAAACAGTTTCGGCATAAAAATGTTTGTTTCAAACACTTCAAAGGTTTTGTTGTAGTCATGCTATTTATCTCTCTGATTTCTGGGGGGGAGCACTATAACATCTGAAAACAATTAGGAATACATTTGAACTGATTCTGTCTGCTTTCAAAATAAAACAGTTTACAGTTCAAAAGACTTTTTTAGAATTAACTTTACTTATACATTCACAATCCATCTTACCGTAGAATCTGTACATGCCATTGGAAAATGTGTGTTGATGCCCCTCCTTGAATATCATTCTTGACTTGATTCCCTTGGAAGCCCAAATAATACTTTCTTCCTCCAAAAGAGACTCAATAAAAATATGTGTTGATCCAGTGAATTGGATAGTCGGTATATCCACTACACATATAGCCTTTATTCTGCAAAACACTACACCTTCTTGCTTGGCTCTGAACCTTCTTATTTCTGTACTTTCCCTTTCCAACTAAACTTTCCGCCCCTATTAGCTGCTACTTTCTTTCTCTCAGTACAAGTGATCCCAAAACAATAACATTTTTTTAAAAAACCTTCCCTGACAGATTCACTGAAAAAAAAATATTATCAATGGGCCCTGTCGTACCCCAATGTGGCTCACATGTTTAAGTTATCTAAATATACAACCTTTCTATTAAGCACTTCTAGAACACCTTACTGATGAAGTTCCATTGGTTATTTCTGTGATACCTACCTAATGCGGGCCATTGTAAGCCATTTTACTTTCTAACTTTTAAAACTTTCAGCATCAGTGTGCTTCTCAATGTATTGTAATTTACATATTTTCTCACTGCCCTCACTTTTCTTTCTCTTTTTAAATATCTTCCACCTTTAAGTCCTGGTCTTAATTTGTTTCTAGATGTGCTTATCTCCAGATCAATAGACCTCTACGATTTTTAAAAAGAATTCTAATGTACTGTTACATACCACAGTGTTGCCTCTAAACATATCACATCTCTGTGTTTCACTTTCTGTTAAAGTTGCTGTCTAAATATCACCTAATTGTGTACAACCTAAATGCATGTCAGCCTTTTGTTAAAATATGTATTATATAACGTTGTCCTCAAACTATGTATTTATGTATTTTGCCATTGTCTTTGCTCATGACTGTAAAGGGGTTTGTTCATAGTTCATAGTTCATAGGTTCATAGGTTAGTACTAAGCTAACTGCCCTCGCGAGCCATTTTAAGCCTAGCCAATTATCCCTTGTGAGACTCAAACCCTGCACCTTGTGTTTGTAATGCAAACACCTTCACCATTAGGCCACCCTCCCTGTGACCAGCTAAATTACCCTAACTATTCAATTTCTGCAAGGGCTGGGTATACATCCTACAATATGGTGGGGAATGCCATACATGCTCAGAACAAGTCTGTAAAAGCAGATATGTTTATTCTCCACAAATGAGACCAGCTTTGACACTACACTAAGCCAACTCCTCAGGAAGATTCACTTGTATGAAGTGACACAGATTGCTGTATGTTCATGCCTTTACACTTAAAAAAATGCCATTTAAGGACATTCTCTAGAGGAGTGCTAGAACATATTTTCCTGAGAAATTTTAAATGGTTTGAGAGTTATGGCTCTATATTTTAGGAACTATGAGTAGTATGGTTTTGCACCATTTAATTCACTGCAAAGAAACATGAAGAATATATTTTGTGATTTGATTCACCAGACATATAAAGTATGACACCTGCTATGGCTAAAACCTCATTAAGTCACATTTTTGTTGTGGTTTTATGGCATCAGAAATAAAAATAAAAATTTTCTTTGAAAAAAACATATTCTGATATTTAAGTGTGAACAAAAAGGGAAAAAACAATTAGTACAGACTGACACAAATCCATTCAAAAGGCTATTGTATCTCTTCCACTTGTCGATGACTTCTCTCACCAATTCTTTTCTTGGTCATCAGATGACACTTTTAGTTTATTAATGGTCTTTTCCTTCACTGGCTGGTACTTATTCAGTGAAGAAAGGCTGTATTTTGCTATTACTGCCTAATCCTGAATTCAGAATCTCTCAAGACATCTTCAGGACTATTACTCATACCAAGACCTTTCCATATGCTCTGTCATGCCAAGTCTTTATTATTTCCAACAAACTGGGAAAGAGAGTTTTTCTTCCCCATCCATCTTCGCTTCATATTGGCAGTCATCCACATTAAGTACTTAGGAATCTTCCTATGCCCTTCAATCCAAAAGACATTCATGCTGAACCACCAATCCTTTTGGGTGTTAACATACAAACATCATTTTGCACCTAACTATACAATGCCATTTGCCATATTCCCAGCCCTTTTTGTTACAATTGGCTGGCTAAACTCTGTAAGCTTCCATATTAATGCCTTTTGAACACTAGGAGGAAGGAAGGCATCTAGCACTATATAGTTTTCCTACTCAGTGAAAAATTAAAGAATGTGAACTTGTGAGTTTATTTTAAATGCTTATAATAAGACCTTTACTACAGAAGTTGTTCAGCCTAAATGGATTATGCTCTGCCCCCCCCCCCCCATGAGGGCCATGCTAGAGACAGAGATGCTTAATAGTCATTCACATATGGCCATATTCTGATCAATACCTTGCCATACCCTTCAGAAAAAGGGCACATACAAATGTGTTCCCACAAAGCTCTGACAGCTCTTAAAGTTTCACTTCCCAGACTGTTGGGGTTACCCACCTCACTCTAGATGCACAATAAATTGTTAAGTTCATCCACAAAATCAAAGGTAAAAACATATAAGGACAATATAGTATAGATTAGCTGGTCAGATAGCACAGCTTTCAGATGGAGACTGCAGTATGGAAAGAAAGCCCACCTAAATGTGTAGAGAATATGTAAAAGTTAGGACAAACAGTAACCAGTGGTCAGGATTCATACCCTGACCCTGAGGATGTGAAGCAAGATCTTACCACCTGTCTATCTTTATGCAGGACAGTCACTATCTGAGCGATTTTGTTGAGTGATACAATATGAAGAACTTCCACTGCCTGAGATATTAGGATAAACAGTTATTTCCTAAGTTTCTTATTCTGATTGCATAAAAATTATTTTGTACTGAAACTGCTTTAATATTAAAGGAATCAAATCAAATTCTATAAAAGTGAACTATTATGTTGTCAAACAATTGAAATTCAGTCCATTGCACTGGAGTGGGCATGATGTGTCTTGCAAAATCTCACATTTCCATAAAATAACATCCCGCTCTAGGCATTTGAAACTGTGGAAACCCTACAATAAGTCACTGTGCCATGAGTGCACTGACCAAACGAAGAGAAGAAAGGTTATCAGAAGACTGGAAGACCTGAGACAGAAGTTAAAGAAATCATATAACTTTACCTCATTTATGACTTTAAAAGGAAAAGCATACCTTCACCAACACTAGTTTTTTTAAACACCTTACTATCTGAAACCAGCTATATCATTCACTATTAAAAGTTCTGATTTATATACAGATTATTTTCCAACCATATCATACTACCTAGTATGATTCCAGCTCCAACTCCACAAAACCCCGTATGGACCTCTTACATGTATTACACTTACAATAATTAAATGTGTTGAATCCCCAAAATAACACCACCTTAGGACTTGTCCGTAGTCATTTCCATCACTTATCAAAATAACCTAAATTAATTGTGTTGCAGTTGCACCTCCTGTCCTGAAGGAAACTGCTGTTCATTCACAAGAGCTACTAGACAGTTAACACAGCATTATGATGTGCCACAAGGGCCAAATGAGATGTTAGTTTGCATTTGTAATAGTCAATGCCAAAATAAGTAACAGCAGTGTCCCTGGGAACAACACACAGTTGTAGCAGGTATTGTCAACATTTTTTTCCAAAAATGAGCCTAGATTGTGGGTCCGACTGTCCCACCCAGGGATCACTATGTATCAGACACATATTTCTTTAACACTTGTTTTGTAAAATTTCTAGATTAAAATTGCTGCAGTATTTTCACATATTCCTTTCTCATACAAACAGACTAACCTTTGTTAGAATTCATTAGCGGTTATCAAGCAGGTGGTGAATGTTTCTTCTAATTTTCAACCTTGAAAGAAATGTATATATCCTGTACTTTATGGAACATGGAACATAGCTGGAGATAAGCTTGTTGAAAGTAAACACATAAACCATGTCAAGATAACAGCATGAGAAATATTTTAAGCTAGCCTCCCATCTGCGTCTGTTTACTCCTTTTACCTTGAAAATGTCTGTATGTATTTTTATGACAGTTATGAAAGCTTTAAACCTTGTATGTTTTTTTCTATTTTAGAAAATAAAAGGGCTTGCATCTGTGCATATAGTTGAATCTCTATATGTAGATATTCCATATTACGATACTATTTTAATAATGTGTTTGCATCCAGAATCTTTGTCTATGTATTGAACTTAATAGTTGCATGATGTTCTTCATTCCACATTGCTGCAGTCCTAACAATTGGGTAGTCCGCTGTCCAGTCGGCCCGAATACCAAAGTATATGGCTGACGTCGGTCACGGCGCATTAGACTGACGTCAGTACGTCAGGGTACTAATGCGCATGACCGACGTCATATCCTCAGTCTTTTTTGCCGCATGGTCCGATGCAGAAGCAATTTTGCGAGTGCAGGTTGGCGTTCTGAAAGTTTCTGAAGCCAGAGTTTCAGACCGAATCAAAGTTGGCTAAGTACCCCGTTGGGGAATATTTTGTTTTTTTCTTGCCTCAGTATTTAACCGGATGTCAGAAAAAGTGAATAACTGTATTTCTTGTGGGAAACAGATACCTCATAGGGATTACCATACTTTGTGTATACCTTGTTTAGGGCCTGAGCACGACGTTGTTGGATGCCGCTCTTGTGCTAGATTTAACAAACGCACTATTAAGAGAAGGTTAGACTGTGCCAGGTTAGTGTTTGGGAAGCGTTGTAATTATAAAATGCCGTTGGATGCTCCGGCGCCGGCTTCGGCTAAAAAACGCAAGGACAAAGCAGCAAAGCCTAGAGTGGAAGAACCGACAGTCCCAGACGTCGGTTCTTTAGAGGAGGGCTCAGTGGAGCCGGAGGTTTTGCCAGGTGTTTCTTTGGAGCCTCAGGGAGAGACTTTACTGTTACAGGATGTATCCTCTCAGGAAGTAGGCCAGGCTGAGGGGGCTTCTCAGGTGACTGTTCTTCCCTCTCTTCCTAAGGTGGTTAGAGCCTCCCCTTCTGTTTCCAAGGCTTCTTTGAGGGGCAGGCCAAGTTTTGCTTCAGTGGGGGTTTCTCCTAGTGCTTCAGGGTCTTTGCCTAAGAAACATATGCTTAAAATGGCAGAGGATTTGATTACTATGATAAGGGGTTCTATGCCCCCTCCTGATAAGAGGCCTAGGGTGGAACCTGAGTTTGAGAGTTTTGAGCAATGCTCTGAGGCTTCTGAGTCTTCGGCTGAAGACTTGCAGGAGTACCCTCCTTATTCTGATTCTGATGTGGATGATTCTACTCCTTCAGCTTCTCCTCCTGAGGATTTTTCATTTTCGGAGACTCTGCATTCCATGAGGGAGCATTTTAAATGGGAAGGTCAGGATTTCTCTGATTCCAGGAAAAGGCTTAGGGAATTCTTGTTTTTACCCCAGCATAGGCCTTTAGCTATCCCTCCTGTTTTGAATGTGGTGGAAGATGTGTTTGCAGAGGCTTCCCTGAATCCTGATTCTTTGCCTCCTGCCCCAGTTAAACCGGATAGGTATTATAGGGTGCCTGACGCTCATAAGTATCTTTTTAAGAGTGCTAGGGCAGACCCGGAAACTGTCTCTCAGGGGCCTAAAGGTGTGAAGGCCTCAGTTGTTAAAAATCCTGTCCCTCCTGATAAAGAGGCAAGGGCTTTGGATAGATGGGGAAAGAAAGTGTATACTTCTTCCACTTTAGCCATGAAGGCGTTGAATTGTCAGTTTCACATGTTGAAATATCAGAATTATCTTCTTTCACAGTTGAAATCTAAGGTGGATGCTCTGGCGGAAGGTATTGAGTGTAAAGAGTTGCAGGATTTAGTTCATGTGTCTGAACAAGTGGGTAAACATTCCTTGCAATGTGGTTTTGATGCTGTGCAGGCCTCCTCCAGGGTGGCTGCCACTGGTTCTGTTCTTCGTAGGCACGCCTGGTTGAGAGATCAGAACTTAGCTGAGCATGTTAAGACAAGGATTTTGGATGCTCCTTTACAGTCTGATGTGTTGTTTGGTTCGCCTGTGGAAGCAGTTTTAAAGAAAATGGAGGACAAGGCTAAGTCTATGCAAACTGTTAAGGATTTTTTGCAGGTGCAGCCTCCAAAGTTTAGTAGAAATTGGCCTACTAAGGGGTGGACTTATCCTGCTTATGATTCCCAGTCTAGGGGTAGGTCTAGACGTGGTAGGGGGAGAGCTCAAGGTTCTTTTAGGCCTAGGACAGGGAGTTCACCTGCTCAGACTTCTGGTGAGGGCAGGGGTCAGTCCTTTCGTAAGCAGACCCAATGACCTGCCTTTTCAGCTGCTGGATTGGGTTTTGCATTGCATTTTGTTATTCCCATCATGGCAAAGAGATTCCAGCTGGGATTAGGCCTCATTCCACTAGGGCTACTGCCACTTCAACAGCATTTCTAAGGGGGGTGGCAACTAAGGATATTTTGGAGGCAGCTACTTGGAGTTCAGTGCATACTTTCTCTAAGCATTACCACCTTCCTCTCTACTCTAAGTCTAGGGCTGGTTTTGCCACAGCTATTTTGCAAGGCATGTTATCAGCTCCTGCTTCCTTATGATTTGCCAGCCTCCCTTACCTCTGCTTTGGGATTCTACCCAATTGTTAGGACTGCAGCAATGTGGAATGAAGAACATAGTACAGTTTTGTACCTACCATAAATGTAGATGTTCGAGGATCCACATTGCTGCAGTCCAATTTACCCTCCCTCCTTCCCCTCTGTGTTTAGGGGTGGTTGTGTAGGTGAGATTATATTCTGGTACCTTTGTATATATTGTATATATTTTTGGTGCAGGTATGTTTGGTGTGTTTTGGTTTTGGCCTTGTCTTTTTAGGGTCTTCTGACATCTGGGGCAAGAAAAGACTGAGGATATGACGTCGGTCATGCGCATTAGTACCCTGACGTACTGACGTCAGTCTAATGCGCCGTGACCGACGTCAGCCATATACTTTGGTATTCGGGCCGACTGGACAGCGGACTACCCAATTGTTAGGACTGCAGCAATGTGGATCCTCGAACATCTACATTTATGGTAGGTACAAAACTGTACTATATTTGGTATTGACAAATCTTCCATTACAGTTGGTGCCATGCTTCTTAGACTTAACCAAGGTTTATCTGTTTAGATAATATCCCTGAAGCCTCCGGCAGGGATCTCTTTGACAAATACTGGGCACCCATTTCAGTAACAGCTTTTAACTTACATTTTGTCATTGGAGTTCCTGTGAGTTTCAGTGATGTTAATGCAGCTTTGGATTGTATGCACATCTTTATTGCACTGGTGAATACATTCTGTGTTTAGGTTTGTATTCACACTTGTGAGGTTTCACTACATCATATGCTACATGCATTAACCAGGAGGGGCCCAGTACTTAGATGGAATTTTGTTTCAGTCATAAATACATGGCAGGGAGGGAACCTGCAAGCAATGGATGTGTATGTCTGGCAGCTTGTATAAATGTTTAGGTATGATTAAGTGTATACTGTGGTACTAGACACAAAAGCTAAAATATTAAGCAGCGTGACATATCCTATACTATGGTTAAATCAGGCTGTAAAATAATTGAACCAACCGTACGTTTTCCAGCCCATTATATGTACTAGAAATATGGGGCAAAATCTTATCAGTACACAGCATACTGGTATAAACAACTAAACCAAACTTAGATTTATGTTTTCCTGATAGTGGAACATTTGATAAAACTAAAATACTGCATTTATGAACAAAATTAGAACACAAGGGTAATATGAAAATTGATCAGTGGAGTAATTATGACTGGTATATTGAAACTTAAAAGAGACAGAATCCACTGTAAAAAGTTATAGATACAAATGAAACATTGTTGCAGCAAGTTAAAGAACTTAAAAGTGCAGTAAAAGCATGTAATAACATTCCAACCAGTCTTTTGTATCCAGCCATTTCTAGGAAGATGATCAGCTTGCTTTCTTCCCTCATCTCAGAAATGATCTGGTCCTCAACTCATCCCAAGAAGACAGATGTCAGTCTACAACCCCACAGAAAAATGTATCTGTACATGTCACCCCATTCTGCACCTATGCACTCAGCATCAGCCTCACCCCAGCCTGAACCTTCTAGTCCTGTCCACCCCAGAATTTCATCCTCTAACTCCTACGGGAACAGGTGCATCATACAACAAGATGAGGTAGAATATTTAGGTAAAAAGGTGCACGTTACTCACCAAAAGGCAAGACAAGCTAAAAAACAGAAAAAGCAGATTGATAATTCTCTATATCCCCTCAGAGAGACACCATATCTGGATGGTACCATGACAGTCGTCCACAGACTTTGGACGCTTACTGATTAACATACTATAGTTAAAACTTTTAGGTAAGACTCAAAAAAATTATATATATATATATATATATATATATATATATATATATATATATATATATATATATATGCCCCAGCAAGGAACACAGATTACTCAACCACTGAAGGGAAGAGGGCATTAACGTAAGCCAGACAGAAGTTCTTACAAGAAATTTTGACAATCGTTCCTGTTAAACCAAATTTGGATAGAATTCTGCATGCATGCAAGGTAATAGAGAAACAACAGCTGATTATTTCAGCAGACTTAGGAAAGTATTTTCAGCACATTCTGGTATTGCAAATCCAATGGCAAATGTTAAAGCAGCTTTTAATGCTGCTTTTGTGCACAGACTCTTACCTAATGTGCAGGCACTGGTAATGCAAAACCAGGTAACTTGGCAGCAGGAGGAAATCGATAAGCTAATTAAATACACAGAGCACTACATGGACCAAGTAGATAAAAAGAAAAGAAATGCAGAATTGCAGGTTTGTGAAAGGCAGATCATGCCTCCTGAACCTGATCGACTTCTTTGAGGCAGTCACCAAAGCCGTAGATGAGGGTAAGGTGGTTCACACAGCTTATCTTGACCTCGTCAAGGCTTTTGACACCATCCCCCATTCTGGAATTATAGCTAAGCTCACTAAACTAGGTAGAAATCCCTAAGTCACAAGTTGGGTTGCCAACTGGCTCACTGACAGAACCCACACTGTAAAAGTTGCAGACTCCAAATCTGACCTCAAACCAGTGACAAGTGGAGTACCAAAGGGTTCAGTCCTGGGACCTCTCCTGTTTGGTATCTACTTCTCTAAAGAACAGGCTAACACAGAAGGCCTCTGGCTAACTAAGTTCGCAGATGACTGCAAACTAGGAGCCATAATCAAGTCCCCAAATGATGTGTACATCCTAGAGAAGGGCCTCGCTGAGACAGATGCCTGGTGTCAGAGCCATGGTCTCAAGCTCAATGCCAAAAAGTGCAGTGTCATTCCCCTTTGGTAAAAACTCTGTACCTATGAACTACCACATAGGCAGCAATCTACTTAACACCAAATGTGTGATAAGAGACCTTGGGACCCAGGAGGACAGTAGTCTCTCCTTTGATAATCACATTGCCACAGTAGTCAGGAAGTCCTTCTACGTGGCACACCTCATCATAAAAGGGTTCTCATCCAGGAAAAAAGAGGTCATTGTTCCCCTCTACTTGACACTCATTAGACCCATTGTAGAGTACAACGCCCCTTTTGGAATGTACCTCATAAGACATCTGCAGCAGCTGGAAATGCCACAGAAGTATCTCACAAAGAGGATTACTGGCCTCATACAAATGCCCTACACTGACCGTCTCAAAATACTCCAGCTTTACTCAGTAGCATATCACCTACTCCAAGGTGATCTATGCCTAACATGTAAAGCCATGTCAAACCCAGAGCTGTTGAACATGCTACACCTAAAGAAATCCCAATCCCTCCGAGCAACACGCTCTAGGGACCTAAACCTTGTCACCACAATAAACAGGACATGCTGGAGGGATAGATTCCTGTCCCAGAGATTTCCTATCCTCTGGATCAGGTTACCCATCTATGTGTAGCAAAGTTTTTCATTAGCACTCTTCATGAAAAATCTTGATGAGTGGATGGAAAATAGGAAATACACCCCGGGGATCACTTCTGTGTCTCTGCTTGACAGCGGCACAGGAAAATAACTTTCTTGGGTGGCGTAAGCCAGGGAACTTTGTTGTCTAGGCTTACATAGGCCTTTGGGCCGATAGCCTAGTACCTACCTATGAACCTATAAGAAGACAAACTCATGCAATTGCAAATACAGAGCTTTGAAATAAGGAGTAGAGCTGGGGCAGCAGTAGGCAAGGTAGACAGGATAAAGAAAGAGCAACGGATGTCCAACAAAATCAATCTGGGGGGGGGGGCTTGTCACAACTGTGGACAAATGGGATGCTGGAAAGGAGAATGCCCTCATCTGCAACAGCAACAACAGTGACAAATGCAGCAATGGAAACATCAAAATCCTTCCAATGTTTCTGTACCACACCCACCCCTAGAGTGGCAGCAAGTGCTAGGAGGAATGTACTTACAACACTTGAGGGAAAAGATGAGGTACACATACGAGTGTTAATGCAAGTAGATGAAGAAGGACCCTTAGTTAATGTAAATGTGGGGACAGAAAGATGTTTTGTTTCTGACTGACACTAGTGCAACTCACTGTTTGTTGAAAATAAGTAACCAGAATAAAATTTTAGTATCATCTGAAAAAGTGTCAGCAGTAGGTGTCACTAACACTCCCACTGTTTTTCCTGTATTTAAACTTATCCCGGTCTCTTTAGAACTGATTGAAAATAAGCTTGCCTTTCTATTAAGCACCTTGGCTCCAGCAAACTTAATAGTTAAGGATATGTGTTGTAAATTAGGATGTACTATCTTTTGCACAGCAGATAGCATTTATTTAGATGTACTGGCCAAATCTGAAGAAGTAGTGATTGCCGTACTTAGTGTTAGTGAAGAAAGAACAGAAGATCCATATCTGAGTGCAGATGACAGACTGTTACAGCAGGTTCCTGTCATTTTGCGGTCAAGACATTGAAATGAGGTAGGGCTGTTAAAATCTGCCATACCTGTAAAAATGTGTGTGGATCCTACAAAACCAATTCTTCATGTAGTACAGTATACTTTAAAACCAGATGAAGAACAGGAAATCATATTTGTAATTTTATCTCTTTTTCAGCAGAGAATTATAGCAAAAACACATAGTTGCTGTGAAACTCCCATGTTCCACTTAAAAAGACAGACATAGATGCATACCATACCTCTCAATTGTGTAAAATTTCACAGAAGGTCCACATTTGTACCTCGTATTTTTGGTCTGTTTCTCATAAAATTTGTGGTTTTCTGGCAAATCACTGAGGGCTAAAAGTCACTAAATAATGATGCATTTGAGTTTCAGACTTCAAAAAATATATGCTAACTGAAGACCTGCTTTTCTAACAGGTTTCTAAGTTTACAAGAGGGATGTGATGATGTATTGCCAGCTATGCCAACAGAAGTAGGGCAGTGGATGTGCAACATATGCCAGCATAACTAGCTGGAGTTCTGTAAAGAATTGTATGTCATTTGTATATCAAACTGATTTGTACAGATGATTCTGTTGAAAATGTATTTGTAAAGCTGATTGTGTTAAAAATATACCAACAGTGGGTCCTGCTGGACAGAAAAAATAAACCTGTATATCAGTCTGTATTGTAACTGTTGAAATGAATATATTTGATGTAAGGTATTGCCAGGTATTCCAGGAGAAGTAGGGCAATGTAACATATGCCAGCATAGTTAGCTGGAGTTCTATAAAGCATTGTATGTCATTTGTATATCAAACTGATTTGTACCGATCCTTGTGTTGAAAATGTATTTGTAAAGCTGCTTATGTTAGAAATGTACCAACAGTGGATCCTGCTAGACAGAAAAGAAATACACCTGTATGTCAAACTGTATTTTAACTGTTGAATTGAATATATTGTAATATATGATACTGAAAGGAAAGAGGTTAATCTCAGTCCAGCTAACTTTGAAAATAGTCTGAAATTAAATTAACTGGTTTAGGCCATAAAGTTTGTATCTTTTAGTTCTGATTGTATCCAGAGACTAAATGTCTGTGAAAACCAGGACTAGGAATACTACGGTATTGTACTTAGGGGTGAACTAATTAGTACCCTGCAAGGGAGGAAGTTTTGAAATGGTTTTATAGCTTCCAGATACTATAACACACCTCAGCAAAGCTCTATATATTTGTATGGTAACACACACACACACACACACACACACACACACACACACACACACATTAAATTCTGGTTCAGTTTCTAGTAATGGAGGTAGTGTGGGAACCAGAGTGATGTCATTCTGTAATCCAGCAGTGAATGATGTTTTAATACTAGATGAGAGAGAAGTCTCAGGGCAATCTCTTTTTGAAACCTGACAAAGCAGGACCAATTACCCACTTCATCTTGCCTTGCAGTAACCAGGGAACAGTAATTCTTTAGATCAGTCAGGAAAATATAGAGAAAGTAGTTTAGTACTGTTTTTCTGTATCTGTGTGAATCTATCCGTTTTATTTTTAATATTTTCTGTGGCTGAAACTCTGGTGTTTATTGTAAACAGATATTCAGTATTTTCAAGTTTTTTATTATTTATTATTAAATATATTTAAACATTTCATTGTGGCTGGTATTTTAGAGAATATTTTAATCTTTGAAAGTACGTATATTTATTTGGTGACACTGTGGCTGCTCCTGAAAGCCTTGCTGCATTGATCAAACACTACCATTTGTATAATTATTAACTCTACTCAGTATAATTGGGTACCCTTGTATGTGCCTTAGAGTAGCAGCCTTTGGAGTGTCCTGGTGGTAGTAAGTACCTTATAGTCTGGGCAGAAAGGGGCATAGCTGGTAAATCTGTGCCAGCCTTTCTCAGGTGTGTGTGTGTGTGTGTGTGTGTGTGTGTGTGTGTGTGTGTGTGTGTGTGTGTGTGTGTGTGTGTGTGAAAATCAAATCTCAGTGTGTGTGAGCAGGGACACAGAGCACTGGCTTCACAGAGATGGTGGTGGAGGACTTGGCTTGGAATACTCAGTTGAGGACTCAACTCCACAGCTGTATCAGTGAGGAGTCTTACAGGAGGTCTGGAGAGTGAGAGAGTGGGAAACACAGCTCCTGGACTGAGAGTGTTCCCTGTGTGCTCGAAATTGTGCGTGGTGCAGACAGCTGCAGCTGAAAGCACTATGTGTGTATCCATTTTTGTTTCAAGTGAATGTTCCTCACCAGTGTCAGTGGTGCAGATTGAGATTCCTTGATTGGGTCATTACAAGGAATATTTAAAATCTGTCCCTATTTGCGGTCCTTTGTCCCCTCATTATTTTAGGCTTTGGCCATATATCTCATGCTAAGAGGTATGCTACATACAGGTTTATATAGGACGTAAGAGCAGTAAATCAGGTTGTCATCCCTTTGTCCCTATAGTACGAAAACCATCAACCATACTGAGTTGCATATCACTGTGGGCTACTTGCTTCTCTGTAGTATGTTAATGTTCAGATTTCTTTTCCATCCCTATTCATCCAAATTGCCAGTATTTATTTGCATTCACATATGGGAGAATTTACTACATGTGGCTATGACTGCCAAAAGAGTTTGTTGATGGTCCCTCAATACTTCCACAAATTTTAAAGCAGGACCTTGAAGAAATCATACAATATGTAGATGATTTACTTATAGCTTCAGATACATTAGCACATTGACAGCACCATACATTAACTGACTGAATTAGCAAAAAAGGGATACAAAGACTCAAAGGAAAAACTTTAGTTGTAAAGCTTTTAGGACACTTAATTTCACACAGAGAGCGGCATCTCCTGCCTTCATGTGTTAAAGCAATGATAAAGGCACCTGCCCTGTTACTCAGAAGCAACTATGAGCTTTTCTAGGCTTGGCTGGACACTGTAGGCAATGGGTACCAAAGTACATAGAACTTGCTAGACCTTTGATTGATATGCTCAAACAAGACACACCAAAACCATTGCCCTGAAAAGAAAGGGAAGAAAATGCATTTACTCTCATTAAAACAATTCTTTGTTAAAGCCCCAGCCTTAGGACTTCCACATCATAAACAACCTTTCACTTTGATCTTCTGTGAAAAGGGAGGTGGGGTATGCAGCAGGGGTACTAGTTCAAAAACATGGTGATGCATTTAGACCTATTGCACATTACTATTCATTGATAGACCTAGTGGCTAGAGAGTTATCAGACTGCCTGCAGGCTGTAGCAGCAGCTACACTGATAGTAGAACAATTTGCAGCATTGGTCCTTGGACACAAACTTACAGTTGTCGTTCCCCATGCGGTACCTGCACTGTTGCCAAAATCTAAGATGCAGCATCTCTCAGCTACCATATTAGCGAAATGTAAATTGTTTACTTCGAACCCTTCAGTTACCATTGAGGATGCCAGGTATTGAATCTGGCATCCCTCCTGCCTATGACAGGAGATAGTGAACTGCATGACTGTATAACTGTAACTAACCATGTGCTTTCTCCTAGACCCAGGTTGAGAGATACTCCAATGGACAACATAGAAATAGATATGTCTGTGGATGGATCACGTGGAAGAGACAAAAATGAAAACCTTACTGCAGGCATTGCTATATGTACAGAAAATTCGGTATTGTGTCCCAAAAAAAAAAATGAAAGGGGTTACACTTCTGCACAAATTGCTGAATTTATTGCATTAACTAAAGCGTGTAAAACATCTAAAGATAAAGTTGTGAACATTTATACTGACAGCCATTATGGGTTCGGGGTAGCCCATGACTTTGGAAAATTGTGGAGACAGAGAGGATTTTTAACTTTTGCAGGTACAGAAATAAAAAAATGGAAAAGTTTGTAAAAGACTTACTAGATGCTTCACTTTTAACAAAGGCTTTAGCTGTAGTTAGAATGCAAGTTCACATAAAATGAGACACTGTTGCTGTAACAGTAAGTGGTTATCAGATTATGTAGCCATGCAAGCTGCTGGTTTAGATGTCACTTTGTTGTTTCACAGGAAGCATTTACAAAGGTAGACAATCCTTACAATTTTAATGATTTGACTGCTTTACAGAATGAAGCTTCAGAGGCTGAGAAAAAGAGGTGGATCAGTGCTTTTAGTAAAAACTATGCTGAGACACCCTGATAAAGGGACAGTAGTACCATTGGTGAGGGCATACCACTTACCGAATCACGTTGGTAAGCATGAACGTTTTAATCTTATTCAGTGACATTTGTTTGCCCCACTTTCTCAGTCTCTAGTTAGCCATTTTGTAAATAATTGTGAGGTCTATCTGTCACATAATAATGCACCTCCAGTAAAAAAGTACACCACCTGCTTTGCCCGCACCTTGGAGGCCCTTTGTAAATATTCAGTTGGATTTTATCCAGCTGAAAATAAATTGCTGTGTTTTCATATATTTTGGTTATTGTTTGTGTTTTTTCTGCATGGGTGGAAGTCTATCCATGTGCTAAATGTGCTGGTCTAACAGTAGTGAAGACATTGCTAAAATAATTTATTTCTAGTATTACTTCAGATAGAGGGATTCATTTTACTGTTGAAATTGTAAAGAAATTATCTTCTGTGTTATAAATTTCTTTACAGCTACATTGTCCTCTTCACCCACAGTCATATGGTCTTTTTGAAAAGTCTAACCAGATTATTAAAATCAGAATTTGCAAAGTTTGTAGTGAAATGAGGCTAAAATAGCCAGATGCTTTGCCACTAGCTCTGAGAATGTGAAGAACTGTAGATGTTACTTGTAAATTAAGTCTTCATGAAATTCCTATGGGTCTTCCTGTGAAAATGCCACCTTCCCTACCAGTGGGAAAATGTGAACTGGTATTTAACTATGAAGCTTTGCTGAACTATTGTTCAAAACTTATTTCTATCTCACAGACTTCGTAAACACATTAAGTAGGCCCTTTCACCACCTGCAGCAGTTCTCTGCCATGACTTATGGCCAGGTGATTGAGTTTAGTTTCCAGTACACTTGAGCAATGGCGGAAGGGACCTCATCTTATCCTCTTAACTACTCATATTGCAGTAAAGTATGCTGACATACTGAACAGGGTTCATGCTTTGCATTGCAAGAAAACCTGCTTGTTGTCTCCTGAGTTGAATGAAAATAGCAGCACACCTCCATCTGATGACATCACTAAACTTCTTCCTTCTGCTTCCAACTGACATGAAAGAAAACTTGTTTTTTTCGAATGCTGCATCTATATGCTACTGACCTAAATGTTTCCAACTGCCAGATGTGTGGATTTGTTCCCTGTGATGCCAAGGAAATATTCCACTGCTACCTGTCCCTGTACAACAGACTGATTTAGAAATGCAAATTGCTGTAAAACAACAAACTTGGCATAACATTACAGAATGGACTAAAAGTGTATTACCAGTTGGCTGCACTGACACAGGAAGATATTTGTTATACTAGAGAAGGAACTGTGTGGGTAGGTTACAGCAGTTGCAATAACGCTTGTAATGAGAGCTTGAATTGAAGGTGTATGACTAGGGAATAGGCATGTCAATATTAGACAATCATTGCTACATCTGTGGAGACCATGCCTACTCCTGGTCACCCAGAAACTGGTCTGGTTGTTGTTATGTGGGACAGATGACACTAGCTATTTTCATTCTTTGTCTACACCTGCAGGAAAGTTGTGCAATGAGCGGGCCATATACTGTAAAAAATCACTCTCACAACACCAGTACTGGTCCTTGTTACAAGGATGAGTAACACAAGGACCAGTATTGGTGCTGTGAAGTGATTTTATCTTCTATCTTGTTTCAACCTGCATTAAAGTTTCACTTTGAATGAGCTACACCTTCTGCATGCTTTTTCACTTATAGTTTTGGAGCGACATTTCGTTTGTGTTGGAGGTTCAGTGAAAACTTCTCCCCTGTCCCTCACATATCCCCCAAAGCATCCCTACCACCTGCCCCCACCTAGTATCTCCATAGACCAGGTCGTGGCAGCTCTCTCCAAAGCCAAAATCAGACTCTATAAGACCTGATAATATCCAAGGCTGTGTTCTAAATGGATTAAAACAGGAACTAGCTGCATCACTGCGTACTCTTATTAACCACAGTCTAAGCACTGCTTTTATACTTGCTGAATGGAAAACAGCAACCATCATCCCATTACATAAAGAAGGCGCCTCCACAAGTACTTAAAGTGATATTAATTAAAATAACTTAAAACATTCTACAGCTTAAATATAACAAATCAACAATACAAAGCTATTACTGATGTAACCAATAAGTAAAAATGCATATGTATATATATGTGCGTGTGTGTGTGTGTGTGTGTGTGTGTGTGCATAAAATTCTGTATAAAATCACCTTAAATTAGAGCCTCTGCACAAGAATAAAACACTTTAAATTAATGTGTTCATTAAGACCTAGTGGTCTGTCAGCTGTGAGTCTTATCTACCATTCAGCCTAACAGCATTCAAACAGAACTTTGAAATTGCACACAAGACCTTCCATGTTTACTTGGTCCAACACAAAAAAACTAAATTTTCTAAAACCATCACAAAACAAAGAATGCTTTGGAACTGTTCTGTTTACATTTCTCTCTTTAATAACCAACATATGTTCATACATACGTTTGGAAAGTTTCCTAACAGTCTTTCCACTATAAATACTGGTACATGACTGACAGCTGGCTATGTAAACAACATACTAGGAATTGCAGTCATATCTGCTTCCAGCTGTAATATTTTTGTTCACACCTTCAATGAACACACTTGAACAGTCAATTTGTAACTGCAATGCGTGTACTTTCCACATTTAAAGGTGCAGTGTACCTGTTGCAATCGATGCAGAATTTTTCCCCCTCTCCATCAAATCTTTAATATTTAAAGATGTTTGGTAAATAAAACCTGGTTTACTACCAAGGGTAGTAACCATTTCATGGTTTCCTTAGATAATGTTCTAGTTGTTTAATAATGTCTCTAATAAATCTCATGTCAATAGAAATTGAGATAGAAAATGACTCTATGAAACTATTTTGCTGATCAAAATCAGTGTTTGCAGATGTATTAGTGCACAGTGAATCTCTTTTCTCGTTGGTGCATTAGAGTATAGGTTTGGTTTTCCCACCTGTCAGCACAACCACATCTTTGATTATGTTGTCCAGTAGCATTGAGGAATAACCTCTGTTTAAAAACATGACTTTGAGTTTTTCAGTGTCAGTGCTTGTCAGCTTGCTGAGCCATTATGTTCTGACCTTTGATAACTGACTTTTTCATGTGGAAAGGATGTAAGCTGGTGTTGTGCAAATAATTGTTGATAAAAGTCTTTTATGTGTATTTCACTGCCTAGCACACCAGCACTTTCATTGATTTTTAAATGGACATCCAAGTAGTTAATGTCCCTTACCTTTGCCACTGATGGTGAACTTCAAAAAATCAGTCATACTATTTAGGTCCTCAAAAAATAAATCAAACTCAGCACCTGTACCCCTCCAAATAAAAATAAAATAATTGATAAATCTTTTATAGAACACACAGTTTTGTCATATTGCTCATGTGTAGTGATGAATTTGTGTTCCCAACTGGTCATGACCAAGTTGGCAAAAAATGAGACTACATGGGCACCACTCCAACACCAATTTTTGGTCTGTACATCTTTCCTTTAAGCTGAAAAAAATTATTGTCGAAGTGGTTAACCAATATTTAATGACTGATGTTGCACATCCAGTAAACACAACAGTTATTAATGCACATTTACCATATATTTGGGTAAAGTGTGGTTTGTTATTAGGGTATTACACTGTTATGATTTGCTGTAAAGTCTGAACCATTTACAAACAGAGATGCTCATAAAGGTTGTATGCTACTTTATCCCACCTGTCCTACATGATTGGTTGGTGGACATCCTCACTCAATATGAAAGGTATGTACTTTCCATAACAACAGTTCTGTAAGATGAGGGGTCATCATTGGTAACATTCCCACTTCCTCCATTCTACACCTGTAAGTATCTGGTCTGGGTGTGTGTGTGTGTGTGTGTGTGTGTGTGTGTGTGTGTGTGTGTGTGTGTGTGTGTGTGTGTGTGTGTGTGTGAGACAAGAATAGTGCATGGTGGGAAGGGAATAGTCCTACAGGTTACCTGAGATGGACATCTTTCTTACAGATCTGTCATCATGGTAAGTATATAACATTCAATGTCCTTCCATGATCATTGTTGCAGTATTATTAATTGATGGGAGAACCTTCTGTTGAACTGTATATCTGATGTATGACCTTAACCCAAAGGAGCCAGAGGTACATAAGGGATGTACAGATGCAAAGTATCTTAGAACTTTCTTCTTGTCAGCCAAGCAATAAATTACCATGGATGGCTAAGTAGTCCCATTAGAGACCCTTCTCTTTTCTGTTTTTGTACTGCATAAGTTCTGTATGAGTCATTGAAGAAAATGTTTGTTTTATCTGTGTGCTGAACATAATTTTAGGGATTGTTCTATATGTCAGACATTTGTGCCTAAAACATTGTGTAGTCCTCTGTTTGAAAATGTATTTGCTGAAACATAAACATAAAGCACTTGCTAGCGTAAGATGGCATCTGAGTCTTTGACAACAGATGTCCATTCAATGCTGAAATTGGTTAGAGCCTTCTGCTGCTGAGTTGGACCTGGGCATTTCTTTCATGTCAATAGATGAGACCACGGACAGTTCAGGTGCTACTGTTACTGCTCCTCTATCCTGGCCAGTCAGAGGCTGATATGGTGGGACCTTTACGTACATCCATCACTTCAGATCAGTCATCCAATCAAAATGAGAAGGTGGAAATGCGGCTTGTTATATCAGAGGGACCAGACAGCATAGCTCAAATCTTGGTTAGGGAAGAAGTCCCAAGTTCTTTTAATTGATGCACATCAGGGCCTCTTCATTTAGTGTGGACCAACATCACATGTAGAAAAAAGCAGAAGGCTAGACATAACTGTTTCCCCTCAACCTACTAGGGATCCTCATCAGAAATGGCAGGATTGTACCCAGGGTCTTTTTAAGACTATTATGTCTTTAAAGTTGATTTCTTTCTTTCCTGCTCCTGCTGTCTCTCCTCTTTCTTCTTTTCTCCTGAAAAGGCAGAAGAAAGAATCAGAGGAAGAGGAGGAATTTGATTTAAATGGTGATGATTCCTTGACAACCCCGGACAAACAAAAGAGTCTGTCACTTTACTTCCATCAACTATCTCATCAGTCCGTGCTGACTGCAAGGACAGTCCTTCAAGCATTAGGGTTCATGGCATCTTGTATTCTGGTGCTTCCCAATGCCAAACTGCATATGAGGAAGCTTTTCTGCAATGGTATCTCAAAAATGTATGGACACAGCACTGCCAAGATTGGGACACTGTCATTCAAATAATACCTTGCCTTCAAAAGGAATTCTTGTGGTGGGCTCAGGAATGTCACCTAAACAAGGGACTCTCTGTGACCCGGCCAGAGGCGAGTCAGATTTTAACGACAGATGCCTCGGACACTGCTTAGGAGCTCATCTAAATGGAAAGTGGATACAAGACAAGTGGCCTGCCAGACTACAGCATCTACATATCAACATGGAGATGTTAGCAGTCCAGTTTGCATTGATGGCGTTCAAGGAGTTACTTCTTCCAGGGCAGGTGTTGATTCTGACAGACAACACAACTGTCATGTGGTACATCAACAAGCAAGGAAACACATTCTTATCCTCTATGCAGGCAAGCAATGATTTTATGGGAGACTGCGTTAAAACTGCAACTGACTCTTCGTTTCTGCCAGGAGCACAGAACTCCCTAGCAGATGTATTAAGCAGACAAATCATGGATCCCCGCAGTGAAACTGGATCTTCATGTATTTCAGAAATTGACAGTGTCATGGGGAACTCCAGACATAGATCTGTTCGCTTCTCCACTAAACCACCAGCTGCCAAAGTATTGCACAAAGGGGTTTCATCACACAGCTTGGAAAGTGGGTGCTCTGTCTTTCAGTTGGAAAAACCTTCATGTTCATGCCTTTCCACCTCTACCTCTTCTTCCAAAGGTATTACTAAAGGTCAGACAAGAGTGTGCAGGCCAAGGATGATTTTGATAGCTCAGATTGGCCTCGGCAACACTGGTACCCACTTCTAAGGAGTCTTGTAAAGAAGCCTCCATGGCCTTTACCTCTGATTCCTCATCTGTTATCTCAGAAGGACGGTCATCTGCTCAATGTCAAGCTGCAATCTCTTCATCTCACAGCTTGGCATATTCTGTGTTGAAGCACAATAGGTCTCAGCTTCCTCAACAAGTTTTAAATGTGATTATGGAAGCTAGAAGGGCTGCCCAGTACTAGGAGAGTGTCTGCAGCAGAAAAATGGAAGAGATTTTTATTTTGGAGTACAGCAAAGAATTTGGAGATTTCAGAGCCTAATTTGAGTGTGGCTCTTCAATATCTTACTGAATTATTGGACAAAAGGTTTGTCCTTCTCTTCCATTAAGATTCATGCTGCAGCAATTTCAGCTCACTATGATTGTGACCCACCTTTGTTTTCATCCTTTGTTCAAGCAGTTTCTTAGAGGGCAAGAATATAAGACCCCCGTAGAGCTCCTACTCCTGCTTGGGATCTCAATTTTGTGTTGGAAAAACTTACTCTACAACCTTTTGAGCCTGCAGCTACTGCTGAATTGAAATATTTGTCATGGAAGACTGCTTTTCTGTTGGCTATTACTTCTGCAAGAAGGGTGTCTGAGTTGCAGGCCCTTATGGCAGTAGAGCCTTTCCTGATTTTCCATAAGGACAGGGTATCATTACGTACTAATCCTTCTTTTATGCCTAAGGTGGTTTCTAGTGTGGCTTTAAACCAAACTATTCATTTGCCTACGTTTTTTGCAGATCCTCAAAATAAAGGGGAAAAGATTTTGCACACTTTAGATGTACACAGGCAATTGCGTTATTATTTGAGCAGGACTAAAGATTTTAGGCAGTCTCAGCAGTTACTTGTTTCTTTTGCTTTGAGTTCACAGGGCAAGCCTGTGTCAAAACAAACTATTTCTAGGTGGATTGGCTTTTGCATTGCATTTTGTTATTCCCATCATGGCAAAGAGATTCCAGCTGGGATTAGGCCTCATTCCACTAGGGCTACTGCCACTTCAACAGCATTTCTAAGGGGGGTGGCAACTAAGGATATTCTGGAAGCAGCTACTTGGAGTTCAGTGCATACTTTCTCTAGGCATTATCACCTGCCTATATACTCTAAGACTAGAGCTGGTTTTGCCACAGCTGTTTTACAAGGCATGTTGTCAGCTCCTGCTACTTTATAATTTGCCAGCCTCCCTTACCTCTGCTTTGGGATTCTACCCAATAACAGGACTGCAGCAAGGGAAGGCTTAAGAACATAGTACAGTTTTGTACCTACCATAAATGTAGATGTTCGAGGATTCCCTTGCTGCAGTCCAATTCTCCTCCTTCCCCTCTGTGTTTCAGGGTGGTTGTGTAGGTGAGTTTACATGCTTATTTTTTTTTGTATATATTACTGTATATATTGTACATGTTTTTTGGTGCAGGTTGTTTTTGGGACTTGTCTTTTTGGGTCTTCTGACATCTGGGGCAAGAAAAAGACTGAGGAAATGACGTCGGTCATGCGCATTAGTACCCTGACGTACTGACGTCAGTCTAAGGCGCCATGACCGACGTCAGCCTTATACTCTGGTATTCGGGCCGACTGGGACGCGGACTATACCCAATAGTCAGGACTGCAGCAAGGGAATCCTCGAACATCTACATTTATGGTAGGTACAAAACTGTACTTTTTTTTCGAATGCTGCATCTATATGCTACTGACCTAAATGTTTCCAACTGCCAGATGTGTGGATTTGTTCCCTGTGATGCCAAGGAAATATTCCACTGCTACCTGTCCCTGTACAACAGACTGATTTAGAAATGCAAATTGCTGTAAAACAACAAACTTGGCATAACATTACAGAATGGACTAAAAGTGTATTACCAGTTGGCTGCACTGACACAGGAAGATATTTGTTATACTAGAGAAGGAACTGTGTGGGTAGGTTACAGCAGTTGCAATAACGCTTGTAATGAGAGCTTGAATTGAAGGTGTATGACTAGGGAATAGGCATGTCAATATTAGACAATCATTGCTACATCTGTGGAGACCATGCCTACTCCTGGTCACCCAGAAACTGGTCTGGTTGTTGTTATGTGGGACAGATGACACTAGCTATTTTTCATTCTTTGTCTACACCTGCAGGAAAGTTGTGCAATGAGCGGGCCATATACTGTAAAAAATCACTCTCACAACACCAGTACTGGTCCTTGTTACAAGGATGAGTAACACAAGGACCAGTATTGGTGCTGTGAGAGTGATTTTTTATCTTGCTTTATCTTGTTTCAACCTGCATTAAAGTTTCACTTTGGACGAGCTACACCTTCTGCATGCTTTTTTCACTTATAGTTTTGGACGACATTTCGTTTGTGTTGGAGGTTCAGTGAAAACTTCTCCCCCTGTCCCCGCCACATATCCCCCAAAGCATCCCTACCACCTGCCCCCCCACCTAGTATCTCCATAGACCAGGTCGTAAACGCTCTCTCCAAAGCCAAAATCAGACTCTATAAGACCTGATAATATCCAAGGCTGTGTTCTAAATGGATTAAAACAGGAACTAGCTGCATCACTGCGTACTCTTATTAACCACAGTCTAAGCACTGCTTTTATACTTGCTGAATGGAAAACAGCAACCATCATCCCATTACATAAAGAAGGCACCTCCACAAGTACTTAAAGTGATATTAATTAAAATAACTTAAAACATTCTACAGCTTAAATATAACAAATCAACAATACAAAGCTATTACTGATGTAACCAATAAGTAAAAATGCATATGTATATATATGTGCGTGTGTGTGTGTGTGTGTGTGTGTGTGTGTGTGTGCATAAAATTCTGTATAAAATCACCTTAAATTAGAGCCTCTGCACAAGAATAAAACACTTTAAATTAATGTGTTCATTAAGACCTAGTGGTCTGTCAGCTGTGAGTCTTATCTACCATTCAGCCTAACAGCATTCAAACAGAACTTTGAAATTGCACACAAGACCTTCCATGTTTACTTGGTCCAACACAAAAAAACTAAATTTTCTAAAACCATCACAAAACAAAGAATGCTTTGGAACTGTTCTGTTTACATTTCTCTCTTTAATAACCAACATATGTTCATACATACGTTTGGAAAGTTTCCTAACAGTCTTTCCACTATAAATACTGGTACATGACTGACAGCTGGCTATGTAAACAACATACTAGGAATTGCAGTCATATCTGCTTCCAGCTGTAATATTTTTGTTCACACCTTCAATGAACACACTTGAACAGTCAATTTTGTAACTGCAATGCGTGTACTTTCCACATTTAAAGGTGCCGAGTGTACCTGTTGCAATCGATGCAGAATTTTTCCCCCTCTCCATCAAATCTTTAATATTTAAAGATGTTTGGTAAATAAAACCTGGTTTACTACCAAGGGTAGTAACCATTTCATGGTTTCCTTAGATAATGTTCTAGTTGTTTAATAATGTCTCTAATAAATCTCATGTCAATAGAAATTGAGATAGAAAATGACTCTATGAAACTATTTTGCTGATCAAAATCAGTGTTTGCAGATGTATTAGTGCACAGTGAATCTCTTTTCTCGTTGGTGCATTAGAGTATAGGTTTGGTTTTCCCACCTGTCAGCACAACCACATCTTTGATTATGTTGTCCAGTAGCATTGAGGAATAACCTCTGTTTAAAAACATGACTTTGAGTTTTTCAGTGTCAGTGCTTGTCAGCTTGCTGAGCCATTATGTTCTGACCTTTGATAACTGACTTTTTCATGTGGAAAGGATGTAAGCTGGTGTTGTGCAAATAATTGTTGATAAAAGTCTTTTATGTGTATTTCACTGCCTAGCACACCAGCACTTTCATTGATTTTTAAATGGACATCCAAGTAGTTAATGTCCCTTACCTTTGCCACTGATGGTGAACTTCAAAAAATCAGTCATACTATTTAGGTCCTCAAAAAATAAATCAAACTCAGCACCTGTACCCCTCCAAATAAAAATAAAATAATTGATAAATCTTTTATAGAACACACAGTTTTGTCATATTGCTCATGTGTAGTGATGAATTTGTGTTCCCAACTGGTCATGACCAAGTTGGCAAAAAATGGGGCTACATGGGCACCCACTCCAACACCAATTTTTTGGTCTGTACATCTTTCCTTTAAGCTGAAAAAAATTATTGTCGAGAAGTGGTTAACCAATATTTAATGACTGATGTTGCACATCCAGTAAACACAACAGTTATTAATGCACATTTACCATATATTTGGGTAAAGTGTGGTTTGTTATTAGGGTATTACACTGTTATGATTTGCTGTAAAGTCTGAACCATTTACAAACAGAGATGCTCATAAAGGTTGTATGCTACTTTATCCCACCTGTCCTACATGATTGGTTGGTGGACATCCTCACTCAATATGAAAGGTATGTACTTTCCATAACAACAGTTCTGTAAGATGAGGGGTCATCATTGGTAACATTCCCACTTCCTCCATTCTACACCTGTAAGTATCTGGTCTGGGTGTGTGTGTGTGTGTGTGTGTGTGTGTGTGTGTGTGTGTGTGTGTGTGTGTGTGTGTGTGTGTGTGTGTGAGACAAGAATAGTGCATGGTGGGAAGGGAATAGTCCTACAGGTTACCTGAGATGGACATCTTTCTTACAGATCTGTCATCATGGTAAGTATATAACATTCAATGTCCTTCCATGATCATTGTTGCAGTATTATTAATTGATGGGAGAACCTTCTGTTGAACTGTATATCTGATGTATGACCTTAACCCAAAGGAGCCAGAGGTACATAAGGGATGTACAGATGCAAAGTATCTTAGAACTTTCTTCTTGTCAGCCAAGCAATAAATTACCATGGATGGCTAAGTAGTCCCATTAGAGACCCTTCTCTTTTCTGTTTTTGTACTGCATAAGTTCTGTATGAGTCATTGAAGAAAATGTTTGTTTTATCTGTGTGCTGAACATAATTTTAGGGATTGTTCTATATGTCAGACATTTGTGCCTAAAACATTGTGTAGTCCTCTGTTTGAAAATGTATTTGCTGAAACATAAACATAAAGCACTTGCCCAACGTAAGATGGCATCTGAGTCTTTGACAACAGATGTCCATTCAATGCTGAAATTGGTTAGAGCCTTCTGCTGCTGAGTTGGACCTGGGCATTTCTTTCATGTCAATAGATGAGACCACGGACAGTTCAGGTGCTACTGTTACTGCTCCCTCTATCACAACCCAGTCAGAGGCTGATATGGTGGGACCTTTACGTACATCCATCACTTCAGATCAGTCATCCAATCAAAATGAGAAGGTGGAAATGCGGCTTGTTATATCAGAGGGACCAGACAGCATAGCTCAAATCTTGGTTAGGGAAGAAGTCCCAAGTTCTTTTAATTGATGCACATCAGGGCCTCTTCATTTAGTGTGGACCAACGTCACATGTAGAAAAAAGCAGAAGGCTAGACATAACTGTTTCCCCTCAACCTACTAGGGATCCTCATCAGAAATGGCAGGATTGTACCCAGGGTCTTTTTAAGACTATTATGTCTTTAAAGTTGATTTCTTTCTTTCCTGCTCCTGCTGTCTCTCCTCTTTCTTCTTTTCTCCTGAAAAGGCAGAAGAAAGAATCAGAGGAAGAGGAGGAATTGGATTTAAATGGTGATGATTCCTTGACTTTTTCTTCCCAAATTCTTTCTCCTTTAACCTATGCATTGGATGATTAAAATACACTAGCCCCTGATTCCCCTATGGAAACACTTTCCTTTGGAGACACATTTGTCAAGGTGATGCAGTATTTTCAGTGGCAAGTTTCACAGTTGTCTGATATCCAGAAAAGGTATTATGGTCTTTTGCAAATGGATGGGCCATTTCCCCATTTTTGAAGCTTTGTTGGATACTTTCTCAACTGCTTCCATTAATCCCAGGTCACAGCCATCAGCTCCTAGAAAACTGACAATTTTTTTATAAAGTATTGGATTCAATTAAATTCTTATTCAAGAACCCTACTTCTGATCCATCTGTGATTACTCTTTCCACTGAAAAGCCTTCTTAAACTCCTATGTTTTATATTTTACCTACAGATAAGGACAGCAGAGCAGAGTCATTGATAAATACATTAAAAAAGTTTATACTTCTACCACTGTAGCTTTTAGAGCCATTAACTACCTAACCCATACGATCAGGTTCCATTTGTCTGCTCTGGATACTGCGGGTAAGGTTCTCTCTGATTTTGATGATTCAGAAGTTAATTATACTACACTATCTCTTCTTAACTGTACGTCTCAACTGGATAGGCATTCTACAAAATATAGTTATGAAGCTGCAAATGCCACTTCCAGGGCTGCAGTCGCTGGTTCTGTTCTTTGTAGGTTTTCTGATTTCAGCCCTTACCTGATAATGTCAAAGCTAAAATGCTTGACTGTCCTTTGGATAGACAGTATCTTTTTGGTTATGAAGCTGCAGAGAGTATCAAGACATGGCAGGAAAAGGATAAGGTCATGCAGGACCTTAAACAAATATTTCTTTCTTCGGTTCCTATATTTTAGAGAAGCTATACTTCCAAGGCTGGTCCTTTTCTTTATAAGGATCTTAGGTTTTCTCAGAAGGGTAAAAGGCTTCTTAGTTGCAGTAAAAGTCTCAGCAGAGTTTTGGAGTTCAACATTTTCCTTTCCAGATAAATTTTTTGCCCTATAACTATCTACCACCTCTTTCAAAACTATTCTACCTCAGCCTTTCTTAGGTTCCTTTATCTCAAAAATGTTCCCTCTCTGTGTCAGTTTCACAGTTAGAACCTATTTTCTAGAATTATTATCATTCAAGGGGGATATGAAATGTCTTGGAAGGCATACAGCCCTTGGGGTTTCCTCAACCCCCCTAAACCAGACTCAGCTAATTCTTCTTCTTCAAAACCACCACTTTCAAGGGGGGACAGAACTGGTCCCTCTACACTTAAAACAGGTTTTTACCTAAGAATGTGCGATTCCAAGAAAAGAAGGCACCCTGAGACCTGTTTTGGATCTTTGGTTCCTCAACACCTTCCTCAGTGCTCTAAGTTTCAGGATGTTGACTATTTTAGTCTTTATTGCCAATGATTCTTCCTCAAGCTTCCTTGTTGATTTTGAATTTAAAGGAAGTCTGTCTTCATATTCATTTTCATTACAGGAAATTCTTAAGTTGTTGTGTCTCTTCATATTGCTTTCAGTTTTTTGCTTTATCCTTTGAACTTTCTACTGTCCCAAGGGGATTCACAAAGTCCCTATCTCATGTCATTGTCTTCTGCAGACGTTGAACTATTCAAATATTTTCTTATTTAGATGATTTCATTTGGGCTTCTGTCCACAAGCATCTTCTGTCTCATTTATGATTTGTATAGATTTTCTGGGCAATCTTGGAGTCACTCTGAACCTGAAGAAGTCTTGTGCAATTCCGTCCCAGGATCAGATTTTCCTGAAATGTAGAATTAAACATTGTCAAGGACAGCTTTTCTTCCAGCAGACAAGGTTCTTTTCCTGGAAGATTACATTCAGAACATTCTTCCCTTGGATGTTACCTCTGCAATAGCAATTCTCAGAGCTCTCAGCTGCATGTCATCAATGATTCCTATGATTCCTTATGCCAGACTCCATATGAAAAAGGTTCAGCATATTTTGAAGTCTGTCTGGACTCAGTATTTCCATCCATTCAATCTTTCAAATTCCTCTCTTGTTTTTCATCAAACAGGAGCTTTTATGGTGGATCAACCAGAGTTCACTCAATCCAGTAGTGCCCTTTCTGGTTCTTCCCCTTGCCAGGAGTTGTTAGCAGATACCGCAGATATAACATGAGATACTTATTCCAGAAACATCAGAGTCTAAAGGGTATGGTCTCAAAAGTAAAAAGGAAACCCCATCAACATAAAGGAGATGAAGTCAATTACTTTAACTCTTCTGTCTCTACATTACATGTGGAACTCTGGGTCCTCTTTGGATGCCCACAGACATCACTATTATATACTGTATCAAAAAGCAGGGAAGCATGAAGTCTTATAGCCTCTGCACATTGGCTTTGATAGTTTGGGAAATTGCCATTCAACACAAAATCTATCTCCAGCCTCCTTACATACCCACAGGGAAAAATACTTTAGCAGAGTAGGTTTGAGTAGATCCAGAGTAGACTCTCAGGAATAGCTGATAGATAGGGCTTTCTGGATATTCTGCATTGATGGGATACTCTACAGATCGATATTTTTGTCTCCATACACAATAGAGAGCTTGGGCTGTTTTGTTGAAGTCTACCATGCCCTCAGATATGGAGAACAGATGTCATGACTTTTCCTTGAAAAAGTAGGCTCCTTTATGCTTTCCCCTCCACTTCCTTTGTCTTTCTTGATCTCCAAGATGACTTTTGGAGTCAAATCAAAAATGGTGTCAGTGACTCCCTTTTGGTTCAGGCAGCACTGGTTCCTTCCCTAACTTTCATCTGGCCGTGAACAGTCATAATAAGCTTCCTCAAAAGATGGACTTGCTTACACAGAGCAAAGGCTCTTTAATCCTCCCCAGTCTAGAGACTTTGAATCTGACTCTGTGGGTAATAGAATTTTAATTTCTTTTAGGCACCAGTTTTATGAGGACATGCTTAATAATTTTACAGGATGCTAGAAAAACAAATACAAGGAAAGTTTTGCCTCTAAATGGAAGAAATTTCTTTGATGCTGTGGAAAGAATCAGGACCCTTATCAACTTGTTATTCTTAATATTATGGCTTATTTGTGAGAGTTCCTCAATACTGGGCCTGCATTCTCTTCTGTTAAAGCACATTTATTTTATTTATATTTGTTAACAGAGAAAGTCCAACTTGGAACGAGACAATTTTCCGCGGAGGCCCGAGGTGAAATGCTCCAAATCCATGTCTTTGTAATGTGGGAGGAAACTGGAGAACTTTGAGGAATCCCACACAAATGTAGGGATGACATGCAGACTCCACACAGAAGGCATCCCAGCCGAGAATCGAACCGGAGAACCTCTTACTGTGAGGCGACAATGCTATCACTGCACCACTGCGCTGTCCGAGAGATCTGTCAGCCATCACTGCTTGCTTATCTCAAGATCCACCACTTTCATCTCAATTTAAGGTTAGTTTATTGAAAAGCATCCTTCATATTAGACCACCACAAAGGACTGTCCCCCCTTCTTCAGACTTAAACTACGTCCTGGAAAAGCTTACCTCATCTCCTTTTCAGACTCTCGCTTCTCTTACGTTTTCTAATTGTAAAAGATTGTTGTTGGCAGGGCAGGACTTCTGCTAAACAGGTTTCAGAGCTGCAAGCCTTGATGGCCATTCCTCCCTTTCTCATTTTTCATAGGAGTAGGGTTACTGTCTGCATTAATCCTTTTTTTATGCCTAAGGTTGTTCATGAGCTCTCCTTGAATTGGGCCATTAATTTGCCTACTTTTTTCACTTCACCTCAGAATAAAGGGGAGAGTTGTGTGCATAGGCTTAGATTTTTTTTTTTTTTTACAAAACCAAGTCTATCAGGAAGTTGGATCGTCTTTTTGTTTCTTTCCAGGATGCAGTCTTAAGTGGACCGGTTTCCAAACTATTTCTAATTGGATCCAAGGCTGTCTCATTTTTTCTTACTCCTTTCATGGAAAGCATCTTCTAGATCCAGCTAAAGCACATTCTACTAGAACTGCTGCTTCTTCGAGGGCTTCTGTCAAAGGCTGCTGTTTCAGGATCTGTTTTTGAAGCAGCTAATTGGTCTTCTATGAATACTTTTGCAAACCATTACAAGACTGATGTTTTCTCTAGAACTAGAACAGGGTTTGTTAGGTCAGTTTACTGTGCATTTAGGACTGTAACCCTGTTCAGATTTCCTCCTTATTGTCTTACACGGCTGTGGGAATCTCCCATCACTTAATACTGTAACAGTACTAATGCAGGGACACAGTGCAGTTGAGTAAAAACTCACAATACCAGTAGATGTCCGACGTGTTATATCCCTCTCTCCCTTCTTTCCCCTTTTCTCTTCTTTTTCTGTTGGGCCAAAGTGGTTTCTTCATTTTCTTCCCCCACTTTTATGATTTGTGTATGTGTATATAGTTGCCTCTACCTCTGCTTTATCTTCTTGGCTGGGGCAAGAAAATCCTTATTTATTATGTGTGCATACATTCCTTATGTACCTCTGGCTCAATTGGGCTGAGGTCATACATTGGACGTATGGCACAAGGGGAGGGAGCCCAGACTTTGGGATATAGATATCTGGCAATCTTTGGCAGGATATCCCATCATTTAATAATACTACAACATTGATTAGTTAGACATCTACTGTTATGCTAAGTTCTTAAACAACTATATTTTTCCTAAAATTTGTTTTTGATAATTATAAAGCGGGTTTATATGTTTTCCACCTAGGCCTTTAGCAGTGGTTGTCTATTTCTCTTCAGACTTTTGTTTTAAGGTTTGTAAGTATTATAGTTTCATTAAATATAAATGGGTCAACCTGCCCTTGTGACATAAAGAGATAAAACCTAGACTTTTTGAGCAATATCACTGGCCATTTCGACTAATTGATTTGCACTGATTGTTTTTATAATCCGTTATTCTTTGATGTGCCAGTATTAAAAGAAAACTTCAAGGTAAGTTAATCTTTGAAATATTTAGATGTATGGTATTATTAAAATGGCTCTCTGGCATCTAACTCAGATGCTTGAGAAATATTTTCAGGGTTCAGGCCAGCAGTCATGATCTGTTCTTATCAATTCTGGGCAGAATTATGGTTGATAATTATGACGCACCTTAACTACATTTGAAATATGTTATTTTCTTCAGATGTTATAAAAGTTCACAAAGTTTGTAAAAAGAAAAAAAATATGTAGTGGGGAGGGTTCTCCCAGGACTGGTGTGTACCTGAGTCTAAGGAAAGTACTCTTTTACAAACAGGTAAGAAGAGACACAGTGAAACTATTCTTTTACATGCTCCTGTTCATTAATCTAAGGTTTAAGGGTGCCAAATACCTCCGGCTAATTCTTGATCTAAAAGCCTAGATTAAGCTGGGGGGTACATCTGGAAGGTATGGAAGAAAAATGCTACCAATGGTTCTAAGCATCAAGTTTTCCTAAACTTAACAACAACTTGTAAAATTACAGCTAACTATGATAAAGACATGTTTAGCAAGAGGAAATGGTCAGTTCTATTTAGATGCACATGATTTTTCTGTATGACTGAGGATCTGTCCAGGAACCTTAGAGAATCAAAGGGACCCAAATATCACCCTCAAACATAAAAATTAAGGCTCATATTTTAAAAGAACTAAGTTCTTCTGCAATCAGAAAAACAGCTCCCTCTGCCTATTCAGGCATGTCCAAAGGGCAGTTTCCAGTGTACACTCCAGTCCAACTGGTGAATCCGGGCATTTTGAGGCAATGTTCCAACTGCCTCATGTACACAGACAACCCTCTCCTCCTACCACCAAACACTAATATATGCGAGAGATGCAATTATACAGCCAGACTGGAGGCAAAGCTCTCTCAACTCCAGACTGTCAAGAGGAGAAGGGAAATACTTGCAACATACCACCAGTCTCACATAGACCTAATAAACCAACACCGGCAAATAACACACACGAATACATGAAAACATACTCAGAAGCTCTAAATAAAAATCTGCAAAAGCAACAGAGACCTCCAAAGCTGACATAAAAGCAACCTCCATACCCCATCACCAACCATGAAATACATACTTCACATAATCAGTGTGCCACGCAATCACAGCCCTTAAGGCAAAATAACATACCCAACACATTAGTGATAGGCTACTCTATAGTCAGGCACACTGATGTCCCACTAACTAGGCTGGACAAGGAGAAGGTTACAGATAGCTGCTTGTCGGGCTCCAGTATCTGCCACATAACACAAGCACTTAGGTCACTGCAGAACAAGTACAAATATGACTCTGTCATTGTACATGTTGGTGTGAATGACCTGAGAAGTACCTCCCTGGACTACATCAAAAGAGACATGGAAGAGCTCTCTGATCATGTAGTTCAGGCAGGTATGACCCAGACCCTGAGTAGCATCCTACCCTCACCAAGAATGATGCCACAGTATAAAGAAAAAAATATCAACTTCAACAATTGGCTAAGTTTCTGGTGTCATTCAAAGGGAATCCAGTATCTGTCTGCCTGGGATGACATGCTCGACAAGCCACGTTGCTTCACAAGAGATGGCTTGCACCTGTCACCCTTAGGCTTTTGAATACTGGCAAAGGCTCTTGCCGCCCCCATAGTGCCTTTTTTAGGCAAGGCTCAAAAGACAAACCCACCACCGTAAATAGCACAAGTAACCAAAAACTGAGGGTAATGCTACTCAACACCAGAAGTCTAAACCTCAAAATGCACACACTCGAGGCACTCTTCAGTAGGGAGAACATCGATATCTGTACAGTAACAGAAACCTGGTTTAAGGCTCCAGAGAGCACTCCAGCACTACCAGGCTATAACTCATACCATACCTTTCAGCCACAGAACCCGGACCAAAACACAAAAGGTGGGGGTGTATCCATATTCGTCAAGGATACTCACACCTCCAGGTTAGTGGTGCAGCACGATGCATCAGAGATCATCCAAGTGCAACTAACAATGGGCAATACTGCAATCAATTGTAGCTTGCTACAGATCACCCACCATGACCCAGGACCCTCATTCTGCATTTCTGGAGACTCTGGGAAATATGAAGGTCCTACCAAACACCCTAATACTGGGTGATTTCAACTATCCAAACATTAACTGGGAGAACTACTCAAGTACTAACTCCCTTGCCCAACGCTTCCTAGAATTTATAAACTCGAATGCCCTGGATCAACTGGTCAACACCCCCACCAGAGGGAACAAAATATTGAACGTGGTCATCACTAACATGGGCAAACGATGTTCCACACCTGATGTCAACCCCTCTCTGGTTAGAGCAGACCATAGACTAATTACTGGGGATATTCACATTCTGCCCCCAACCCCAATCAAGGAAACCACCATGAAAAACTTTTCAAAAGCAAACTTCACGTTGCTTAAGACCAAGGTAGAAAGGTTCACAGTCTCCATGCCAATGGACAATGCTGTCCAAGCTGCTGAAACCTATACAAAGGCACTCTGTGATCATCTGCAGGAATGCATGGATCATGCTATCCCAAGTAAAACCAAGACTCACTCCTCCAAGAAAAGGAAACCAGTCTGGTGGACCCCTGCCATAAACAGGCTCTACAATCGAAGGAGGAAACTAGTACAGATAAGAGCAAAATCCCTAGAAAGAAAGACATCCCTGATCAGTATCAGCAAGAAACTATGATCCCTCATTAAATCATCCAAGGCTAGCTTCAAAAGAAAAATTGCCAAGGACTCCAAAGATAACTGTCAAAGGAAAAATAAACTTCAAAAAGATCAATATACGGCAGGTTCAGGTTAAGGCACTTTAATCTTGCAGCAAGGAGACAAAAACATGCTAATACAGAGTTTGTCTAACTAAAATCAGGAAGTAAGATCATTTTTATACATTTTCTAACAAGACATTGCCTACCAAGCTGACGTAACAGATCACAAGTTTTAACATCATTACTTCATTGCGCTGTTTGTCCATGATTTTCCGCTTGCACTATCAATTTTATGAAAAACTTCCTAAAAAAAACAACGTGGCCTTGGTGACCACTGGTTAGATACAGCTTCCCACTATGTTATGTTACCATTCAAGGTACTATGGCTAATTTGAGCACAAAGCAAGTACAGAATCTTTAAGCAGTCTTTTGTTTGATGTATCTCTTCTTTTCTGCAGCTGTGCATGTTCTCATAAGACGAACAGGGCTGATTGTTCATATTTAATCACATTATAGAAAACAGTATTGTTCTATTCATTCATTTTCCTGAACTAGTAGATAATCACCTGCTTCTCAGTACATTTCCAAAAGGCATAAACATGAATTTTGCTGTGCTAGCAAATACTAGGTCAGAGAGCATCTTGCAATTTCAGAAAGCATACTGCAGTTTGAAAAAACATCTTATAATTTCATACAGAATTAAGCTGTACATAAAATAGAATGAAATGTGTTAACCCTTTTAGCTTCTAATAAGCACTAAACATATACACTAATGCATATTTTTCTGACATTTCCCCCCTGTTAATACTTTTTATTCTATTTTCAAAAGCATAAACAGTTCGCTTCTTCTCATAACCTCTTCCGTTTTGGATTTGCAGTTAAGAGAGTCATTTAGTTTAGATTTATGAAAGTATTTCACTTTTCAACAATTCTTCAATTTCAGTACTTTGATATAAAGTTTCAGAAACTGACATGTCTATAAAATCTTTGATTAACTTTTTCATGCAGGGAATACCACAACAAGTGCATGCTCCTAATAGGAGTATTCCCACACAAATGGCAATCAAGATATTCATTAGGATGGAACCCCACCCCCCAAACAAAGTCTGGAAAAAGTCTGTCAGAGGATTTGGGCCTGGTTTGGTCATGGCCGACACTTGCTGGATCACCTCAAGATGGCCGTTTATCTCATGCTGGTTGTCAAGAATATACGAACAGCATTCTTCTTTGATTAAAGTGCACGTACCACCTCTCGCCGCTAGGGTGAAGTCGAGAGCCATGCGGTTTTGAAGCACCACAGTTCTCATAGCGTTTAGTTCATCAGTTACTAATTCGAGAGCAGAAAAAGTTGCATTGCTCATAACTTCGAGAAGTTTGGACAGTTTTCTCAGCTCCCAAATCAATTTTACTGTGCCATATGCAGGGGCTATGCCTGCCCATGATATAATAGTGTCACTCAAGTCCATGTGTGTTAATTTATCTTTGTTCTTCACGGAATTATGGTTTCTCCATCCTGCTTCGATTCGTCCCATTGGATTCTCAGGTCTCTTGAGTGGATTTCCAGGTTTACTGCTGACCTCTCTGATGTTTCGAATTTTCCCTCGAGGCAAAGCTGCAATGTGTCGTATGGCCGGAACCAGGTAACCCAAAAAACAGCTGCCGGACCAATTGTCAGGCAGCCTTTTTCCCACAAACAAAATAACAATTCTCTACTTTAGTATTGATATATGCTTGCCCTGCATGAAACATTTTCTTATCAATGATAGAAAGTTGCTTCAAAAGAAAAGGATTATGCTGTACTTCACTAACAGTTTTTTGCATTTTTTCAAGATATGAGTCATAATTTGCATCACAAATAGTTTCTGCCTTATTAGCCTTAATATAACATTTATAAGAAACAGTCACATTGCAATTGCTCCAACCCACCTGAATAGTGTCATTTTTATAAAAACATACAATTCCTTTTTGTGTAACAGGTAGGTACAATGCTATTTTGTCTTGTGATTTCACAGGTGTAGTATCAAAAATCAAATTTTCCCAGGTCTCATTGATCCCTAGGGGGACAGCAGCCATTAATAATCCCCCGTAAGCTGTTGGTATAGCTGTGCAAATCCAGGAGTTCGAAACATTAAAAGTTTCATCATACACATATTTAATTGCTTGGTAAGTGTTAAAGTTTGGATGCCAGTCTATGAGTAACGCATCACGTTTGTTCAGTTCAATTCGTGTGGCTGAAAAAAGGAAAGGCCACAGCAAAAAGATCATTGTTACCAGTATAGCTAACAGGATGATCATGCAATTTTTCTGAGGTTGTTCTACATCCCTGTTTACTCTATACCTGGTCATTTTGTTCTCTTTGTATAACAGTAACAAAGTTTTTGTCCAGTTCAAAGTTCTTGACCAGTTTGCAGTGCGTCAAATGGATCCAGGACACACGCTCAGCTATCTTGACTGCAGTGGGTATTGCCAGCAAAACTTGAAACGGTCCTTCCCACTTCGGAGAACTCCAATTTCTTTTCTTCACGACCTTCACCCAGATCCACGCCCCTGGTTGTACTCCTGCTTCCGATGGTCTGGTCTGCTCTTTATCTGAAACAGAATTTAACTGCAGAAATTATTTGTTATTGAAAAGTCGCCTCATATAGTCTGCAAGTGAACTGTCAGCCTCCTGGTCTGCAGGCATGAGAGGTTTCCACTGAGGTATATAATATGCCCTCCCGAACAGTATTTCAAAAGGAGTTAACCCCTTTGCATTTGGAACAGTTCTCATGCTCAACAACGCTAGAGTCAGACAGTGCACCCAGTTCTTCTGTGTCTCGCTAACCAATTTCCTAAGTTTGTTTTTCAAAACCCCATTATGCCTCTCTACTGATCCTGCGGACTGGGGGTGGTATGCACAATGGTTCTTTAAAGAAATTCCGAAATAACGGCTCAATTGTTGTATGGTTTGATTTACAAAGTGTGTGCCATTGTCACTATAGATCTTTTCCGGTATGCCAAATCTAGGAATCATTTCTTTAACGAGGACTTTTGCAACAGTGGCTGCATCTGGATTTTTGGTCGGAAAAGCTTCCACCCATTTGGAAAACATATCTATAATGACAAGACAGTACTTTTTATTTTCGCATTTGTTTAGTTCTATGAAATCCATACAGATAGTATGGAACGGGTACGGTGATGTTGGGAAACTCCCTTGCTTAGGCTTTAGTGCCCCCTGTGCATGATGCCTGTTACAAACATGGCATGCTGCACAAAATTTTTTTGTGTAGTTTGTAAATCCATACGTTGTAAACCCTCTTCACTAACTGAACCATCCCCCCTGTTGAGACATGGCACTGCCCATGGCTCAACAAAGCTGCATATCTAAACAAGTTAGACGGCAAAATTGGATGTTCATCGTGTTACCCTGCTGCAGTCATCACACTTGGGTTATCCTGTTGTCAGGCGGTCCCGCAGTCGGCCGGAATTCCAAAGTCTTGGTCCGGTGTCTGTTGCTGTCGCCTCTTCCCTGACGTCAGTGCACCAGGGGTATATATAGTGCAACCGACGCCATTTTCTTCAGTATTTCTTGCCGCGTGGTGCCCGAAGCAGAAGCAGTTCGCAAGTGCCGGTCGGCCGACTCCTGAGATTTTCGAATTTGAATTTCAGACCGAAATCTTCTATAAAGCTAAGTACCCCGTTGGGGAAACTTTTCTTGCCCCAGACCGATGTCAGAAAAAGTTAACAATTGTATTTCTTGTGGGAAGCAAATACCTCATAAGGATTTTCATTCTTATTGCATACCTTGCCTAGGCCCAGACCACGACGTCACTTCTTGTCGGTTTTGTGCTAGGTTTAATAAGCGTACTATTAAAAGACGTTTTGATTTCGCACGACACTACTTCGGTAGGAAATTTAACTACACCATGCCGTCGGAGCAACCAACTACCGGCGTGCACAAAAAACGCAGGGATAAGGACAGACAGCCCAGGCCTAAGCCAGACTCCGAGGCCTCGGCTGATCCGGTCTCCGATTCTCCGGTCCTCAGTGAGGCTCCGACGCAGCCCCTGACAGATCTGGAACCCGAGACCGCTACAGAAATTTTGGCGGAAGGCACCAAGCCGACGCAGCCATTTAGTTCAGGCCCTTTCGACGACATTGTTACTAAAGACGTCGGTGGTACAGAAACGCCATCGGTTTCTGAAGGCGTTTTCAGACCGACGACTCTCACCATTAAAACGTTTTCTAAGTCGAAGACTCCTACTAAATCTAAAAGGACTGCACTTCAGTCTCCTGTTCAAGGCCCCATGCCTAAGAAACAGATGCTCAAAATGGCTGAAGATTTGATTTCTTTAATCAGGGGTTCCCAGCCCCCTCCTGACAAAAGGCCTAGACAAGAGGAAGATAATGCATCCTCTGAACAAGTGTCCATTTCTTCAGACTCCTCTGAGGACCAAGATTATTCCTTCTCTCCTTATGAAGATTCTGATGCTGAGGACTCTATTCCCTCAGCTTCTCCTCCTGAAGACTACTCCTTTGGGGAAACTTTACACACTATGAGGGAACATTTTCACTGGGAAGGTCAGGATTACTCTGACTCGAAGAAAAGGCTCAGAGAGTTTCTTTTACTCCCCCAACACAGACCACTTGCCATCCCACCAGTTTTGGACATAGTGGATGATGTTTATTTAGAATCCAGTTTGAACCCAGACTCTCTACCTCCTGCTCTGGCTAAGCCTGACAGATACTATAGAGTGCCTGATTCCCACAAATTTCTTTACAAAAGCCCTGCAGCTGACCCAGAGACCATCTCCCAGGGTCCCAAGGGGGCCAAGACTTCTATGACTAAAAACCCAGTACCTTCTGAGAGGGATTCCAGAGCGCTAGACAGGTGGGGGAAAAAGGTTTACACCTCAGCCACACTAGCTATGAGGGCACTGAATTGCCAATTTCACATGCTTAAATATCAGCAATTCCTAATCTCTCAGTTAAAGCAAAGAATAACCACTCTCCCTCAACAATCTGAATTGAAAGAAGTACAGGATCTGTTGCACGCCACTGAGCAGGTGGGCAAACATACCTTACAATGTGGGTTTGATTCTTTGGAGGCCTCCTGCAGAGCAGCTGTCACTGGGTCTGTTATACGTAGGCATGCTTGGTTAAAGGAACAAACTCTGCCTGATCTTGTTAAAGCAAAATTACTAGATGCTCCCTTACAGCAGGATGTGCTTTTTGGAGTTAAAGCAGAAGAAGTTTTAAAGAAAATGGAGGATAAGGCAAAATCTTTGCAGACAGTCAAAGATTTCCTACAGGTACACCCCCCTCGCTTCAGCAGAAACTGGCCAACAAAAAATTGGTCCTTTCCAGCTACTGACAGACCACAGAGGGGTAAATACAGACGCCCAAGGGGCAGAGGACAACCACAAGCCCAGTATAAGCCTCGCCAATGGGGCACTACAACACAAAAGGGAGGAGAAGACAGGTCTCAATCCACCAGAAGGCAAACTCAATGACTTGCACCTCATCTGACCAAGCAATACTCTCTTGGCAGCCCCCTTGGGGGGGGGACTCACACTTTTTGCAGACAACTGGCACATTGTCACAAAGGACAAATGGGTCCTAGACATAATTTTACGAGGATACAGATTCCACTTTCACATCTTGCCAATGAAAAGAGGAATGCCAAACCTGCCACAAAATCAATGGGCAGAGGCACAAAAGCAAATTACAGCTCACATGGACATGAGAGCCATTCAACTGGTACCTACTCGAGAGCAAGGCCAAGGATTTTATTCAAGACTCTTTCTAGTGCACAGAAAGGACAATGCCTGGAGACCAATTCTGGACCTTTCAATTCTAAACACTTACTTACAAGTACCCAAATTCAAGATGCTAACTCTACAGCAGCTACTTCCCATGTTGGGCAAGGAAGCATGGCTAGTAACGTTGGACTTCAAGGAGGCATACCTGCATGTCCCAATCAGACAAAGTTGCAGAAGATACCTCCGTTTTATTGCAGGTTCAACCCATTACCAATTCTCTGCACTGCCCTTTGGCTTATCTACTGCACCCAGAGTCTTCACAAAATGCCTGGCACCAGTAATTGCATAGTGCAGACAAAGAGGAATTCAAATATATCCATACCTGGACGACTGCCTCATCCAAGCAGAAAGCAAAGACATTCTCCTACATCATCTGGCCTTTGTAAAGCATCTACTAAACTGCCTGGGGTACACAGTAAACGAAAATAAGTCAAAACTAGTACACTCACAAAAAATTACATTCCTGGGTGCCAGCTTGGATACAACAGCCCAGAAGGCTTATCTTACGCCAGACAAGCAACTACAACTGACTCAATATTTCAGGACAATGGCAACAAAGACCCAATTAACTGCAAGAAAAATTCTGCAGGCTTTGGGCTTCATGGCATCTTGCATGCTAATAATACCATTTGTAAAGCTGCATATGAGGAAATTACAGTGGTACCTAAAAAGCGTATGATCTCAACACAGCCACAGCTTGGACACAATGATATCTCTCATCCCTTGCCTACAACAGGAACTTCTATGGTGGTCACAGGCATGTCACCTCAACAAGGGTCAGCCTTTCACCTTACCCCCAGCCAGGCAAATGCCTGGGGGGCACACATGGCAGGACAATGCATTCAAGGCCTATGGACTGCAGATCAAAGAAATCTGCACATAAATCAAAAAGAGATGCTAGCTGTACAGAAAGCTCTGACAGCCTTCAAGGATCTATTACATCCAGGACAACTTGCAATAAAGATGGACAACACCACAGTAATGTGGTACATAAACAAACATGGGGGTACACATTCCTACCCTCTATGCAGGCAAACAATGATCTTATGGAACACAGCTCTGGCTTACCAAGTTCAGTTGCAAGCTCAATTCCTGATAGGACAGAAGAACACATTGGTAGACGACCTCAGCAGAAACATCAAGGATCCCCACGAGTGGAAACTAGATCCACAAATATTTGCAATGATAACTCAAAAATGGGGCCTTCCAGACGTCGACCTGTTTGCCAGTCCTCAAAACTATCAACTAACAAAATTTTGTACAAGGACATTTCACCATCAAGCTTGGAAAGTAGACACACTCTCTTTCTGTTGGGAAAACCTGACAGTATATGCCTTCCCTCCATTGCCTCTCCTCACAAAGGTTCTTCTGAAAGTCAAAAAGGAGAGACCACGACTGATTCTCATAGCCCCAGACTGGCCACGCCAGCACTGGTACCTGCTATTGAGAAATATGGCCCACAGCCCACCATGGATATTGCCTCAAATCCCCCATTTGCTCACACAACAAAACAATCAGATACTTTACAGCCAGCTCAAAACTTTAAATCTGGCTGCATGTCAAATCAACTAAATATACAACCAGCTCCTCTTTCCCAAGCAGTTCTGGATGTTATTCTGGAAGCCAGGAGGCCAATCACCAGGAAGGCTTACTCGGACAAATGGAAAAGGTTTTGTGCCTGGAACCAAGCTAAAGGCCAAGACACAATTCAGCCTCACATGCCTCACATTCTACAGTATTTAGCTGAGATGTTGCACAAAGGGCTTTCTTTCTCCTCCATTAAAATCCATGCTTCAGCTATTTCAGCTCACTACAACACGGATCCACCTTTATTTTCACATCCTCTTCTAAGGCAGTTTCTCAGAGGGGCAAAAAACATTAGACCACCCAGGAGAGCTCCTACACCTACATGGGACCTCAATTTTGTTCTGGAAAAACTAACACTGCCTCCCTTTGAGCCAGCTTTCTCTGCAGATCTTCAGTTCCTATCATGGAAAACTGCCCTGCTCCTAGCAATAACTTCAGCTAGAGGAGTCTCAGAGCTACAGGCACTAATGGCAGTGGAACCTTTCCTCATTTTTCATCAAGACAGAGTTTCTCTACGAACTAATCCTTCCTTTATGCCTAAGGTGGTTTCCAGTGTGGCTTTAAATCAAACCATCCACTTACCCACCTTCTTCCCAAATCCACAGAACAAAGGTGAGAGACTCCTGCATTCCTTGGACATTCACAGACAACTTTGTTACTACTTGGACAAAACTAAGACTTTCAGAAAATCTGACCAGCTCTTTGTATCCTATGCTACAGCTACTCAAGGGAAGGCTATATCAAAGCAAACCATTTCTAAATGGATAGGTCATTGCATACGTTTCTGCTATACTCATCATGGGAAACCAGTTCCTGCTACCATTAGGTCCCACTCCACCAGGGCAACAGCTACCTCTACAGCCTTTCTAAGGGGGGTTCCAACCAAGGAGATTTTAGAAGCTGCAACTTGGAGTTCAGTTCACACCTTTACCAAACACTATCACTTACCTCTTTACTCTAAGACCAGGGCGGGCTTCTCCACTGCAGTTCTGCAGGGCCTTATAGCCTCCACTAACCCTCTATGATACCTCCCCCTTCCTTAGCTTTGGGATTCAACCCAAGTGTGATGACTGCAGCAGGGTAACACGATGAAAATAGTACAGTTTTGTACCTACCATAAATGTAGATGTTCGAGTGTTCACCCTGCTGCAGTCCAGGTTACCCTCCCTCCATCCCCTCTGATCTACTGGTTAAATCTCTTCAATACCTTAATGATGTATTTGCTTATAACTGAAGGGATTTTGTGTTTGGGCAGTGGTTACTCCATTTGGTACTAATTTCTGATCACCTTTTTGGGGGCACCCGACATCTGGGGCAAGAAAAACTGAAGAAAATGGCATCGGTTGCACTATATATACCCCTGGCGCACTGACATCAGGGAAGAGGCGACAGCAACCGACGCCGGACCAAGACTTTGGAATTCTGGCCGACTGCGGGACCGCCTGACGACAGGATAACCCAAGTGTGATGACTGCAGCAGGGTGAACACTCGAACATCTACATTTATGGTAGGTACAAAACTGTACTTTTTCCTTCCTTGGAGATGTACAGCCCCTTCTCGAATTGCTCCTCATTTTACCCATTTCTGTTTCTCTATGTTCGTAGTAAGTGTCTTCATTGTTTTTAACATTTCTAAATCTAAAATCTCAGAAGGCTGTAATTCCTCACTCAAAAGAAAAACTTCTGAAGCTGTAGCTGCCTGCTTTGCAGCTGTGTCAGCTCTCGCATTACCTTTTGAAATCCTATCCTGTTGCTTGGTATGAGCTACGCATTTACAAATAGCTACTTTCTGAGGTAACTGAATAGATTCTAACAAATCCAAAATGAACTGCGCATGATTAATCGGTTTGCCAGTAGATTTTATCATTCCTCTATTTTTCCACTGTTGCGCAAAAACATGTACAGTAGAAAAAGCGTACTGGCTATCAGTAAAAATGTTCACACATTTACCCTTTGCCAAGGTACATGCCCTTGTTAAAGCAATCAGTTCTGCTGCCTGTGCAGATAAGTTGTGTGGTAAAGACTTTGCTTCTAAAATCTCAGTATCAGAAACTACTGCATACCCCACTAGATTCTGTCCTGTAGGACCCCTTCTGCATGAGCCATCCACGTAGTATGTCACCTCGGCATCATCCAAGGGAACATCCGTTAGATCTTTTCTAGGCAGTGTCTTTTGCTCAATCTCCTGCAGGCAGCTGTGTGGTGTGCCATCTGCAGGGGTCGGAAGCAAGGTAGACGGGTTTAAAGTTGTACATCGTTCAGTTGTCATATGAGGTTGGCTCAAGAGTATAGTCATACAGGAAAGATGTCTAGCCGGAGAAAGATATGCTACTTTTTCTTACAGTAAAATAATTGCGACTGCATGAGGCACTCTCAATGTGAGAGGGTGGAACAACACTACTGAGGCCGAAGCCTGTACTGCCATTGCAGTTGCAACTACTGCTTGTACACAGTGGGACAGGGATCTCGCCACTGGGTCTAGCTGTGATGAATAGTAAGCTATGGGGCATTGCTTGTCCCCATGTTGCTGTGTTAACACTGATGTCATATAGCCTTGTTTACAATCTACAGTTTGGAAAAAATGTTTATGATAGTTTGGTAATCCTAAAACTAATGAGAATGCTATCAGTTGTTTCAGTTTGCAGAAAGCTGATTCTGCTTCTAGTGTCCATTGTAATGAATCTTGTGCTGCCATAGGCTTCTTGTATATTAAGTTGGTCAGTGGAGCAGACTCCAAGGCATAGTTTGGAATCCAACTCCGACAAAAATTAGTCGTACCTAGGAAGGGCATCATTTCCTTCTTGGTAGTCGGTTTGGGTGCTTGTAAAATTGCTATTTTCCTATCTTCATCTAATGTTCTGCCTTCTGTGGATATTACATATCCTAGGTATTTAAACCTGTTTTCTCCAAAGCTGCAATTTGTTTTTGTTAACTTTCTGTCCTTGAGTGGCTAGAAATTGTAATAACGCTATGGTATCTTCTCTGCATTCTTGCTGGGTGGGGGCTGCCAGCAGAATGTCGTCTACATAAAGTAAAATCTGGCTGCCTTTCGGTGGGATAAATCCAGCCAGGTTACTTGCCATTTCCTGTGCGAATATTGTTGGACTCTCACATTATCCCTGTGGTAGTTGCGTGTATGTATACCTTTTTCCCTGAAATGTAAATGCAAACCAATGTTGGCTGTCAGGGTGTATCGGTATTGAGAAAAACGCATTGCTACTATCTACTACAGAAAAATACTTCTGTTGAGGCTTTAAATCGTTCAACAGGGTGTGTGGATCTGGCACCGTAGGTGCTCTAGGTATAACTGCATCATTTACAGCTTGTAAATCTTGGACCATACGCCATTCTCCATTTGCTTTCCTAACAGGAAATAAGGGTGTATTACATGGCGAATTGAGATTTTCTATCAATACTCCTTCCTTAAGTAAGGCTGCTATTATAGGTTTGATTCCTACTTCTGCATCCTTTCTTAAGGGATACTGTCTCTTTTGAGGTCTAAATGCTGACTTTGGCGTGATAGTGACTGGTCCTGCTGTACGAATAAGTCCTACATCTGATTTCCCTGTTGACCAGAGAGTCTCTGGTATGCCTCTTCTAGTAAGAGTGCTAATCAGCTGTCCTCGCTAGACTGCAAGTGTACAGCTGGGTGTGTCTGTGTTATCCAATTTAGCTTCTGCTTTTGTACTCCCTGTTCTGATAATTCTAACTCCATTTGTTTTTCCCACTTAGTGACTTTTTCTCCAAGATCTGCCCATTTCACATTCTTGTCTTTAGTTAAACTAACATGTGGTAATCCATTACATTTTAGAGTGCAAAGAATTCCTGGGGCAATGAACAGCTAACTACACTGTTCCCTTCTGTGTCCCAGTACAGATTACGCAATACTAATCTGTTAGCATGGTTTCTAAACAGTTCTTGCTCATATTCCTTATCAGGTCCTGGTGTGCTACAATAATACAGAGTACAGTGCAACAAATGCTGTTTATCAGTGTCAAGGGAGGGGGACTTACTGATGGCTACGTTCATCAGTTCTTCAGTTACTGCCCCTGGACCAGTCGTGACTAAGTCCTGGCTGTACCAATAAAATGTTTCATCCTCCGGTCGCACCACAAAAGTATCCATTTGTCACTGTGCTTCCATACCCTGCATAGTCGGTACTACTGCTATGCCAAATATCTGCATAAGATCTCTGCCCAAAAGGTTCACTGGGCATTTTGCAGAAACAACAATTTTGCTTTTCTGGGTCATCCCTGAAACAGGGTCAGTTATTGCTATGTTATGGGAGAGTGGCTCCCGATACAGCTGTCCATTAGCTGCCTTCACTAATATGTAATCAAGTGATTCTAAATTTTCTGGTAGTTTGGAAGGATGTATCAGGGTCCGTGAAGCCCCTCAGTCACACAGGAATTTAACTTCCATCCCCTCTACCAGAAGTGTAACTTCCGGTTTTGTGTCTGCTAAATAGAGCTCTAGGCTCAATAATGCCAAGTCTAAAATTTTGTTTTCTTCACCATTGGTGATTTCTTGTACTTCCTTTATTTCTTTTATCACATTCTCTACTCCCGCTATCACATTTGCATTTGTCTTTTCTTGGTTATTCCCTTCTAGTGATTCTTGACTGTCATATAGTCAGTCCTCACCCTCCTTATCTTCCATGGCTACTTTCTTGTTTTGCTTGCAATCCCTTGCTAAATGTCCCTTTTTTTCACATTTAAAACACTCACCCCTTTTCTTTCTCTCTTCAAACTCTTCTGATCGCTTATCAGATTGTTTGTTTCCCTGGGCATTTTTCTTGCCCTTCTTCCCGGACTGTACTACAAAGACTTCCGCTCCGTCCTCTACTGCAAATACTTGGGTTTTCTTTTTCTTTTTGCTATTAAAATGCCTTTCGGCATGTCTTGCGTATTCAAGTAATGACTGTAATCTACTTGTACGGTGATCTACCATGTGCTTTGTAATAAAACTACTAATGGGCGCAATACTACATTTCAAAAATGCATTCTTTAGTTGTTGCTCATATGAGGAATCATGTGTTTGGTCTTCAGGTACTTGCATTCCACAATGGTTATTAAAACAGTCTAATAATCTAGCATAATATCTATCAACAGTTTCACCTTCTTGTTGGATGCATTGATTAATGCAAGTCCAGTCAGCCCTAGGCTTCCATTTCTCAGAGATACGGTTTGTCAGACCTTTCACTCTGTTATCCAGTTCTGCGTTACTATGTGGGAGTGGCTTATGTTCTGCGTCACGGGGATTCCAGTTGCCACTAATCATGTGCCAATCTGGACCTACGATTTGTCTGACTACTTTCTGTACTTCTTCTCCATTTAAATGGTAACTTAACCTCATGCCCTGTAAGTCTTCTAAGAATTTTCTAAAATTAACTTTTGGATGGGGAATTCCCTCTGTGGCTTTCCGGATGTCCTCCGGTGTCCACGGTCTATATACCAGGATAGTTGGGTCCTGCCCTTCGTGTCCTGCCTAAGGATTTGGTACTTCTATGAGCGGACATATCTCTTCTTCGCTCATAGCCTGTGAATTTCCATTCATTTGGTATAACTCCATATTCCCCCTTGTTTTACGTGTACGAGACCTAGTCTCGACAGGATCTCTGACAAACGGTTTTGGTTTCGCAGGGACAGTTGGGTATAGCAGAGGTGGTTCAGTCTGTCCACTCACTTCATATTCTGGTAAAGGAAGCGGAGGGGCCGATGCTATTACCAAGTTATTGTCTTCTTTATCTAAAAACATTGCTTTTGAATTTTTATTCTTTTGTTCCCTGCGGTTTGCTTCCTCAAGCCACCTGTGTGCCTGGGGAATGCCTAATTGATGTTGCTTTTTTACCTGACCTTTTGCATCGGTTTTAAGCTGTTTGACAAGTTTGATAAGTGAAGATTTTTGTAGTTTGCCATCAAATTTGTACTTATTAACCCATTTTGTATAGTACCTAACGTTGTCGGCACGTTGTAATTGCATATATTTCGCGTCTTCGGTTAATGGCGGATCTCGGGATCTTTTTGTGCACTTATTTCCCATATTGTCTTAACTTAGTTAGAAATTGTTACGTAACCCATCTTATCACGTGGTACCACGATTTCTTGTTTTCACAGTTTATCTAGAATAACTGCCTACCTATCCTGTTTCCCTGATCTATGACAAGACAGCAATCTTTTTTGTCCCTGATTTGTACAACACAAATCTCCCTGACAAAAACAAATATTGTAACAAGTCCCTGATCTAAAACAGAGAAAAGGTAAATTCCTCCTTACCTGAGCCTCCGTGATTGATCGTCTCACTGATGGAACCGTTGACTCGTCCTCCAATCGCAGATCAGAAACAGTGGCTGGCCTCTTTTGAACGACAATTCAGTTGGAGGTCTTTCAGAGCAGAAGAACCGATGTGGTCTCTTCCCCATACGGTTTCATGCCACCGGGCCCATCTGACCTGAGCTAGAGTGAGAGTTTCCGGTCTGAAGGACCAATCTGTCAAAGGAAAAATAAACTTTAAAAAGATCAATACACGGCAGGTTCAGGTTAAGGCACTTTAATCTTACAGCAAGGAGACAAAAACGTGCTAATACAGAGTTTGTCTAACTAAAATCAGGAAGTAAGGTCATTTTTATACATTTTCTAACAAGACATTGCCTACCAAGCTGACGTAACAGATCACAAGTTTTAACATCATTACTTCATAGCAGCAGTTTGTCCATGATTTTCTGCTTGCACTATCAATTTTATGAAAAACTTCCTAAGAAAAACAACGTGGCCTTGGTGACCACCGGTTAGATACAGCTTCCCACTATGTTATGTTACTATTCAAGGTACTATGGCTAATTTGAGCACAAAGCAAGTACAGAATCTTTAAGCAGTCTTTTGTTTGATGTATCTCTTCTTTTCTGCAGCTGTGCATGTTCTCATAAGACGAACAGGGCTGATTGTTCATATTTAATCACATTATAGAAAACAGTATTGTTCCATTCATTCACTATTCATTCATTTTCCTGACCTAGCAGATAATCATCTGCTTCTCAGTACATTTCCAAAAGGCATAAACATGAATTTTGCTGTGCTAGCAAATACTAGGTCAGAGAGCATCTTGCAATTTCAGAAAGCATACTGCACTTTGAAAAAGCATCTTATAATTTCATACAGAATTAAACTGTACATAAAATAGAATGAAATGTGTTAACCCTTTTAGCTTCTAATAAGCACTAAACATATACACTAATGCATATTTTTCTGACAATAACCACAAAGCGTTCTTTAACTATGTCAAGATCCTAAGTGGAAACTCTCAGATCTGCTGTGAGTTGGTGCAGAATGGCACAAAATACACTGAACCGACTGATATTGCCAGCATTTTAGCAGACACGTTCAGGCTAAACTTCACACCCCTCTCACCCCCTAATGGGCCCATAACCATACCAGAAGAATGTAAGGCCCCGGCAATCACAGGCACACAGGTTAAAACAGCTCTATCCAAAGCCAGAAACACAGCCTCAATGGGACCGAATGGTGTCCTAGGCTGTGTCGTACAAGAGCTCCAAAATGAACTAACCCCTCACTTAAACACACTGTTCAAACTCAGCCTCTGTACAGGCTACGTACCCACAGAGTGGTACACAGCAAATTTATCCCATTCCACAAAGGTGGTGCCACAACGGACCCCGGGAACTATCGCCCTATAAGCTTGACTAGCCTATTCTGCAAGGCTATGGAGCGCATCATCATGGAGCTCATTAACAGAGACATTGGGAACCTCCAAACTTTGGACCACAACTAGTTTGACTTTGTTAAGGGCAGATCATGTCTCCTAAGCCTGGTGGACGTCTTTGAGACAGTTATCAGTGCATTAGATGAGGGTAAGGAGGTCCACACAGCCTACCTAGACCTCTCAAAGGCTTTCGACACCATTCCCCATTCTGGTATTATAGACAACTCACCAACCTTAACATTATCCCCTGTGTCACGAGATGGGTTGCAAATTGGCTCACGGACAGAACCCACAAGGTGAAAGTTGCAGACTCTAGGTCCAACTGTAAACCAGTTACAAGTGGTGTCTCCCAGGGCTCAGTCCTAGGACCCCTCCTGTTCGGTATATACTTCTCAGAGGTATAGGCAAGCACAGGAGGACTTTGGCTGACCAAGTTCACAGACGACTGCAAACTAGGGGCCATAATTGATTATCCGGCTGATACAGACACCCTCCAGAAGGGTCTCACTGAGATGGATACCTGGTGTCAAAATCATGGCCTCAAGCTGAATGCCAAAAAGTGCATAGTCATCCCTTTTAGAAAAAACAAAGTACCCATGAACTACCACATAGGTGGTAGTCCCCTAAATACAAAAAAAGTAATAAGGGATCTGGGGACCCAAGCAGATAGCAATCTCTCCTTTGATAATCATATCGCCAAGGTGGTTAGAAAATCCTTCTACGTGGCTCACCTAATCTCAAAAGGGTTCTCATCCAGAACAAAGGAGGTTATTGTGCCTCTCTACTCATCACTTATTAGACCCATTATAGAATACAAAACCCCATTTGGGATGTACCTTACAAGACAACTGCAACAGCTGGAAAGGCCACAAAAGTAGCTCACCAAGAAGATTACTGGCCTCAAACAGATGACCTATGCAGCCCGACTGAAGAAACTCCAGCTGTACTCGGTTGCATATTGCTTACTCAGAGGTGATCTCTGCTTGACATACAAGGCCATGTCCAACCCAGAATTGATGGATATGCTTCACCTAAAAAAAAAACAAATCCCTGAGAGCCACACGCTCTAGGGATATAAACCTTACCACAACGATAAATAGGATGTGCTGGAGGGATGGATTCCTGACTCAGAGACTCCCCATGCTTTGGAACAAGATTCCAGTATACATCAGGCAGAGCCCTTCACTAGCACTCTTCAAGAGAAACCTTGATGGGTGGATGGGAAATAGAAAATTTACCCCGGGGATCACTGCAATGGCTCTGCTGGACAGAGGCGCAGGGAACTAATGGCTCTGCTGGTCAGAGGCACAGGGAACTAATCTAAGGGGGTGGCGAAAGACAACACACTCTGGCTAGGCTTATAAATGCCCTTGGGCAGATAGCCTAGTACTTACTTATGAACCCATCATTCCAAATCATATATCTAGAGCAGAAACTGTCATCATCCCACATTTTTCTTACAACCCCTAGCCTATCTCTGAGCAACTTTTTATTCTTTCTATAAACCGCACATAAAAGATGAATTAGCAACACACTAAATACTGGAAGAAGTTATAGAATTAACTGAAATAAATGATGTCCAGTATTTCTCTCCCCGTGAAGGTAGGAAGAATACAAAACACTAGGAAGAATAAATATATTTCAGTACAGACCTTCTTTCTTGCATTTGGTGTGTTTACAAATTTGTATTCTTTTCCTCTCTTTTCATTATAAATTACAAATCACAAAACAGTGCAAAACCTTTGGGCAACATTCATAAAAGAACCCTCGCAAGAAATGTGTTTCATACCTAGCTCCCCAAAAATACCTAGGTGTAGAAATGAAAAATCTTTTTCATCATCTTCTTTCAGCTGTTCCCGTTAGGGGGTCGCCACAGCGGATCATCTGCTTCCATTTCTTCCTGTCCTCTGCATCTTGCTCTGTCACACCAATCACCTGCATTTTCTCTCTCACCACATCCATAAACCTTATCTTAGGCCTTCCTCTTTTCCTGTTACCTGGTAGCTTAGTCCTTAGCACCTTTTTCCCAATATACTCAGCATCCCTCCTCAGCACATGTCCAAACCAATGTAATCTTGCCCCTCTGGCTTTATCTCCAAACCTTCCAACCCGGGCTGACTCTCTATTATACTTATTCCTGATCCTGTCCACCCTCGTCACACCCATTGCAAATTTTATAATCTTTAACTCTGCCACATCCAGCTCTAACTCCTGCCTTTTTGTCAGTGCCACTGTCTCCAAGCCATATAACATAGCTGGTCTCACTACCCTCTTGTAGATCTTTCATTTCACTCGTACTGGTACTCATCTGTCACAAATCACTCCTGACATTCTTCTCCACCCCCTCCATCCTGCCTGTATTCTCTTCTTCACCTCTCTTCCACACTCACCATTACTCTGAACTATTGATCCCAAGTATTTAAACTCATCCACCTTCGCCACCTCTACTCCGTGCATCCTCACCATTCCTCTATCCTCCCTCTCATTCACACACATATATTCTGTCTTAGTCCTGCTGACCTTCATTTCTCTTCTGTCTAGTGCATATCTCCATCTCTCCAGGGTCTCCTCCACCTGTTCCCTACTCTCACTACAGATCAGAGTGTCATCTGCAAACATCATAGTCCACAGGGACTCCTGTCTGATCTCGTCTGTCAACCTGTCCATCACCATTGCAAATAAGAAAGGGCTCAGAGCTGATCCTTGATGTAATCCCACCTCTACCTTAAACGCATCCATCAATCCCACTGCAGACCTCACCGCTGTCACACCACCCTTGTACATATCCTGTACCACTCTTACATACTTCTCTGACACTCCCAACTTCCTCATACAATACCACAACTCTTCTCTAGGCACCCCGTCATATGCTTTCTCTAAGTCTACAAAAACACAATACAACTCCTGACCTTCTCTGTACTTCTCCATCAACACTCTCAGAGCAAACATCACATCTGTAGTGCTCTTTCCCAGCATGAAACCATACTGCTGATCACTAATCATCACGTCCCTTCTTAACCTAGCTTCCACTACTCTTTCCCATAACTTCATGCTGTAACTGATCAATTTAATCCCTCTGTAGTTACTGCAGCTCTGCACATCACCCTTATTCTTTAAAATTGGTACCAAAATACTTTTTCTCCATTCCTCATACATCCTCTCACTTTCCAAGATTTCATTAAACAATCTGGTTAAAAACTACACTGCCATTTCACCTAAACACCTCCATGCTTCCACAGGTATGTCATCTGGACCAACAGCCTTTCTATTCTTCATCCTCTTCATAGCTATCCTTACTTCCTCCTTGCTAATCTATTGTACTTCATGATTCACTATGCCTACATCATTCAACCTTCTCTCCCTCTCATTCTCTTCATTCATCAACCCCTCAAATTCCATCTCCTCAACACACACTCCTCGCTTGTGAGTATGTTTCTCTCATTATCCTTTATCACCTTTACCTGCTGCACATCTTTCCTAGCTCGGTCCCTCTGTCTAGCCAATCGGTACAGGTCCTTTTCTCCCTTCTTAGTGTCCAACCTTTCATACAACTCTTCATATGCCTTATCCTTAGCCTTCGCCACCTCTCTCTTTGCCATGCATCTCATCTCCTTATACTCCTGTCTACTTTCTTCATCTCTCTGACAATCCCACTTATTCTTTGCCATCCTCTTTCTCTGTATACTCTCCTGTACTTCCTCATTCCACCACCATGTCTCCTTGTCGTCCTTCCTCTGTCCAGATGTCATACCAAGCACCTTTCTAGCAGTCTCCCTTACCAGCTCTGCTGTAGTTACCCAGCTATTTGGTAACTCTTCACTGCCACCCAGTGCCTGTCTTAACTCATCCCTGAGCTCCACCTCACAATTACCCCTTTTCAATTTCCACCATTTGATCCTTGGTGCTGCCCTCACACTCCTCCTCCTCTTCTTGATCACCAACGTCATCCTACAAACCGTCATCCTATGCTGCCTAACTACAATTTCCCCGGTCACCACTCTGCAGTCTCCAATCTCTTTCAAACTGGCCCTCCTACATAAGATATAAACCACCTGTGTGCATTTTCCTCCACTCTTGTATGTCACCCTATGCTCCTCCCTATTGTACTTTATCTCAGTTTGTACTATCTTATACTGCTAGCAAAATGACAGTGTAATTTCTAAATGCCACTTAGCTAACAGTTTTGCATAGAGGAAACCAGTGATGTAAAAGAGTGGAAATGTAATGATGTTTTCTCTTCTGGACTTCTTTTTCACTCAATTTTAATCTAAAGAATTGTTAAGCTTGGGATGCAGATGTATATTGTAATATTAGGATAGATAACCAAGAAAGTGAGACTTGCTCCTGGTGAAATACATTAAATGCAGTTATTTATTATTGACTAGTGTTAGAAGTAATAACCCACATGACTGTATTGCTGAAACTCCATAGATTCATAGGTGTGTACTAGGCTAATGACCCTGGAGCTTTTACAAGCCAAGCCCATAGGATTACCCTA